>NC_083353.1:84164632-84480158 GCF_030254825.1 Meriones unguiculatus
AAGACATTAGGTCTACTGATGCCATCTGTCTATCGCCTACCTCCAAACCTTTCATTCTTAAATATCAGTTACATAGACTAAGTTGGGTTTTTGCAACTCCCTGTCTCACTGCCTGCCCTTCCCTGCTACAGGTGTCTTAGTTCATATTTGGTTCTTGTCTCTGTCTTTTCTACCATATCACCCAGGTACAGGAGCCAGTCTAGCAAAGGCAGCTCTGCATATGAGAGTGTGCTGGGACAAGGCATGGGATGAGCAGAGACAGATGGGGTTGGCCATGCACGAACTGCATTATCCTGTCCATGACAGGTTCTTTGGTGGACACTCTATTCATGTGACTAAGGATTCGCTGGGCATTAAGAACAGAGCAAGAGGACAGACAAAAGGGGAAAAAATGAGCTGTGAATACCAAGCATGGCTTCTTGGGAAGAAGGGCCTTCATCTGAAGGGTCTCTTGGCCTTAGGATACACAGTGGACACATTTCACCATCTCTAAAGACTTGCAGGTGTCTTTGCTTCTGATTGTCCTACAGATAGCTAATACTTTCTGTGTAATCTAATCAAGTATTTTTCTGGCTGAAGACACTTGGGATTCTATTTTTAAGTTATGAATTTTCTCAAAATGTGAAGAGTGGCCTCAGATACTTTATTCTCATATCCTATTTTGTGGCGCAGGCTAAATCTGAGAGAAATTACTCTAACCTGAAGCCAAACCAGGTCAAGATTGATTGGTGAGCCAGGCATGTCAACCGTTTGAGCAAGATACTTAAGACCAGACCCCTTGCTTTTTAACCTTGTCTCATTTGTGGTTCATACCCTTTCCTCTGCCAGTCCCTAAATTGATAGATGTCATAGAGAAAATGATCACATTTCCTTCTGGCAAATGAAGCAAGATGTAGCTGTATTTTAGTCTAGAATTAATTCTGTCACTGGAACCTGGGTGGGTCTTGTTCCATCCTTCTGAGTACTTTCTGAGCACTCGTGGAGTTGTTCTGTCTCTTTCACTAAGACCAACAGCATGGTTTTCCAAGCAGATAATAGGATGTCCAATTTGGAAAGGAAAAGTGAGAGTGAGAGAAAGGCAATTACTATAATGCATATTCTCGACTGTCACTGGGTATGACTTTATTTTCCTAAGCGCAGAGTGCTCTTTGAATTAATGATGGGGCTATACCCCCAATAAACTCATTGTAAATTGCAAAAATCAGCAAGCCAAAAAAAATGCGCTTAATGCCCTAATCTCATAGAACCTCTTAATTAATCCACGAGCACATCACAGAGCACTGTCGATTTTCTTCTCACAGTCTTACAGGTGGCCACATCTGAAGCTCACCACTGTCTAGCATCAGGAACAATGAACAGCTGCACGCCACTGTGGGCCCAGAAAAAAAAAAGGCACAATGAAAATACCCTAAGAATGATTTCTAATGTTTTTATTGCAGCATAAGAGCCAACAATCAAAAGCCCAAACTTCTCATATCTAGCCATTTTGTCCTGGGGGTGCTCTGTCTAGCTCACCCAGGCAGCTCTTATGGAGAGGAGGATTTCCCACCCTCAGTCCCATACCACAAATGTTAATGCATTTAACAGGTGAGGTATTCTGTGAAAGGGAGCAGAGATCAAAAAGATCGCTCTTACTAAGAGAACCTTATACCTGACAAAAAGGGCTCAAAATAAAAATAATAAAGCAAAACTTTCAAATCCAAAATTATGTTTTTTCTGAATGAAGAGAGTGATATGGGTTGGAGAGTTAACTCAGTCAATGAAGTGCTTCCAATATTAGCATAAGGACCCGAGTCTGAACCACATTAAGCAAAAGCCAGGCATGGTGGTGCATGCACACAATCTCTGTGCTGGAGAGGCTTAGCCATCCAGCCTTGCCTTCTTTCTGAATCCATTCCAGGGAGAGAATTCTATCTCCAAAACTACACTGGATGGTGCCTGAGGAATAACACTTCTAGCGTCCACACACATGAGTAAGCATGTGCTCCTGCACACATGTGAATGTGCACACACAAAATAAATAAAATTATTTTTTTAAGCTCCTATAATTCAGCCCAGGAGGCTGTATATCAGGGTCCTCATATTCATTAAATGGGAGGCGGTAAGGAGAGGATGGGAAGGAAGTGCCCCGGGAACAAGATGGAAAGCCACGACAAAGACATCCTACAAGTAGTGGAAGAGAAGAAAGGGCTTCTTCAAAGCCCAGGGCTGCTTGCAATTCTGAGGTAAGAGGGACGTGGGAATATAAATGGATATTCCCTTAAAGTAGGGATATAGATAGTGACTGTGGTTGGGTCCTGCCCAAACAATGCCTAATTTCACCACGTCTCACTCTGCAGGACAGTGAGTCTCGGAACACAACAAGGTTTAGGCGGCCTCAGGAAGTTCCTCCATGCTTTTATGAAACAGAGCCTGAAGGGCTCTTTAACAGGCCTGAGCATGGCAACATGGTGCCGACAGGTTTTACCCTTTTCCTCCTTTCCCTCTCCCTTGCTAAAAACCATAAGACTAGCCAGCACTCTGGGAGACAAAGGCAGGGGGATTTCTGTGAGTTTGAGGCCAGCCTGGTCTCCAAGTGAGTCTAGGACAGCCAAGGCTATACAGAAAAACTCTGTCTCAGAACAACAAATAAACAAACAAAACAAAACAAAACAAAAAACATTAAATTACATCCCTAAAGCTAGCCCCCATGGTCCATTCTCTTATTAGTCCACCAACTCATTCCTGAGACAAAACATCAAGGCCCAACTATCAAAATTCATCATTTGGCTAACAAGCTCAATCAGAATTTACCAACTCACCCTAGTTCAGACTCGTTTCCTTTCTCCTTAAAAAGTCACTCCTACAAACAAACAAACAAACAAACAAAACCAAAAAACCTGCCTGCTTGCTGCTCCCATTGCCTCTCTCAAGGGTAATAGATATCCTTTGTACTGCGTCCCTGTTCTGACTCTGAGGGGCCACTCTCCCTTACGAAGTCTTACTCTAAAGTCACACCTTTCCTGAAGAGTCTACAATGCTGATTGGTTAGAACTTCATGGCTGAAATGTTGCAGATCAAGAGGTGGATTATTTTGGGCTACCTTTAGTTTCCTAAATACCCAAACATTGCTCATTCCACGTCTGACCTAAGTCCCTTTCAGCTATCACTTAAAGTCTTTGGAATATACCAGCCCCAAACTTAAGAATGTCATCAGAGGGCTGGAGAGATGGCTCAGTGGTTGAGAGAGCACTTCTCCGCTCTTACAGAGGACCTGGTTCAATTCCCAGCACCCACATGATAGTTCACCATTGCCTGTAACTCCAGCTCTAGGAGATCCGACACCTTCACACAGACATGCATATAAAAATAAATAAACCGTCAGGAAAAAGAATGTCATCATCGGAATAAGTAGATTTCCCCAGTGAGCTGGAACCCATCTCCCTATGTCTCTAGCAATGTAAATGCTTTAAGTTAGACTGTCATTGTGCGTGAGTGTGTGTGTGTGAGTGTGTGTGACTACAAAGGAAAGCATAACTACTTTCACAGTAGGACAATGAAGGGTACTCCGAATCTGTTCCCAGGCTGTGGTCACTCAGATATGGCTCAGAATAAAATACCTCCTATACTAGAGCTGGGCTGTACATTGACTTTTTTTTTTTTTTTTTTTGAGTAAGAAAAAGTATTCGAGGATCCCACACGTCCGCAAGTGACAAAGTTTGTTGTGTGAGATGGAGAAGTCTGCATTGGATTGTCACGATGGCATGCCTTTAATTTCCTTGCCTTTCAAGTGTGTCTGTGAAATGGAACAGTCCACACATGCAGAGGAACAGTGCCAAGCTGAGCACGCCTGTTTTCAGGAATAGTGAACACAGACTGAGGGCTGAGTGGGCAAAGAAGGAAATGGGCCAAAGAGTTGGAGACCTAAAGAAAACTGGGACCCAGCATGGCCACAACAAGCAGCAAGATATACAAACATCATTGGCAGTAAGAGGAGCTGCTGAAAACCAAAGAGCCATCTCAGTGAGGATTTTTTTTTTTTTGGGTACTAACATATCATTCTTGATATTTTGTAATCAATTACTTGGCATCTTGAAATTTGGGCCAAACTAATAGCCAAGATTTATTACTCGCATATGGAAATCATGTTACATAGTCTGTGACTATAAACCCCAACATCAATTTCCTTTCATGTCCAAGGAGGAGCATCCCCACCTAAGCGCCCTTTACCACTAGGGCTATCAGGCCTCTGCCCATGCGTTTTCTTTGTTTCTTCAACTACTACCTAGCACCATGTTCTCCTCTTGAGAGCTGTGAGTAGCAAACTCTTTTTCCAAAAGCAGCTGTCTCCATGTCTGCTATCTTACCATATGGACTAAAATAAACCTCAAGTACATCTTAGGACAGCTTCATAAAACCTTCTGGATCCTCAGGAGTGTGGATACTGCAAAACTGTGTTTGCAAGAGCAATGGTCTATGAGACACACTGATCATCCCACGTGATTTTAATGAAAATAAATGGTTCTTTCATTTTTATGTGTATGGTGTTTTTCCTATATTGTATGCCTTTGCACCCCCACCCCCACCCCATGATTTTAAATTTACTACCCAGCCAATTAGGATAACTGCTAGTGTGGTTTGACCAGTTGCAGACAGGGAGAAGCCCGTAGGACCCAACACATTTTATCTCCACTGCAGCTCTATGAGGCAGCACAGTCATTATTCCCAAGGCTCTGAGATTGATTAGAAACTTAAGATGACTCAGCTGGTATGCAAAGGACCTCAGAGGCAGTGGTATGAAAGAGGCTAAGTGAATATAATACTTACACTTAATTTTGCTGCATGGCCAAATTTTGGTTATTCCTGTTTATGACCATTACAGAATCAGAAACACAAACTCACATTTACCTAGGGCCAGATGCACCCATCACATGATCTTAGGCACAATTGGAAAGATTTAGTTTTAGGAAAGATAATGAAAATAGAACAGATGTGTGGAGAATATGATAATAGATGATTGTAAAGATGAAAGTGGAAAAGTCATAGGCTTTTGGAAGGTTGGGAAATATGAGGGTAGGTTGGGAGGAAACTGATGAGCTGTAGAGGAAAGAGAGGGCAGGGTATGGACAGCTAAAATGAGAACATCTGTAGAAGATTCAGAGGGGGAGAAGAAAAGCAAAAGAAGATACAAGAGGGTACATTTGCAGCTTTGCTGTAATGAGATTTCATTGGTTTGAGTGAGGTATGTAGTTCATAATGAGAAGTGATGAAAGATCAGTGTGCAGGCTTTGAATTGATCTTTAACGTAGAGGTAGCTCAGATAGAAACTGAGAAGGAAGAGGGGCTCAGTGGACACTATATGAAGAAGGTAAACAAGGTAAATGGTAGAGACAATATCAAGAGGAGCACAAACACCATGAGTCTCAGAAACAAGGATGCTTATTTGACCAGAGGGACAACTGTAAGCTTTGAAATTACTAATTGCTTTTGTTCTGACTCACCATAAAATAATCTAGCTGGAACTGTCCCAGGGGAAGGCAGCTTTTGAAAGGAATAATCCTTTGGTTTCTTAGACAGCCAACTTCCTGAAAAAAATTTTTAACAGATTCAATTCCTGTCTCACTTCATTGACTTATAAGTGACAGTCTGCACAAATCATCATTTCTCAGTTATCCAAGGGAATCTTATCTGGCAGTTTGAATAGGACTGGTTCCCAGGGGCTCATGTGTTTGAATACTTGGTCCCCATTGGTGGAACTGTTTGGGAAGGTGTGGCCTTGTTGGAGAAGGTGTGCCCTAAAGGCAGGCTCCAAAAGCTTCCTTCCAGTGTCTCTCTCTGCACCATGGTTATGAATCAATATGAGGACTCTCAGCTGTCATGCCTTTTGCTCTCCCATTATGGACTCTCACTCTCTAAAACTATAAGCCCACTTAAATGCCTCCTTTTATATAAGTTGTCTTGGCCATAGAACTTTGTCACAGCAATTGAAAAGTAACTAAGGCAGAATTTGGTACCAAGAAGTGGGTTATTACTATGACAGACCTGACCGTATCTTTTGGATGAATGTGGTAGGCTTTGTGCTTGAAGGTTAGATGAACATTGTGAAAAAACAGAGATTAATGGACCATCCTAAAGGACTTTGGAAGACAGTAGTGCCATATGCAATGTGTACTGTGGAGGCTCAGCTCATTAGTTTCAGAGTCATAGAACAATTTAGCTACTGGGATAGAGACAATGCTTGTGATAATTTGGTGAAGAATGTGGCTTCTTTCTGCACTTGTTCTGAGAATTTGCCTGAGGCTAAATTGAAAAGCAGTGGTTTGATTTCTTTGGTGAAGGATTTATAAAGACAGTCTAATATTGATATAATTAGTCTTATGTAGGTGTACGATGAAAAACAGAAAGTTTGGTAAAAAGAAATACAAAATGTATGGTTTGAAGGGGAAAGAAAAAAAGCACCAGGGCACCAGGAAGCTTAAATGTTGGAGTGAGGGGTCTACTGAAAGAGATGAGAAGATCTGATCTGCCTTGGATAAAAGGAGGAGGAAACACCCAGGGCAAGACTCCACCCAGCTAATCCTGCAAATGGTGAAAAAAAAAATATCTAGGAAAATTTCTGTCTTTAGAACGCAACAATAAAAGAAAGCTGCAAATGTAATTCAAGGGGGACTAGGCTCTGTCTCAAAGGGAGCAGCAGGACCAGGCAGTGTAACCCATATGGTTGTGGCTTGAAAGTCACTTCATGGGTAGTGGAGTCTTCTTCTGTGGTTAAGTAGAGATGATGCTAGGCAATGTGTGGCAGGGTAGGCTCTGCCTGAGTCTTGAGAAGGCAAGAAGCCCTGAGAGGCCATTGTATGAAGTTGTGAAAGTGAAGCCCTGCATTGTGTGGAGACCCTAAGATGTTAGGGGTGCCATGGCCATTGGGTATTTGCTAAGGAAAGTTGCACTCAAGGGGTGGAAACAGTCCAAGAGACTGTGTTACAGGGAGGCAGAGCTGGACACGTCCAGGATTTGTAGTTTGCCCTTCTGAGTTGCCATCTTGCCTTGGTCAAGTTTTGTCATGATATCTTTATTCCTCCATTTTGGAATGGTAATGTATATTCTGGGCCATTGTATGTTGGGATATGTAGTTTTCTTCTTGATCTTAGAGGAGTTATAGTTAAGGGAATGCCTCAAGTCTCACAGGAGACATTGTACTTTAAAATGGTGTTGAGATTGTGAAAGGTTGCAATCAGCTGAAATTTTGACCACCGTTGGCTGACAGTCTCAGTTCCTTATTGACTGTTGGCAGAAGTTTCTCCCCACAGAGAAATCTCCACAAAACTACTCAGGTGTCTTCACAACATAGAAACTGGCTTATTCAAGGGGGAGCTACTCAATAGAAAGCAAGGAGGAAGCTCCAGTGACTCCTATGACTTATACCACACTATCTAACAGTGAATTCTGTCATTACATTAAACTTATGGTCATGGAAATAGAAACTGTCATACATGAACTAAAGGGAATGTCAGAGAGTGTGGACATATCTAAAACCAGTGCTGTAAGGAGTATCTTGAATCTCATAATACTCTAGGTGAGCAGATGTGAATATCACGTGGGAATGGAGTAAACTCTTATATGATACACAGGTTCACACTCTTCCTGGTTCCCTCAAGCTCTGGGAGAGTCCTGATCTTGTTCCTTAAGGAAAATATGACAAAAAGGAATAGAGTCAGGGCAGAAGGAGAACTATGAGCATAGGGTATGCCAGTTATTAATATCTTGTGGTATTCCTAAATATATCAGAAGCAGAGCGAGATCAATCAGTGAATTAACATCCTTTTGTCTTGCTCTAATCATTTATCTTCAAAACCCTTCTCCTTAGCCATGGGTGTGATAAAATGAAACACAAGTTTTCCTGTCCATTCCTAGGGCCCGTTAAACAGGGATCAAGCAATCAATCCCTTTCCCCTCTGGACCAGAGAGAGAATAATAACACATTTAACTGCTTT
Source organism: Meriones unguiculatus (assembly GCF_030254825.1). Lineage (NCBI taxonomy): Eukaryota > Metazoa > Chordata > Mammalia > Rodentia > Muridae > Meriones > Meriones unguiculatus. The sequence goes on from NC_083353.1 coordinate 84,172,603, forward strand.
TAAAGGCCAAGGCAGAAGATTTATCACACATGACATAAATACGTTCTAATCAATACACAGCTATTATAAGAACTGATATTTACCTAGGAAGTTTGTAAGACCATATATTTTGCTTTTTATTTCTTATCCCATACCCTCTCCTGCATTTATGTCTTTTCTTTTCCTTTCTTACTTTCTCTTTTCCTTCCTTCCTTCTTTGCATTTCTTTCTTTCTTTCTTTCTTTCTTTCTTTCTTTCTTTCTTTCTTTCTTTCTTCCTTCCTTCTTTTCTTTCTTTCTTTCTTTCTTTCTTTCTTTCTTTCTTTCTTTCTTCCTTTCTTTCTTTCTTTCTTGTTTTATTTGAGAAAGAGCTTCTTTGTGTGGATCTGGTTTTCCTGGAACTAGCTCTACACCCTGGACTGGTCTTTAACTCACAGAGATCCACCTTGCTTGCCTCTAGAGTACTGGGATTAAAGGCACGTGCCACTGGCCTCCCCTGGCTGTTTTTTTTCCCTTAATTATTGCCATTTTGACTGGGTAAAATTGAATCACCTGATAGGTAAGGTGTTGAACTTTTTTTTTTTTCATTTGTTTATTGGTCATTAGTATTTTATCCTTTGAGAACCATCTGTCTATTTCATTAGCTTATTTATTGGTTGAGCAATTTAGTTTTGAGGGTTGTTCATGTAATCTTTTAGGCTTTTTCTTCCCCCAGTTTGTTCCTTTGCTATGCAGAAACTTTTAAATTTCACACAATACCATGTGTCAATATGGTTCTATTTCCTGAGCCACCAGAGTTCTTTTCAGGAATTCCTTGCATATGCCTACATGCTGGAATGTTTTCTTGTAAGTGTCTATGTCTCAGGTCTTACATGAGGATCTTTGCTTCCTGTTGAGCTGACTTGTGGCCAGAGTGGAAGACAGGAATCCAGTTTTTTTCTTCTGTGCGTGACTAGTACAGTTTATTCAACACCATTTGTTTGAGGGGTTGTCCTTTCTACAGTGTATGATTTTGGCATTTTTTTGTAAGATGACAACAATAACAACAACAAAACCAGGAGACAGTCGCTGTGTAGGTTTCATTCTAGCCCTCTATCCTTCTCCCTTGACCTCTGTGTCTGATTCTCCCTCTGACACAGTGTAGTTTGAAATCAGGTGTGGTGAGACCTCCAACATCATTCTTTTTGCCCTGGATTGCTTTGCCTACATAGACTCTAGGTAGATAGATCCTAGAGTCTTTTGTGCATTCATGTACATTTTAGGATTGTGCTTTTCATTTTAATGGAGGGTGGCATTGAAATTTTGACTAATATTGCGTGAAATTTTTGTGAACAGTGTGAGCAGACATTGGTTTTTATCAACCGTGATAGCAGAGGCTAGCCAGATACCGCTTCTCTTAAATTTTCTACCCTGACAGTGTTTTACTTGGGTTAAATATTAACCACTAGCTTTTGTTGTCTGAATGGCTTTTAGTAAGTGGATAATGTCCAGAAACAAAGGCTCTGCATTTTAATTAGTGGGCTAGAGATGTGTTGGTATCTTCCTGACCTCAAGGACTTCCCTAAAGGTGTAGCCAGCCGGCTCCATTTCTGTGCCAGTCTGTGCCAGTCTACAGCAAGTGTGAGCACGAGAACCCTGGCTGTCCTCCTGGGTTTTTTTAATTTGCCACTGAAAAGCCCAATTTAGACTTTGCATTTCAGAAAAGAAAGCAAATGTTATTGCCAGTGAGAGTAGAGCTGATGTCAGCAGTCTCTTCCAGGCAAGAAAGGAACGTGATATTTTCCCTGCCTCTTCCCTTTCCATGCAGATGGTTCTTGGATATAATCCTAGATGATGGATTGCCACCATGCCTGTTCGGTTTCACGGCTTGGTAGGTCAGGTAATACTGTTCACAAAGGACAGCCAGGTCAAATGATAACCTGGTGGACCACTGTCACAAGTTTGGTATCCATAAATGCCCAGCAACAGGCCAGGAGCTATCTCTCAAAATGAAAATAACTGTCTATAGATGACAGTAAGGTTTTGCTTCTAATCCCAAAAACCCTGCTGTGGTCCACCAAAGCTCTAAGCAGCATCTCTGTCTGCCACTGGTAGAAGTGCCATTGGCTCTGCTGGATCACATAGTCCGTGGGCAGAGCCGCATGCACAGTAGCCTGGACCTGTTGAAGAGCCTTCTCCTTTCCCAGGCAACGCTCGTAGCTAACAGAGTCACTTAGTATGTGGCTGGAATAGCACACCCAAGTGAGGACGAATGTGCTGTCTCCAGAATCCAAATAGGCCCATTGTGCTTCTTTTTTGATGGTGTGACAGGCCAGGTGCAGTAACTTATCCTTCACCTTAGAAGAAATATGTCTGTATACCCCACACCACTGGATTCATAAGAGGTTCACCTAGGTAGAAGGCCTTTGAATTTTGGTTGGATTTATTTCCCATCAACAGTGGGCCAGTGTAATACCTTGCGGAGGAGGAGACAGTGATCAAGATCCCTTCAAACTAAGTTATGACACAGGGCTGAAGAATGAATATACCCTTGAGGTAAACCTGTAAGTTATACTGCTGGCCTTGCCAGCTAAAAGCGCATTGTTTCTGATGGTCCCTGTGGGAAAGCATAGGGAAAAAAGCATTTGCCAGAACAATAGCTGCATGCTAATTCCAGGAGATGTATTAATCTGCTCACAGCTGCAACTGGAGTCACCACTTGGTTCAGTTTGCGGATAGTCAACTGTTGTTCTCCTTCCTCCATCTATCTTCCACACGGGGCAAATAGGAGAGTTAAAGGGAGACATGGTGGAAGTCACCAACCCTAAGACCTTAATGGTGGTGCTAATTTCTCTAAACACTCCAGGGATGAGATTGGTTTTCATTCACTGTTTTTCCTGTTAAAGGTAATGCCAAAAGCATGCAATTGGCCTTTTCTGTTCCACAGATCAGGGAACCAATGTGGGGATTCTGTCACTTCTAAGTCTATCTATACCAATTACAAATTATATAACTGGGAAAATAACCACATAAGTTTAAGGTCCTGTTGGCCCCATTGTGAGTCAGATGCTAGGCTGGCCAAACTCCATCAATCAGTTGAACTCCATAAGAGTTCATTATGGAGAGTCATAATGCTTTCTGGGATCTTTTGGAATCACCGTGTGAGTTCAGCACCAGTATCCAATAGTTCCCTCCCCAAATATTATCTCCTTTCCCCCAACGTACAATTTCCCTAGTAAAAGACCATAGGTCCCTTTGTGGAAGAATTGGAGAAAGGTTAATGGTAAAACTCTTTTCTATTGTAACATGGTCTTTCCTCCGGAGATGTGTCTTTCCCTTCATTCAAAGAGTTCTGAATCGGGGAATTGGCTCAAATATGAAAATTGGTTGATGACTGTGATTCCTTATCACTGCAACACAACACAGGCTTTTAAAAAAATACTTTGTTCTAGAGGTTTCCTGCCTATGTAGACCAAACCAAAACCAAGTAGATTTCTTATCCATTTTGTTCCAGGAAACTACCATAATTGATCAGCCAGTCCCAAAGGTCCATTTGAATCACACTGTTTTAAACATTTCTGCCTGTGCAAATGCATCCCATGCTTTCCTCACTGCTTAATAAATTGATGGCATGTTTTTATTATTGTTACATATATATGCACACACACACACAGTCTGCTGAGTCCATCTAGTGTGTTTGTGTGTTTGTGACTGTACATTCTTTGTACTGGATAACCACTGAGGAGATTCATCCCTAGGAGTGGCTACGTCATCCTCTTTCAGTAGAGGTTATCTAAAGGTGGGAATCCATGATATTTTCCCCTTTTGTGCTATGCTAGCCTGTCTATTGATATTAGAGTTGCTCAGGTCTTGTTTAGGTAGCCATATTGTTGGGGAATTATGGGTGAAGATTCCCTGTCATTTCTAGGAGACACAATCTCACAGCAGACTTTCTAGTCCTCTGGTTCTTGCAACCTTTCCATCCCTTCATTCACAGTGTTCCTGAGCCTTAGGACAGGAGCTGTGTTGCAGATGTATTTGTTGGGGTTGGCTTCCACATGGTTCACTGGTCTCTACATTTTGACATGGTCTGTGGGTTTCTGTAACGGTCTCCACTTTCTGTAAAGGAAAGCTTTGATGAGGAGTGAGAGCTGTGCTCACTAGCGGGTATGAGTTTTAGGATGCAGTTAGTTAGTTAGTTACTGTGGTCTAGTCAAGTGATTGTAGTAGGTTCTCTTCTAAGAGAATGACCTCACTTGTCTCATATAATTGGCTGGAATTACAGTAGCAGGCATGATTCTGCTTTTGAGTGGGCCTTATCTGTTGGTTACCACCAAGATATGGATGCCATTGTTGCACCTTTAGGGATGTCTTGCCATCTTGGCCATTGTTTCAGTGATATCTAGAAAGGACTATTGATTGATTCCCTTTTTTGGCAGCTTACATAGTACTTTCTGATATTATGAACTACATTTCAGAAAAAAGGCTTTCAGGTTAGATTCACTTTGAACCTTCTGAGTACTGTGTCTGACATGTGCAGTGTCTTTAGAAACAGGGACTACCTTCAACCTCTGAAAGACGACCAAGGGCAAGAGTAAAAACCTATATTGTTTTGGGTGTTCCTTGGACTACCCTGACTAACAACTCTTGGTTGGCTTTTCATGCCTGGTATTGGAGTTTTTGTTAGATAGTCTATTTTTCCTTGCGGGGAGTCATAGACTGTGTCAGCTCAAGTAGCATAACTTAAATATATATATATATATATATATTGACAAATTGATATATCATTGAGGTAAAACTGCAAGTTATAGTGCTGGCCAGTAACCTGCTCTAGGTTTGTTGCCTAGATAGAATAAAATGGAATAAAGGAGAAAGCCACTGAGCACCAGCATTCTTTTTCTGTGTTCTGTGCACAGTGGAGTCAGTAGCCTCTGTTTTCTGTTACCATGATGTTTGGCCTCAGCAAGGGCCCAGAAGCGATTGAACCAAGGACTGTGGACTAAAACATAGTGCCAAACTAAATGCTCCTTGTCTATTATTGCTTACAATTCATTCCCTAAAAAGTAATCACTGTTTCTAAGTTAGAGCACACTATGCACTCCAGATTAAACATCAGTAATGGCTTTCTTGCCATAGGAAAAGACTCCGAGACCTAAAAATCCCCATGCTGTTACTGTGACTTGCCCGTTCCCTTCTGTTTCCACAAGTCTTCTGCCCCTATGTTCTTAATCACTACCCACACTGGGGCTCCCATCCTTTGTGTACCCACACTGGGGCTCCCATCCTTTGTGTACCCACACTGGGGCTCCCATCCTTTGTGTACCCACACTGGGGCTCCCATCCTTTGTGTACCCACACTGGGGCTCCCATCCTTTGTGTACCCACACTGGGGCTCCCATCCTTTGTGTACCCACACTGGGGCTCCCATCCTTTGTGTACCCACACTGGGGCTCGCTCCTTACTATTTCTACACTGGCACCCCCCTTCTCACTCTACCCATACTGTGGTGCTGCACCTTGCTCACATTGGAGCGCTTCTCTTTGTACTGTGCGGGTGCTCTTTCCAGCTCCCCCAACACCACCTTTCTTGTTCAACTTGCCCAGTGTTTTCTTCTGCTTTATTCACATTGGTTCTGTCCTCCCGGGATCTCCCTACCTGGTCGGCTCCCAGGCTATCCTCACACTGTGTTATCCTTGCTCTACCTGCATTGGCATCATTTCCCGTACTTGGATGCTGTGAATGCTTCTTCATATACAGCCATTTCACTTTGGACTCTCTTTCCATAACACACTGATTCCTCTGTATGTGAGCTCTCATATTATATACCCAGAGAGGCCTCACTTGATATCTTAACCAGAACCTTCCCAATTCCATCCCTCCTAGGATCTCTACTCTCATTTCTGAGTTCTCCATAGGCCAGGGCATGGTGCTGATGTGTGTGTCCTAGAATTCCCGATGGCTAGTCTTCCCATATATACTTATAGCCAGGACAGACACACTCCTTTCTATGTTGGCTAATCAACTCAATTTCCAAGAGATGGCAGGCACTCTAAGTTGTCATTGGCTGAGTCTCTAAATTAAATGTTTTTGTTTGACCCTAAGGGAATTGAACTTGAACAATCTAAGGGATGTGAGACTCACTAAATGTGTATAATCCTTTCCAAATCTAGCACAACGTCATGAACCCAGAATTATGTTATATCATGCCCAGGCAAACATTTAGCGAGGCACAATAGTACTTCCTCTTTCCTTATGTAGAATGGTCTTTCCAAGTCTTTCCAGCTCAGCTGTTCTGTGCTGGGAGATAAATGTCAAGTGGCTGTTCTCTCATCCTTCAGTGAGTCAGGTTCATAAATCAAACATGAACAATGAAGCATTTACTGGCACAGGGGGAGAATATGGGAAGTTAGCTCTTGTGTTGTAAAACAAAACCAAATACAACCATAAGATATTTTCTTTCAAATCCTCTGCTTCAGAAGCGAAAGTAAAAAGCTCAAACTCCTCCTTTCTGGGAAGAAATAAAATCTCAAGATGAGTAAGTGACTCTCAGGGTTGCAGTGGGTAGTTCTGAAGGGACAAACTGAAGCGGATGTGGTGAGTGCACACTGAAGGGTTGGAGTGGCTGGCAGAGGACACAGCAAGAAGCTCATCAGTCACTGAGCTTTTCCTTCCTGAGCTGTGCATGCACATTTATTTCAGTTGGCTCTCATGTGAACAGAGAGACAGAGAGGATTAGAAGAGTCTCTCACTGGCTGTATTGCTGCCTTTTTCCCCCCTCCTAATCAAAGTGGGATCCTAGAGTTTAGGTAGACACTGTCAGCCCTGATAAACTCTAGCAAAGTGCTGGAGAATGGGAGACACAGATACCAGGATCCAATGGCATATGTCAACCCTAGGATGAACCAACTGTGCACATTATGCCTTTCCTTCTTGGGATATTCAGGAAACAGCATTTTGCAGCCTCACACCAGATGCTAATTGATTTCTATCCAGATGTACCATAAACATGTGTCATCAGTTGGCAGTCCCACCCTAATTAGAACAAAACTACTTTCCCCAGTGCTGTATATAAAATGTACAAGCATAGGGGTGAGTCTGTCATTGTTTGCATAAGGTTTTATAGTTTTCTTGAGCACAGACTCCAGGTTGAAGAATTATTGTGTGTGCTTGTAAGAAGTGGGCAATAGAAAAGCTCAGAGCAGATGGGATTGGCAGCCTCTCTGACAGCCAGTGCCCACAGACACTGTTTCTCTCTCTCTCTCTCTCTCTCTCTTTCTCTCTTCCTTTGGTTTTTCAAGACAGGGTTTCTGTGTAATAGCCTTGGCTGTCCTGGACTCACTTTCTAGACCAGGCTAGCCTCGAACTCACAGAGATCTACCTGCCTCTGCTTCCTGAATGCCAGGATTAAAGGGGTGAACCACCACCACCTAGCCAGATGTTTGTTAATGCTTTAAAAGTCACCTGCTGGAAAGACACACATGGTATATACTCACTTATAAGTGGATATTAGACATAATATAGGGTAATCATAATAAAATCTATACACCTAAAGAAACTAAGCAAGAAGGAGGACCCTGAGTAAGATGTTCAATCTTCATTCAGAAAAGCAAACAGGATAGACATAGGAAGAAGGTGAAAACAAGGAACAAGGCAGGAGACTACCACAGAGGGCCTCTGAGAGACTCTACCCAGCAGGGAATTAAAGTAGATGCTGAGACTCATAGCCAAACTTTGGGCAGAGTGCAGGGACTCTTATGAAAGAAGGGGGAGATAGAAAGACCTGGAAGGGTCTGGAGCTCCACAAGGAGAGCAACAGAACCAAAAAATCTGGGCACAGAGGTCTTTTCTGAGACTGATACTCCAACCAAGGACCATGCATGGAGATAACCTAAGACCCCTGCACAGATGTATCCCATGGCAGTTCAATGTCCAAGTGGGTTCCCTGTAATGGGAACAGGGACTGACTCTGACATGAACTCAGTGGCTGTCTCTTTGACCACCTCCCCCTAAGGAGAAACAGCCTTACCAGGCCACAGAAGAAGACTATGAAAAACAGTCCTGATGAGACCTAATAGGCTAGGGTCAGATGGAAGGGGAGGAGGTCCTCCACTATCAGTGGACTGGGGAAAGGGCATGGGAGGAGATGAGGGAGGAAGGGAGGGCAGGATTAGGAGGGGACAAGGGTGGGGCTACAGCTGGGATAAATAGCTATACCATTCCTAGGCATATATCCAAAAGATGCTCAAGTATACAATAGGGACATTTGCTCAACCATGTTTGTAGCAGCTTTATTTGTAATAGCCAGAAGTTGGAAACAACTCAGATGTTCCTCAGGTGAGGAATTGAAACAGAAATTGTAGTACATTTACACAGTGGAATACTACTCAGCAATTAAAAACAAGGAAATCATGAAATTTGCAGGCAAATGGTGGGAAGTGGAATAGATAACCCTGAGTGAGCTATCCCAGAAGGAGAAAGACACACAGGGCATACACTCACTCATAAGTGGATATTAGACATATACTATAGGATAAACATACTAAAATCTGTACACCTAAGGAAACTCATCAAGAAGGAGGACTCTGGCTAAGATGCTCAATCCCCATTCAGAAAGGCAAAGAGGATGGACATCAGAAGAGGGAGAAAACAGGGAACAGGACAGGAGCCTACCACAGAGGGCCTCTGAAAGACTCTACCCTGCAGGGTATCAAAGCAGATGCCGAGACTTATAGCCAAACTTTGGGCAGAGTGCAGGGAATCTTATGAAAGAAGTGGGAAATAGTAAGACCTGGAGAGGACAGGAGCTCCACAAGGAGAGCAACAGAACAAAAAATTCTGGGCACAGGGGTCTTTTCTGAGATTGATACTCCAATCAAGGATCATTCATGGAGATGGCCTGGAACCCCTGTGTAGATGTAGCCCATGGCAATTCAGTGTCCAAGTGGGTTCCATAGTAATGGGAACAGGGATTGTCTCTGACATGAACTGATTGGCCTGCTCTTTGATCACCTTCCCCTCAGGGATGTGCAGCCTTAAGAGGCCACAGAGGAAGACAATGCAGCCACTCCTGATGAGATCTGATAGACTAGGATCAGAAGGAAGGGGAGGAGGACCTCCCCTAGCAGTGGACTGGGGGAGAGGCATGGATAGAAAAGAGGGAGGGAGGGTAGATTGGGAGGGGAGGAGGGAGGGAGCTACAGGTGGGATACAAAGGAAATAAACTGTAATTAATAAAAATAAAAAATTATATTAAACAAAATAAAAGAAAGAAAGAAAAAAGTCACCTGCTGTAAAGACTATCTCGACCAAAGCAAGTTTGCTTTCGTTTCTGCTTGTTGAGAGCTTCTAATTTTAACGACTATAATTATTCTATGCTGAAGGATACCCCAAATGTCTTCTTACGGACACTGAGCTTACTGTTTGCAATGAACACTGTGTTGTAGGTGTCCCAAGATGCTGAAATTCTGGTCATCAGCCAGCAATGCTATTGGGAAATGGTAGAACCCTTGGGGGCAAGGGGCTTGTGAGAAGGAGCTAGGTCCCTGGGACTCTAGACTCTTCCTGTCTCTTTTTGCTTTCCAGCCACCACGAGGTGAATAGGCCTTTACCAGGAGTCTCTGCCTTAATGGACTGTGCTATTGCTGACTCAGAACAGCAGGGCTGAGCAACGATGAACAGAGATTTCTGAAACCACATGTGAAGATAGATATTTCCTCATTATATACTAAGTTGTTTAGTTCAACTCTTTTGTCATAGTGATAGAATGCTGACTAGCGATTCTCAGCATGACGTGAAATAGGGCGTGATGATGCATGACTGTAATCCCAGGACTCAGGAGGTGGAGACAGGAGAATGAGAGAAGCCCAAGAGCTTCCATGAGTACATAGCAGGTTCAAGATCAGCCTTGTATACATGATACCCTGTCCTCAAATAGATAGATAGATAGATAGATATAGATAGATAGATAGATAGATAGATAGATAGATAGATAGATAGATAGATTAGGGGAAAGCTCGGGTAGATAAACAAGTAAGTAGGAAATGATGTCCATGTAGAACTCTCAGTGGCTATGACTTTACTCAGATTCTGGGTGTGTCCTGACTGAACTTCCCATTGCTCATTCCAAGAGGCTCACCGTACCTGCCTCTTCTCAGGCTTTGCTTCCCACATACTCTCATGCTAGCAACAGGCTTCTAAGAAATAGTAAATACATGGAATTCCCATAAAACTTCCTGTCACAAGCCCTCATGTTCAAATTTTTGTGGACTTCACGCAGTACACTAAATCTGACCAGCTTTGCCAGACATAATAACCGCCGAAAAAGTAGATCTCTGTGAACCTACAGTGTGTGAGCATACATAAGGTAAAAATAAAAGCTATGGTATCTCTCCTGTACATGGAGGCACACCTTGGGTTAAATTCCCCGCATCCAGGCTCTCAGAATGTAACACAGGGAACACAGGTGTTATCAATCACTTTCCCTCATGACAGAAGATGATAGATATGAAGGAAAGAAGGTCGGCTTATAACCAATGCTTCACAGGGTAGTCTCGGAGGAGGGAGAGAGGGAATCGTGGAATAAGAATCAGCACCGCATAGTGACTGGAGAGACGGCTCTGCAATCGAGAGTGAATACGACTCTTGCAAGGACCTGGGTTGGATTCTTAGCACCCATGTCTTGAAGCTCAGAAGCCCCTGTGAGCCCAACGGCCTCTTCTGGCCTCTGTGGGCATCCCTACTCACATGTACACCTCCCCCCCCTAATTAAAAACATAAAAATCCCCTGAGGTAGGATCAGTCAGTCTGCATAAAGTATAGATGATTCACTGGATTTTACTTTATTTAACAAAATCCAAAGACAAATTAGCAGTGCTTAGTGCTTTGAAGTTTAAGTATTAATCACATGAGAAGGTTATCAAATATTCTCCGTCTACTCTTAAGACCCGCTTTTCTCTGCCGCTGTCATCATTGTGGATAAAAACCCATAGGGAGAAGCAGGGAGATGTGTTCTGCTCTGATTTCAGATTTGGAGAACCATAAAGATAGATAGCGGAGGCGCTTGTGTGCCCCACCCCCGACTTCTCCCCACACCCTAGGTCCAGGGGTTCTTGAAGTCCAGGGCCCAGGCCTCAGCAGGGGAACTCTGCTTTTGGCGAAGCAGAAGGAAGGCGCCTTCTCTACCAGTTAACATTTTGGATGCGGTTGTACTTGTTCCGTATCCGGACAAGAAGCTTTCAACAGCCGCCACGGGCCGCAGGCACACGTTCAAAGGTGGGGTGGAAGCAAACAGCAGAAACAGAAGCAGACTCCTTTACGGCAGCCGTGTTGAGACCTGGGGATTCCCGGTGACTCTCCCTGGGTCCTATTTCTTTCCAGGCTTCCTGGATAGTTCGTCCTGTTGAACTATAGGCTTGCTGTCCACTCTAAGAACTCTGTGTGCAGCTGTCAGTCTGCGGCGCTGGACCCTGTCCCTGCTCTGAACTACTGTATCCCACATTGAATATTAGAAACAAGTCATTCATAAAATACTTTGCATGGCATTAATCTTTTAGAATAAAGAGCCAGGAAGAGGAGGAAGGAGAGGGCAGCTGTGATGAAGTCTGCTCTTACAAAAACGTGCTTTGGAGACACATGTGTCCTGGGGAAGGCTGAATGTCCTCCAAACACGTAGTGGCTGCTGGGGAGTCACCGTCCACCTCAGCTCTTGCATTCCCAACTGCTTGGTGGCCCTGCAGTGAGAGGAAGAGGAGAAGCTTCACACAGGTGTGACAGCTCTGAGGAGCTTTGCTACCCTGGCTGATCTCAGATGGTATCATAAGGAGGGTCCCCCCAGGGTTGGGGTAGGGTAGGGAATCCTCCAATTTCCCAGAGTCTTTTGGCAGGTGCAGTGAAAATTTCGGTGAGGATGACTAGAGCATTTCTCTGGGGACAGAGACCCTCTTGAAAACATTCATTCTTTTGAACTCCTGGCTGGAGGTGCGATTACAGAAGCAACAGGAGGACACGGAACCAAGCATTGGCCAAGCAACTGTAGAAGGGAGCATCCTTCTTTAGCATAAAGTTGGAGGTTCTCAGGATAAGGATGGAGGCTAGGAGACATGGACTCAATTCAAAGGCTACCCAGGGAGAAGAGGAAGTTCTAGTAGAGCCACACATGGGAAACAAGACAGGCAGGTTAGGACTCCAGGCTCCAGACAGGTGTGGTTTGTTAAGTGAGTATATTGCTCTTTTTCCATGGGTTTTTTTCTCCAGACAATGCAGATAATCAAATGAGGCAAATTCTAGAATTGGAAAAAGATCTGACAAAGCAGCGCAGTCCCCCAGTGAGACTGATGAGTTTTCTGACTTGCTGCTTTGCCCTATCCATAGCCTGAGAATAATGCCCACAGTGGGGGCCCGGTAATTTTCTGAGCTAGTATGCCACCTAAGGAACTCAGCTCTGAGATTTTCTTCCATAGCCTCTGCCATTCTATGGAGGAGAAAGTCTTCCTTCATCTTTCTTTCTGTTTTAAAAAATTAATTTACTTTTTTTTTAAATGAATTGCAGTTTATTCACTTTGTATCCCAGATGTAGCCCCTCCTAATCTTACCTCTCCTCCCTCTTCTTCTCCTATGCCTCTCCCCTGATAGAGAGGGTCCTCCTCCCCTCCTCTGACCCTAGCCTATCAGGTCTCATCAGGACTGGCTGCATTGTCTTCTTCTGTGGCCTGGTAAGGCTGTTCCCCCGTTAGGGGGAGGTGATCAAAGAGCCAGTCACTGAGTTTATGTCAGAGACAGCCCCTGTTCCTCTTACTGGAGAACTCACTTGGACACTGAGCTGCCATGGGCTATATCTGTGCAGGGGTTCTAGGTTATCTCCATGCATAGTACTTGGTTGGAGTATCAGTCTCAGAAAAGATCCCTGTACCCAGATATTTTGGTTCTGTTGCTCTCCTTGTGAAGCATCTGACCCCTCCAGGTATTTCATAAGAGTCCCTGCACTCTGCCCAAAGTTTGGCTATGACTCTCAGCATCTGCTTTGATACCCTGCAAAGTAGAGTCTTTCAGAGGCCCTCTGTGTTAGGCTCCTGTCCTGTTCCTCGTTTTCTCCTGCTTCTGATGTCCGTCCAGTTTGCCTTTCTGAGTGAGGATTGGTTATCTTATCCAGGGTCCTCCCTCTTGCTTAGCTTCTTTAGTCATACAGATTTTGGTATGTTTATCCTATATTATATGTCTAATATCCACTTAGAAGTGAGTATATACCATATGTGTCTTTCTGCTTCTGGGATTCCTCACTCATTGGCACGGGAGACAACTTCCTGAACAGAAAACCAATAACACAGGCTCTAAGATCAATAATTACTAAATGTTACCTCATGAAACTGAAAAGATACTGTCATCAGAACAAAACAACAGCCTCCAGATTGGGAAAGGATCTTCACCAACCCTTTATCTGACAGACCCTTAATATCCAGAATATATAAAGAACTCAAGAAGTTAAAAAGCAACAAATCAAGTAATCCAATTTAAAAATTGGATACAGAGCTAGACAGAGAATTCTCTGTAGAGGAATATCGAATGGCAGAGAAACACTTAAAGAAATGCTCAAAGTCCTTAGTCATCAGGAAAATTCAAATCAAAATGACCCTGAGATTTCACCTTACACCTTTCAGAATGGCTAAGATAAAAAACTCAAGTGACAATACATGCTGGAGAAGATGTGGAGAAAGGGGAACCCTACTCCACTGCTGGTGGGAATATAAACTTGTACAACCACTTTGGGAATCAATCTGGCACTTTCTCAGACTATTAGGAATACGCTTCCTCAAGATCCAGCTATATCACTCCTAGGCATATAGCCAAAATATGCTCAAGTACACAACAAGGTCATTTGCTCAGCCATGTTCATAGCAGCTTTATTTGTAATAGCCAGAACCTGGAAATGACCCAGATGCCCCTCAAAGGAGGAATGGATAAAGAAATTGTGGTACATTTACACAATGAAATACTACTTAGCAATTTTTTTAATCATGAAAGGAAATCATGAAATTTGCAGGCAAATGGTGGGAACTAGAGAAGATCTTCCTTCATCTTTTAAGAGGAGCCTACAGGTGACTTACAGATTCAGCGTAACTTTTGTAATCTTTTGCATGGTCATTTCGGTTGTTTAATTAGTTCTTTCATACCTTGGGTTAAGTAAACATTTGTTGACCACGTACAACTGTGAGTCCTTTCTTTCAGCTTCTAGTCCATAGGCTGTGTTTTTGCAGGGCCAACAGCATGGCTATAGGTTTTAATTTAAGGGTGATTTTTATCCCAATCAAAGCAACTAACTTAACCAATCAACCAAGAAGACCCATGTATCCCAAGTACTGGTTCCACCAGCCTTCAGAGCTTCTGTTCATCAGATGTATTATCTCCTAGTTTTGAAAGGAGCTTGTGAGATCATTTGGTACTGATCTCCATATATTAGTCAGGCAGGTTGGATTATGTGGTAGTAAAAGTTTCCTCTGGAATTTTTTTTTCAGTTTAACATGATGAAAGATTTTTTTAAAGCATTTTTAAATGTGAAAACACAGTGATGCAGGGATCCATCTGCTTCTATGCAATGATTAAACATCTCAGTGTGTACATTTAGCTCATTACGGCTTGAGGTGATAGACAGAGACACCTCCTTACGTTACCAATTACAGAATCCTGCAAGGGGGCAAAACTTGGATATGAGAGTTGAGACACATGGGTATTTGGTGGGCCATGAACATATTCAGTATTCAAATTCCTCAAATCCTTATTCTGCAAGAATAGAGAAACAACCTAGAAAACTTGATAGGTAGGATTTATAAATAAATGGACCAATACATTTCTTGAGCCTTTATCTGGCAATAATTTTGAAATGAAAGGACAATGGCGCATTTTCTTACTGCACTAGGGAAATTTACTATTGACTTTGGTGTATATCCATAATTCTTGGCTCTCCCTCCCATCCCCACATAGGTCAATCTCATGGTGTTTATTTTCAGGTAACAAGATTTGTTTTCTTCTTGATACCTTGATAAGGGAAAGATTCTAGATTGCAGGACAAATGGACAGACAGCTTTACTGTCTACAGAACTTTGAGTGGCAGCATTTTCCAGAATAACATTTGCTCTTTCTAAAATCTTTTTCTTATTGGATAGAAAGCTTCATCATTATTCCCTGCCACACATACTCTGTGCATGTTTCTGCCATGGGAGCTTTATTAAATTGTGTGTGGCGTGCAACTTATTTCTAATTCAGTACAAAGTCCTATTACCCACTAAGTGTGCCCTGATTTTGTCCTTGCTTGCTTAGGCACATTTTCCAATAAACAATGACACTGTAATTAGCACTAGGCCCATGAAGGAAATATGTTAAAATATGATAATTTATTCCATTTGCTAATATAAACTTATTTCTCAGTAACATTTTCCCAATCCATATGGATCTGATTATTCTTAAATCTTCACTTCTTTAATGATGGTTCCTTCATTATATTATAAACCATCTGATTATAATTCAGGGCCATGAACTCTTGATTTTTGCTTTCCGCATTTGCAGTTGATAGCACTTGAAATGCCAATGGCTTCATTATGAAGTCTAAGGCACTATTACTCCTTTAAATTGGAAAATACTTTTATCTAGCTAGATTTTCTACATACCAATAACAATCAGACTACAAAAGAAATCAGAGGAGCAAAACCATTCACAATGGTCACATATATACAGAGGCACACATACATACATACACACACACACAGGCACACATACATATTACACACACAGAGGCACACACATACATGCAGAGGCACAAACACACACAGAGGTGTGAATGTGCACACACACACACACATCCACAGAATAAAAGAAAAAAAAAACTCAAATCAACTGTCCTTTCAAACAAACACAAACAAAAGTCCCTCCTCAAGCCTACCCACCCCAAGGAATAAACTTAACCAAGGGAAAGTAATGCTTGTACAATGGTAATTTTAAGACACTGAAGAAAGAAATTAGAGACTAGAAGATAGAAAGACTTCCCATATTCCTAAATGGAAAGAATTAATACTGTGGATATGACCACCCTTCCAAGAGCAATCTAGAGATTAAATAAAAATCCCAGGGCCATATTTTAGAGACATAGGAAAAACAAGAGCCCCCAAATTTACATGGAGCCATCAAAAACAAGGACAGCCCCAAAGAAAAAGAACACTGTGGGTATTCAGATTATACTACAGAGCCATAGTAAAAAACAAACAAACAACCCCCCCCCAAACCCAGCATGGCACCAGTATAGAAACAGATATATGGTTCAGTAGAACTGTTGAGGACTTAGTTATAAGTCCACACAATTAGTTACCTGACTTTTGAGAAAGGTACACAAATGTTTATTTAAAAAAAAATAACATCTTTTAAAAATATTGCTGGAGAAACTGGATATTAGCATGCAGAAAAATTAAGCCAGATCCTTACCTCTTACCACGGGCAAAACTCACTTGTAAATAGGGTATAACAGATGCTGGTGTGGATGTGGCAAAGGGGAGCTCCTATACACTGTTAGCGGGAGTGTAAACTAATGTAGGTACTTTGGGTATCACTCTGGAGGTTCTCAAAAAACTAGAACTAGACCTCTACCACTGTATCACCTATGTCATCCCAGGGCATGCACCCAATGAGGTTTTATCCCACTGTAAAGATACTTGTACACCCATGCTCATTGTTGTACATTGATGTACTTGAACATGGATGTTATTATGAATAACTCGGAGATGGAATCAATCTAGAAGTGTACCGCAGGTGGCTAAGAAAAATGTGCTGAATATGCATAGTAGAATACCACTCAGCTAACGAAAACGGAAATCATGACATTTTCAGGTGAATAGGTGGAACTGGAAAAATTATACTGAGTTATGTAGCTAAGGGCCAGAGCATCACATGTCTTCTCTCATATGTAGAGCCTAGCTTCAAATCATTTATGTTTAACTTGAAATACAAGTGGAAGCCAGGAAACAAGAGAAGTGCCTCTTGGGGAGCTTATTAAGGGGAGAGGTTAATAGGTTTTAGGTAAAAAATGAAAGTAGTGAGCTAGAATATTGAGGGTGAAAAGGCTTAAGCTAGGTGTGGGTGTATGGGGAGGATGGTGGGGTGATGGGGAGGGATAACCCAAAGAACTGGGTAGGAAAAGCCAGATAGATGCCTACTATCTCACACCCCATCTTATAAAGTGTCAGTGGAGGGACAGAACACATATGAAAAGAGGGGGAATGTGAAAGAGGGGATAGCGAGTAGTTAGAGTGTCTACGAAAAACATCCTATGGAAACTAGCTAGAAATCTAGTTGCAAAATACAACTTAAATCATGTTTGAGAGGATTCCAAAACAAGTTGGGCTATTTCCATTGCCCTTGGTTACCCACAATAACTCCATGATAAGATTCTGTTTCTGAACATATAACCTATTTTGGATGCAGGACACAGAGAAATCAATTTCAGACCAACCAGGAAATGTCCTCCCCGCTGGCTCACTTACAGATTGCCAGAAGACAGTATGCACACTTCTCTGAAGAGAAAAGGCACCAATGTTCTTACCCAGTGTTGGACCCTGCACCCTGCAATACTGACCCGACAGGCAAGGTGCATCTACTGATGCAACAGTGGCATGCTTGCTATGGAATAACTAATTAATTTCTGATTGGATTTGAGTTCCAATGGAAGGGATTTTACACCTGCTACTGTAATCCTGGTCAAAAGCCCATGACTGGTGAAGTCCTAGGCCCTAGGGTAGAAACCTGTTATTGAAACCTGGATGATCATATTGCTAAATCAGGCTCAAGTTCTGCTATAAATATCACTCCTTGACTCATGTGCTTTTTCTCTTCTTTAAGATTCCAAAAAGGCCACGACCACTCCCCAAATCTGGAAAGTGAACAAGGATTGAGAACAACAATAATACTTCTTTTATTCAAATTTTATTGGAAGTTTACAAATGTATTACAGAATCAGTAAAACATCATATTCACTTTACAGGGCACGGATCTCAAGCAAAGTGTTCAGAACAGTCTCTGGCAGAGCCCACGCCAAAGGCCCGTGACAGGCCTTCCTAACGAACAGCTTGACACTTGACAGATAACACAGACTCCAGCCTGCTTCACCTTCTTGGGCCCTCTCAGGTTTTGTTTATGCATATGGAATTAAATAGGATCCGGGCAAAGAAACTCTGTCAGGAAGGAACTTTAGGAGAATAAATGCTGGCCTACTTTGCTGAAGAATACAGAAGAGTTGTAGGTCTTAGTTTATTAACTCAGGGTCAGGATTAAGCCAGAATACTTTATTGAAAACTATGGAAACCAACTTGATAAACTCAAGAGGTCTTATTGGCAACCTTGTTGGTAACCTCCCAAAATTTAGAAATGTTTGATAGGTGACCTGTTGATCGAGCATGGCTAAATGCCCAGACCACGAAGGTTTTCTTAGAAAATGTTCAAGTTAGACTAGACATCTATCTTGTGAGTTCATCACATTTGAACCGCAGAAATGTCTGCTAATAGCACATGACCTTTCCAGCCTCCTTTTTGATTCCTCCGAGGGAGGCTGGTCCTGGAAGAGGGGAATGCATTTATATAACAGCATTAGCTTCCAATAGTCATGCTCTATAGGGGACCTTGTGCTGATTGGGCTCCTAATAGGAGAAAACAGAAAAAGAAACCAATCCTTCCTCCATCCTGACCTCCACAGCTTCTGGATGGTCATACAGACATATTCTGGGGCAAACCACTGAGGAGAAGGCAAAGGTTTCATTCCCGTTTCCCTTATGCTCAAAGAAATGTGCTTTGCAACTGCCTGAAGATCACTAGTGGAAGTTTGCAGAACTTGATCTGCAGAGCCTGAAGATGTCACATAGGTGCCAGTAGCAACCCTGCTTGCATGTGACATTCAGGCCACTGGTTCAGTTTTCCACTTTCCTTGCTCACAGGTGGATCTTTGTGAAGCACAGCATCTGGTCTCTGTTAGGAGTAGGTAAGAACACTCCTGTTTGGGATTTAAGTGTCCTGCGTCCCTAAAAGGTGAATGAGAAAGCAGAGAGACTCTTATCTGACCTCTTCAGAGTGAGCAGGAGCTGCCCACATAACTGATAAAGACCCTGAGCAGGAAAAAGTAGGCCAGAGAAAGCCTTGTTTGGCCTAAGAGGTCAGCTTCCACAATGTGGGAGGGAGAGGAAATGAAGTCTCCCAATTCTTCCTGATTGATGCTTCCTAAACGGCTGGGAAACTGCTTCCTTCTCAGGGACCCAGGTAAGAACCAGCTCATGAATGAGATTTGTTCTAAGACGGAGAAGACCAGCTCTGGTCACCTAGCCCTGTTGCTGGAGTTTTGTAAAGATGCCTGGACAAGAGCCCACTTTCCTTGGAAAGTCTGCAGTAGTCCATTGCTATCATCCACTAAGGTGGCAGGGAGAGCACAGTAACTGTGACATTCTTGCCACCACTTGCCTGAATGCAAAGTGGCTAATAGGTCATAAGAAGCAGAGACTTCCAGAAAAGGAGCAGAGAAGGCCATCTTGCTATGTCTCTTTAGGAAGAGCATTCTATAGGAAAGAGATTGTGATTTTCCAATGAGAAAAATCCAAAACTGTTCATGCAGCTGCTTGGACAGTTAATGAAGAATTACAGAATGTGGAAAGAGGGTTTCAAACAACCAACACCAGTAATTCTCCTTTACACATGTTAAAAAACAGCAAATGAGGCCTGCTTTTCCTCACCTCATTCACCTTCACACATGGTAGAGAATCTGGAACTATACAGGACAGGAGGGCGGGCCTCTGAATGTCACACTCAAAGCTACCGGGTCAGCATGGACCCTTTTTCACAGTACCAAAGGTGAGGTGCACTAGCAAGACCTCTAAGGAAACTTTCAATGGCTTTTGCACTCCTTGGACTGGAGAAAGAGAGCTGGCTTAGCTGGTGCTGGATCTGGCAGCAGTATGAGATGAATTAAACTGCAGAGCTGTAGTTCTAAGCAAAAGTCAGTCCAATAATAGAAGAGATGGGAAAAAAAGTCAATCAAATCATCAGAGAGGAGAAAAGTGGGGAAAGATGGTTCTTCTGAAAACCAGTCTACAGAAGATAAAACAACAATCCAAGGGAACTGAGTATAGGCCCCACTCGCCAGGGAAACTTGGCCAGTAGAGGTGAGGGGTACAATGGAAGAGGTCAGGGAGGATCTTAAACTCTCACCTCAGAAAAGAATGCACTGGAACTTTGAGAATGGGATTCTGGGTGTTATCTAGTAGTTATTACTTCCAGGTAGTGAAATTCTAGTCCAGTGACACGCTGCTCATTCCTGAGCAGTCACTTGAAGGACTTCCTACCATTGCGAGGAACTGGCCTTCCTCAAAGGACATTCTCTCCAGGGCACCTGGCCGCCTGTAGAACGGAAAGAAATCTCTGGCAGTTAAATAGGAAGAGGTGATCTTGATGCGGGACAGTTTTACCCAGAAGCCTGTACCTCATTATATGTTAAGTTTTGGTCAGAAGGATCTTGAAAGCTCTTTGGACAGCTAGACTTGATGTCACTTAAGCAGTTTCTACGCTGCTGCTTCTTTGGGCTGAGGGTTGTTCAAACCATATCTGGGAAATGTAAGAGGTACTCCGCCGAGGACAGAGTAAGAAAACAATTTGCAACAGGAGTATTTCTTTCACTGGATTTGGGGCCAGAGAGGACACATGGTTTCCACCATTTGCTAAGTGGTCTAACCTTTGCAAGTGGTCTACTTTCTCTCTCTTTTCTTTTTCCCAATAATGCCTTTTAATTCTCACCAATCAACAAACTCAAAGCTCCAAATTGGACTCACCCCATGTCTACCAGAAACCTGCCACTATAGTGGCACGGGGCTGCATTATTTATCTCTTAAACAGTTTGCCAAGCAGTTTATTAACTTACTATACAAACGTAATAGAGTTAATTCTCCAGAGGCTTGGATAATTAATGAAACATTTAGATATGAAGATAGCATGCGGAAAACAGCCACAATCAACATTTGCATTGTTTTTTTTTTTAAATCAGTGACAATGACAAATGTCATATTAATACCTAAAAAGCAAATCATTTTAATACATCCTGAATAGAGTGTCATCATCACATCCTTTATAGTCTTCCTTTCCCCAGACACATTTAAGATGGTGTCTGAAAAGCCGCTTTTCACATTCTCTCCATCAAAGAAACACACACACACACAAAAAAAACCCCTAGAAAATGTTAAGTACTATACTGTAAGGAGACCATGCTCGCCTTATCGTGGCAAATGGCCACTGAGACACACTGTGCATTACAGGGACAGTACCTCTCACAGAAGTGGGTCCTCTGATGGATTTTTTTTTTCTTGCCACGATCCACTGAGGAGAGGAAGAGAATGGACCAAGAGCAAGCGCTTCATATTTCACTCGCCGTGAAATGTCTTCTTTAAGCAAACTCACTCTTGAGCCTTTCTGTCTGACCAACGGGTCCTCAAGGTTCAAAATGTAAAGCTCTCTTGCCACAAGGTCTGTTTTTCCATGTTGTCACCCTACCATCTCAGCAGCTTGACCCTCCTGGGTTAAGAAGCCAGCCCCTGTGGCGACAAAGCTTGTCAAACTGGACTCTCTCTAAAGCACTGCGGACTAGTCAAGGTGGCTGTCACCTCTCTTCTTTCTCTCTACGTTCTTTCTCCCTGACTTCCCGGCATATTCCCCCCCTTTCAATGACTGACTGCCCGCATTTTGTTTTTATCTTTCCTTGTTCTCTACCCATGTGTAACACATGTGCCACACCACTGCACCCAGAGGCCCCCCCTCCCCAACATCTTTCTGTCCTTCAGTGCTAAACACTCATTTTGCCATGAGGACAAACAGTTGTCAGGCTAAGGCAGCGGCTCTGTCTGCCTTGGAAGAAGAAAGCAGAAAATACGATCCAGGAAACATGAGCACCAAACAATTCCACATTCAGAACAATGCCATGCTGACAGCACACACCGGCACCACTCACAGTCACTTTGAATTCCCCCAAGGGACAGATCGACATTAAGCAACTTCAAGGTTCCAGACAAGGGTGGCATTTCTCACAGAACTGGGCTGACACTGGTTGTTACTGCTAATCAGCAAAAGCGACATTTGCAATTAAAAAAACAAAAACAAAAACAAAACAAAACAAAAAAAAACCCAACATAGTTACTTTGTAGAGAATAAATTCTACTGAGGGCGGGAGCGGACTTAAAAATGGCTCCTTTAGATGGAACAGAGCATAAAAATGCTTTGGGTAGAATAGTTAAAATTTTTCTTTTTCAGCCACAAAAAGCCAAATTGAATATACTCCTTTGAAAATAGTCTCACTGACATGTAACAGATTTGTAGAGAAAGGAAAAAAAAAAAACAAAAAACAAAACAAAAAAAACAACTCAAAACAAACAACAAAAACAGGTGGTCCTGGGCCACCATTTACTACCACTCAATAATGGTGGACATGCATGCAAGTCCCCACTGAATCCTACGATATAGAAATTCTGTTGTTATTACAAAATACAAAAATATTTTATCAGAACTCTCATTTACATTGCATTTACAATGGACATGTAAATAACTTAGTCTGGGGTCCTGGCTAATAAAGTATTTACTGGAAAAGGGGTCCTAAAAGGAAGAGAACCAGAAAGAATATAAGTGAGCAGGTTACAACGTGTCATCTGGTAAATGGCCACTCTACCTTGGAAGGTCATGGCCTACCCTGGCCTCCACAGCCTGTGTTTTCAAAGTGAAATGTGCAAATCATATTTAACATGCCCCAAACTGTGACTCCGAGTGTACCTACCGAGTCAACCTGCAGGCTTGCCTCCCTCTACTGAGAGCACTCTCCATCTCTCCCCCACCAACCATCCCCAAGAGCACTTGAGAACTGGACAGTGCACGTTTCTGAGTTTACATTCTTAGCTCCCATCTTCCCCTGTTCCCTGACCACAATCACATTATGAAATGATACAGTTTTTGCTCTTTTGTCTTTTCCTGCTGTGCAACTGTCCTCTTCCGCTTAAGGTGGAGGATTTGGGGACACCGTAAGAGCTGTACTTGTGCAGGAGCTCATCACTTGTGACGTATCGGAGGCGGGCCGGCTGGGGGATGGGCTCTCCTAGGAAGTAGCCCTCGTTGTCAGACTCTGAGGAGGAGGAGCAGGTGGAGCACCAATCATACTCCGTGAAGTAGGGTCCCCATCGTTCCCCAAAGGCATTCTGCAAAGCCAGGTCTGACACAGTTCTGGGACACTGGCTGTACAGATCCCGCCGGGATCCCTGCCCTAGGCTCTCCTGGAAGCTCCGTTGACGCATGAACTGGTCGTAGTCCTCCCTGGCTCTCAGAGGGGGCCTTTCCCTCAACCGAGCGATGACCTCCCGCTCGCTGGCTAGGTGCAGGGCGTTGTCTGAGCGCGAGCGTCGGGACCTTCTGGACCTGTGAGGGCGGAAGCGGCGGTTGTCATCCCTGGAAGTAGTTCTCCTCCGGGTGCGCTCGCTCATGGGCTGGATGCGCACGGCCTCCTGGCCTGGCAGCTTGCTGCTCGCTATGCCACCATCGAAATCAAAGCTCTGGTGCATCCTTCCATGGGACTGCAGGTCCCTGTACCCCAGGGGGTTGCCGAGCTGGTGAAGGTTTCCCTCCATCTCCTGGTACTGTTGTGCAGACAGCAGGCTGCGGACAGACTCTGCACTCCTGAACTGCATGGAGGAGTTGAGAGTGCCCATGTTGCTCAGCTTTTCCGAGACATTCATTCCAGAGTCTTTGCTGAGGTCAGGCATGGAAAACCGGGATAGGTGCTCCTGGCGCTTGGCACCACCTTCAGCAGACAAGCCTGGAGGAGGCGGGTAGGAGAGAACAGTAGTTAATACAAATGTACAGCACTGCGGTGGGCTGGAGGTGTCACTATTACTTTCAGTCTGGGGTCTCTTCGGGTGCAATATGCCTGTGCAATACACAAAGGCTCTCATGATGTCTTGGTGGCATGGGGTTCTCTACACAGAGAAGGTATAGGCTTCAAACCATCAACAGACTGTGCCTTCCTAATTTCTAATTTCTCCAAAGGCTTACCAGTTACTAAGAGTTCACTAAGCATCCTATGTACCTTTACTCTATTTGGAAGTTTACATCACCAAATACTTCCATTGCATCTTCAATTCTAACCATGCTTGATAATCTTTGTAGGACAGATGATAGCTATTTAGCCAAAGACTGACCAGGCCTAAGCTGTTCCTTACCAAAGTAAGCCTAGAATCTAATTGTACAGTACTGGACTAGTTTAATACTTTGCTGGCCTGAAGCAGCTTTGTGCTTGGCCTGTTTCCCTAAGTGGCAGGTAGCTGTCCATCGCAAATGACTTGGACACTAAGCGACTCCCTAGGTGGAGAAAAAGAGACATTTATTCTCTTGGCTTGCTCACTGACTGACTGCTCTAGGATTATAAATGACTCTGTAGCAGCCAGAAGATGTGAATTGTGGCTTGGACATTACTCTATCCCCCAGGGAGGTGCCTTTAAAGATAAAGCAGTGACCTTAATCACTATCTAAGAGCTAGTACCCCAGGAATGGGTCTCCATTCCTGAAGTGCTTTCACGATGTCATGGCTGAGAAAGAGACAGACAATTTTGAAGACAGTTGAGATGTGGACTTCGGGATTTTGCTTTTGCACACTTAAAACAGTGCTCTATGGCGATGCTTCTCATCACAATGGAAAGGTTTGGCTATTTTGTCATTTCTGGCCATTGACTGCAATAAGCCATCATTACCCCTGCCACTGATTGTCTTGGCCTCCCAGGGAGATCCCAGATGTCCTCTCCCTGACAGACCTAAATCAGTGTCGTACTGGCAATATTTAAGGCTAAGTACACATATGTAAATATACATGAATTATGAATAAAACCATTTTGTTGGGGCTTCTAGTTCATATCTACTGTGCATGAAAACCCTAAGTGGAGAGGCCTCAATTTTCCACTGCCATTTCCATTCCATTCCTGGTTATATACTCAATCTAAATTAGTAAATACCTTCCAAAAATATACAAACATATTTAGACAGTGGAGCTTCCTTATAACAGCCTGGAAATAATTTAAGTGCCAACCAATGCAAAAATGGACAACTTCATTGTGATTCTGGTCGCCATTACTGACTAAAAGTTATTTGGGCTTGATGGAGAAATGGGTTTCATGATAGAGTAGAAAAAGCAAAAAGATGAGTCTAGAACATCTTGTACCAAAAAAAAAAAAAAAAGGGAAATGTTAAAAATAAAATTTGTGATAGCCAAACTTTGGGCAGAGTGCAGGGAATCTTATGAAAGAAGGGAGAGATAGAAAGACTTGGAGGGAACAGGAGCTCCACAAGGAGAGCAACAGAACCAAAAAATTTGGGCCCAGGGGTCTTTTTTGAGACTGATACTCCAACCAAGGACCATGCATGGAGATAACCTAGAACCCTTGCACAGATGTAGCCCATGGCAGCTCAGCCTCCAAGTGGTTTCCCTAGTAAGGGGAACAGAGGTTGTCTCTGATATGAACTCTATGGCTGGCTCTTTGATCACCTCCCCGTGGATAGGGGGAAGACAAGTCCTAATGAGACCTGATAGGCTAGGGTCAGATAGAAATGGAGGAGGACCTCCCTTATCAGTGGACTTGGGGAGGGGCATGGGAGGAAAAGAGGGAAGGAGGGCAGGATTGGGAGGGGATAAGGAAAGGGACTACAGCTGGGGTACAAAGTAAATAAACTGTAATAAATAAAAAATAATAAAATGTGATGAATGTTTGTTAGAAGACCACATTCCCACTTGAAAGAGGTTCCCAATGGCACATTCTAGACAGTTTGAACATTAAAATACTTCTGGAAAGCAGTTACTTGTAAACCATTGAAACAAATAGGAATTCGTAATTTCATACTGATAACAGACAAGAAAAACATCAACATGTCAGTGAATAGAGACCTGAGTGGGGTTCTTGTGCCGCTCACTGTCAGGGGACTGAGTGCACAGAGAGGGAAAGCTAGCTAGCCAGATGTGGAAAGTCATTTTGCAACCATCGGTATTTAAAAGTACTTAACACAAGAGCCAAAAGTGACCACATTTAGGGACTAAACACCTGATAGGAGAGCACAGCAACATCTGAGCCTTTGGCAAACATTTGCATGAGCCATGAAGAATATTCTTTCAGCCTGTGTTTGGCTTTGTCTTCTATACTGTATCTCCCCCCCACACAAGAATGTTGTCCTTGTATTTCTTAATAGGGTCTGCTTCATCTCTTTTCTTTCTGAATGCACCATCTTGCTTCTTTTTTTATTGATTTTTTTTATACAGTATGTTCTGGTGACACTTTTCCCCTCCCCCAACTCCTCCCCTATTTCTCCATCCACCCAGCTCCAAACCCTTTCTTTTAAAAAAAAAAAACAAGCAGAGAAAAAAATCAGCCAACCAACCAAATTAATAAAAATCTCAAGACTCTCAAAATCTCAATCTTTCTCCTTCTCCCTGACCACCCTTCTCTCTCTCTCTCAGCCACAAACCTGAAACCCAAATATACAAGCAAAAGGCCAATAAGACAAAAAAAAATTGCAGAAACAAAAACTATTTGAAACAAAAAGTCTAAAAAGTACCTTAGCTTGCTTTGTGCCAGCCATCTATTTTGGGCAGGATGGAAGCTGGTCTGAACATGTTTCCCTACCTGGTGCTTATGAGTTATAACAGAACTCGCAACTCTACAATAGTGAAATCCAGCAACACTCTGGCTTGAGATCAGCAGTGAAAGATAACTAAATACTGTGTGCCTCCAGAGTCCGAAGGGCCCACTGTAACCTTATGAAGTATTTCAGCCAAGAAGAAAATGCAAGTCATCGGTGCATTCAGAAAGAAACTTGAGATGAAGGACGCCATATTAAGAAAAGCAAAGCTAACATTCTTGAGGGGAAAAGACGTTATAGAAGACGAAACCAAACACAGGCTGAGAAAGTATTCCACACGGCTCACTTAAACATTTACCAAAGGCTCATGTGTTAAAGGCATAGTTCCCAGCTTGATGCTATTAGAAAGGTCATAGACACTGTGAGGGGTGGGTACAGGAGAAGTGAGTCAATCACTGGAGACATACCCTAGCAGGAGATACTAGGACACTCAGCCCTCCTCTGACCCCTTCCTTCTCTGCCTCCAAGAGGAAAGCTGCTTGTTACAGCATATGCCTGCTACGGTTACTGCCATGGGACCAAATGATCACAGATGGAAACTTCTGAAACTATGAGCCGAAATCAATCTTTCTTCCTTATAACTACTTTTGGCCTTTTGGCACATGATAAAAAGCTAATTAACATAGGTATGAGGAAAACATGGGAATCATATACAATACTTGACCTTGATCTGAACCCTTTTCTGTAGGAAAACAAAAGCAAAAACAAATGCTCAAGGAAAGGTGTTAGTCCCTTAATAACTTTTGAACACAGGCCAAAAAAATATTTTGCCATATTTAAGGTGGTTACTTGATAGTGGCAATATTGTTGGAAAAGCCCTTATTCTTAGAAACTATGTACAAGAACATGCAGATAAATAGCTATGGTTATGTTCTGATGGTTCTGATCCCCCTCATAAATATAAAAGGAGACAGAAAAGTGTTAGCAAGAGGTGAATTCTGTTAAAAAGTATATTGTAGATAGTGTTTCTTCTATTTTTGTAGTACTGTATGTATTGAATGACCCCATTTATGTCAAGTTCAAGGATAAGCTAAGGCTGTTTATGGTGAAGGAAGCTAAGAGAAGGAAGTACGCAGGAAGCCTCCCTTGCGCTAGGGTTGTTGGATAAGTAGACCTGGATGGAGTATATAAGCAGATCTACAGGTGCAAATATTCAGGTGGTGTGGTTTGAATATATGGTTGCTTCATTTTATGTAAATCATGCCTCAATAAAGCAGTATAAACATCAGGGAATCCTCATGAAAAGTCAAATTTTCATGCTTGAAATGCCTACAGGGAAATATAGAGGTCTCTATATTAGCAAGGGACAGTATATAGAACCCCCTTTTAGCACAGTCTATGGGTGCTTACGTTTCTATCTAATAAAATGTAGGATATACTTTAAAATACCTCTACATCACATCCAACCCCGAACACAATGTAAATTCAATGTAATCGGTCCCTACTTTGTAGGGAACAAGCGAAAAGGCTGTCTATGCTTTCCTACAGGTGCAGCCATTAGGCCTAACTGAATTTCCCACTGGGGGCTGGCTGAACCTATAGGTGTGGAACCCACAGGCAGTACCAACTGTGTTCCATATCTTACTCTCCCAGTATTTTAAAAAATGATTTAATTTCACATAACTGTCAGTGCAAGAGGAGCTGGGCTGCAGTCCCTGGCTTTCTTGCTGCTTCTCTCTAGTATATAAATCACAAAAAGTGACCTACAACCATTTAGTCACTCTCAGAGCCTTGTCTCGCTGAAGATGGAGACGGGACCCTGACATGCTAAGATGATGGATGAGCTCTCTGAGCAGACACAGATGACTCTCCCAAGGAAGAAAAGAGAATCTTCCAAAAGTTACCCAGCGGGCACCATTATCTTTGCAGGACTTTCTCCCTAAGTTATTTAGTGGAATGAAGGTCAGCTTCAACAACCTAGAAAATTCCATAAATTCTCTTGAAGGCATTTCCCCAGCCAGTCTGGCAATAAAACATTTCTAAGATGCATGCGGACAAGTTCCTAGTTCCCTGCTGAGGTAAACGTGAGAAAGGCTGCTTTTACTCTTCTTTAGTGGAAACGGGGAAGGTGAACCCCTTGGCTTTCACTTCTTCAAGCTCACATGTCCAAGGTTCCTGCAACACTGTGCCCATGAGAAGAAACGTACTGTGCCAGGAGCAGAAGTTATCCATGTTCAGGCCCAGTGTCCATTCATAATCCTGTCAAACAGAAGTGACTGCTGGGGGACATGACATGAAATCACTAGCTTGGCTTGCTGCTCTTGAGGGAGCTTCTCTTGTGACTCACACTTTCCTTTAGGGTCCTCTTGCATGCAAGGGCAGCTCAAGGATGCGTGATGCGTGTGTACTTGTCTCTAAAGAGGGTGGCTCTGTGGTTAATTTCTTTATTGGCAAATCCAAAGTTTTTGTGCAGACTTCAAGGTCTTGCTTTACTTGGCACCTGACCTCTCTATGTACACTGTCATCAAGTCAGCATTTCTCGGCTATGCTACTTCCGCTCTGCTTCCGCTTGTTCAAGTCAACACACAGATGGCAACTCCCCCCTGCTGGGGGCCACTCCCTTAAAAGAGGTTCTGCCCCATGACCAGTCAGTTACTCTTTCATTTGATTTTTTTATTTAAGCTGCCTGCCCTATTTCAGTTTCTTAAAACCCACGTGTAAGTTGATAGCGGAAATGGCCCTGCAAGGGAGCATCAACCCTGTTCTCTGCTCCCTGAATTCTCGCAGAACTCACAGAATCCGGGACCCTGTGGTACTCGATACATACGTTCAGAATAAAGGCAAACGAATCCTCATGTAGCCCACAGCTTGGGTAAAGTGATCACTTTTTATCTGTTAAGGGCCAAAGATGCAGTTCCTATGTGTAAGATTGTAACACCAGGAATAAAATCCTGCAACCAAGCTTATCAGTCTGTGGTCTTTGGCAAACCACTGTCACGTAGCTCAGCACTAGGGCGTTCCTGATTTTAAAGCTGAAGAAGATATGACTTATAATTAGCTCTCTGAACTGTGAAAATGTTTTTATTGATCACAGCTCTCGAGGTTGGTTTAAGCTGGAAGTTCTCGGCTCCTCAACATGGAATTATAACCTCACAGCCCATATTCCCAGTAAGAAACATCCCCTGTTTCTCAGGCCATGCACAGTAAGATAGTTACCTTCTGGCTAGGTAAGTTTTATAACCCGTGAGCTGCATAATTAAAACGGGCAAAATGATAATTTTGGGTATGAAAGCAGCAGTGATGCTAAAAGGGGGAGGAATGTACTTTCTGTTTCAAATCTATCACTGTATTAACGTATCTGTGAGTTTTTGTTTTATTAATCTTTCTGGTGAGGGTAAGTCCCGAGGGTGGGGAAGTGTTCCTGTTAGCTTCCTCACCTCACCTGGCATTCAGGATGGGGAGCAATAGAGAAAGCAAGCCCCAAAAGTCCCCAGTGAAAGAAATCATGCCCCAAGAATTTGATATACCCATAAAAACAAACAAACTGGTTAAATGTGGCTTTGAGTGAATGAATGAATCTGTGAACTACAACCCATGTTCTGTCTCACACACTGTAATGTTCACTAGACTATCTGTGACTGTTAAGAATAATCTGAATCTCCACTGATGTCTGGGAGTTTTTTTCTTATACTGTTGATGTGTAATTATTTACTTTGTGCAGAGAGACTCATGGTCAAAATATGGAAAATCAGTATAGATCAAATAACGAGATTCCCCAAGTGCCCCTCCACCTTCCTGAAACGCATGCACTTTTCTCCCCACTTGAACACTGGTGTGTGTGTTTGTGTATGAGTGTGTCTGTGTGTCTGTTTGCATATGTATGTATGTGTGCATATATGTGTTTCTGTATATGTGTGCATGTATAGCTATGTACAAACAGATGTATGGGTGGAGTGATACACTTTGTAGAAATGCTGGCTACAGAGAAGTCTGACCCCACATTTAAAATGGTGATGGGGTGTCCTCAAGATGGAGGACCTGGTTAGAGAATCCACCCATCACCGAGACAAAGACACCA
Source organism: Meriones unguiculatus (assembly GCF_030254825.1). Lineage (NCBI taxonomy): Eukaryota > Metazoa > Chordata > Mammalia > Rodentia > Muridae > Meriones > Meriones unguiculatus. The sequence continues at coordinate 84,203,296 of NC_083353.1, forward strand.
AGCCTTTTCCTGGCGTCTTTATCAGTGGACCGGGTTTTCCTCTTCAAGTCATAGAGTCGTGGTGAGAGCTATGTGATGGGGATGTTGGGGTGAATGGCGTTGATTTCTCTTTTCTCCAGGGCTCTGTGGCTGGAGCTATACACTGTGCCACACAGGCCACATTTGGGACCTTTTCAGTACCCCAGGCCTTGCCCCAGCAAAAGGCGTCAGGATGGAATTTACCTAGTGGATCCTTGCAGTTCAACCCATTGGTACAGCTAGGATTCTGTAAACGACATCAGCATTCTTGTTTGAGCAATATCCTCACCCGCTACAAAGAGGAGGCATTCAAGAAACTGGCACCCGCTACAAAGAGAAGAAACTGGCAGCGCTGAGAAAAATCAACTCCTTAAGGAATGCCCATGGTCAGATGGCAGAAAAATGCAATCTTTGCTGTGTTCCCCTCCCCCATAGGTCTTAGGAGAAGATGCAAACTTAAGAAGAAAACAGACTTAAATTTAAAGGCAGCCTGTGGGCTCAGTGTTCTGTTCCTTATTTATCACCCTGTCTTGTCCTACTCCTTGAAAAAAAATAGCATGAGAAGACAGAGAATTATGATTGTGCCAGCCTAAAAGACAAGTTCACATTTCACATTGTTATACAGTAAAAGAAAGAGAATCTGGTTTCTTTTGTCCTCTAGACATTTGCTTCTCAAAATGACGATTTAGTTCCCTTTCAGTAAGGTTTTCCCTACATTATTTTTTTTGTCTATGCTGATGAAGAAATAGGAATTATTTGAGATAAAAAAAATTCAGAGACTATAATCAAGACATGGAGACATGAAAAAAAAATTAAAATACTTAAAACAGGAATTTGTAAACTGTTGTCTGAGGCCCAGTTCATCTCCCCGCCTGTTTTTTTGTAAATAAAACTTTATTAGAATACAATCACACTTACTAGTTCCCAGAATCCAATAGTTCTCTACAGTGAATAAAGACTACGTGAAGCCTAAGATATTTACTTTCTGGTCCTTTATAGAAATGACTGTGTTGTAGCAAATTGCTTGCATAAGTGTCTTAGACCATGGGCGAAAGGTCTTGAAGTTCAAGATTGTTTGGGGTGTGTGTCTGTGTCTGTGCATGTGCAGTTTGATCAGGTCCCTTGGGACCTCTTTTTCCTACCGAGTCCATTGATTTTATCAACACTCCGAACTTCAAACAGGCAACAGCTGCTAAGGAACTGTCATCCATGTCATCTAGGCAGTGGAGTTTAAATACCACCACATGTTTCTTGATGACAGCCCTGGAATGGTTCAAAATGAATGTGACAGGGAAGGTTGAGGGAGGGCATGGCAATAAAGGGGAATGGGTGTGTGTGTGTGTGTGTGTGTGTGTGTGTGTGTGTGTGTTGGGGTGTGGGAGTATGCACACACACAGTCTTTGCTACTCAGATGGGATCTGTAGACAGGGACATATCCCAGAGCCTCCCAGATTCTAACCAGAAATGCAGAATCCTGTCTGTGTTCGAACATGTGACTCCCAAGCTCACCTTAGAAAAACACAATTCAAGAGAATTTCTTTTTGAGGAAGATACTTCTCTGTCCTAGGAAGCCAGCCCTAGTGTCCTTAGATATGTCTATCCTGTTTTCTTAAGCTGAGTGCTATTCACATCTGAGATTGTATAGGCATTATGGGATAGCACTGTGTATTTTAGGATGTTCTGGCCTTGAATAGAAATCAGCAGCCTTCCCTTCCGAGGATGAGCTCACAAGGCCCCAGAGGCTGAAAGAGGGCAAAATCACCGTGAAAAGAACCACAGCTCAAAGGAATGCAGTTTGGCAGCTGCCTCCTGGCCAGAGACTTCAGAAGTCTCTCCAGCCCACTGAGGGTGGCAGCAGGCTGTATCCATCCAGAAAACATGATTTCTAGAAGGCATAGACAAACCAGCTTCCATGTACCACTAGGCTCTAGTGTGGAATATCTTCAGCATCTGGGAACTACTAACTTGTTTGCTGTGTGATCACTGGGAGACCCACACATCTCTGCAGTGGGTTCAACAGTTCCTTGGTTTTATTTTCTGGATTCCGAGCTATTAAGAAAAATCTTTCTCAACTGCTAACTCTGGTCATCAGAGCTCGTGTTCTAGGTCCCCAGGGACCAGCAGATCCTGGCAGGTGACGGTATGGACTGCCATCTGCTCCTGCGGCATAAAGTGCTGGCACGCCTGAGAGACTTTCCTGGCTACTGCCAGGGCAGCAGGGTAGGAGGAAATGGGAGGAGCTGTACACTCTTGACTTTACAGCTCACCCTTTCTCCAGCCTTCCTCTGCCTCCCTCACTTGGGAAAGGCCATCTGACCATCTTCGGTACACTCTGGAAGGCAAAAATAAATTAACGTGTTTCTTCATAACCAGCTGGTACTCAAGACAGGTATGAGATCTGAGCCTGTCAGCTGGGGAGCCACCAGAATGGAACAGAACCAGTAAAGTACCAAGCTATTCCTGGTCAAAACTGGATCAGACTGGAGGTCTCCTACCTTTTAACCCTTGACTTGTTCATTCCTTTAACTTTCTAATGAAACCATTGTCTGTCCCAATAAAGATAGTTTTGTATCAACCACACTCTCAGGCAGTCCCCATGCCAGGAGCAGTTGGGGAATCTGTGTTTTTGTTGACTTTTTGTTTGTTTTGGTTTTTAACAGCCTTGGTTCCAGGATAGCCAGGGCTACACAGAGAAACTCTGTCTTGAAGAAAAAAGGGGGGGGAGGCGGAGCTTAGAAAGGGACAGATATCTTTTGCAAATAAATAGTGCTAACTTTAATCACATGAAGTCAGCTTTAGGCAGGACTACTTGAGGATTCTGGCTGTGTTGTAACAGTGTCTATTGCTAATTGAAAGGGGGTATAAAGCCTTCTAACCAACTGAAGATTGTCTAAAGGATCTGTCCTGGGCTTACAGTGCCACCTCGATACATTCCAGATATGGTTAACTAGCAAGCACACCACACTGGAGTGTCGGCTCAGGCAACCACAGATTATCGGGAGACAGGAGCTCAGTGGCTTCTGGTAATGGAGAATGGGAAGCCAAGGGCTTGGACCTCCATGTAGTTTCCTCAAAGATGTTAAGCTAACCCAGGCACTGTATGTATAAGTATGAACAGAAGGCTTTGGGGTGACACCCTACCAGCATATTACACTGTGAACAGGAAGCTTCGGGGTGACACCCTGTCGGCACATTACAATGTACAGTTAAAGATACAGCCAAGACAACAATGCAATGCAACTAGGAACAATCCCCAAAAGGAAACAGAGGGGATACTAGGTGGATGACAGCAAGCTCTGTGAATTCTGACAGTGTTGCCCAAGAACTACATGTCAGTGATAATTAGGGTGAGACAGCCAAGCCAAGGGGTGGGAAAGAGTGTTCCAGGCAGAGGAACAGGAACACTTTGTGACAGAGAAAGTTTGTGTGTGTGTGTGTGTGTGTGTGTGTGTGTGTTCTAAGAAGTGGCAGAAGGGCCACATACGCGGAGGATTCTGTGCAAGAAGAGAGGGGCAAGATGAGGCCGAGGACATAAACAGGAGCCCAAGGAAGTGGTGTTTATATGGCTGCAGGTGGGTTAATGCAGACCCCCGAGGGACAGCAAGGGTGTGGTGAAGGGCACCAACTTTGGATTTTACTTTTCAGCTTCCTGCCTCCTCGGGTAAGATTTGGGAGCTGGTGAGATGGCTCACGGGGTAAAGGCAATTGTGGCTGAGCCTGATTCCTGAGACCTACATCCCACTCTTACAAGTCATCCTCTGACCTCTACACATGTGCTAAGGCATAGACACACCATCAAATGCACACACACACACACACACACACACACACACACTAAATAAATAAATAAATGTAAAGGAAAACAATACGGTTATCTTCTAGAAAATGGATGTAACTAGACAAGCTAAGGGTAAAGGCACCAACTGGGTTAGCGCAGAGAACTCCAGATATTGCTGGTGCATTAAGATCAATCATGCTCAGTGTTCTTACTGGGCCTTACCCCACGTTTGTTATTTTAAGGAAGTTTTACACGTGTTCTCACATCTCCATTTTTTTTTTTTCAACTAGATAATGAAGAACTGGGATATCTGCCCAGGGTCACTCAGTAGCTACTCCAGAAGTTTTCTACTTGCCTGCTTTTCAGTACTGGGACCATGAAAGAGAACATGGCCTGGACACCAGCATTTAGCAATAGGATGGGTGGGTGGCAGAGAGAGAAGCAGACATTTGCTAACAACCCACTAACCCATGGCGGTAGTGGCAAAAATAATTTTTATACTAATGTTCAGTTTCATGCATAAATACAAATTATTGTTACGCATTACACGGAGGAATCTCACAAATACAAGAAAGTCAATATGGCCAGGTATAAAAGAAAACACAGTCTGAGTCCATTTCTGTAGAACTAATAACTTCAAATGGATCTGTGCTGTTAGGTGCTGAGAAGGGGGTACAGTGGGGTGAGGCACAGAGCAACTTTTGGGTACTGGGCCACTCTTGACTGCGGACATGGCAGCGTGAGTATAATTCACCGAGTTTCAGTGTGTGGCCTGCATATTTCCGTGTGTGTATATCTATGATCACTAGCCTATCACTCAACACCCCAAAGGCAGGGATTTAGTTGTGACTATTTTAAATATAAATGGAAGCACTATCCCTTCCTAGCACACACCTTTGTGTCACATGGCTCAGGTGGCCAATATACTTCTTGCAGTGCTGGGGATGAAAGCCAGGGTTTCACACAAGCTAAGAACTTCTCATCCACTGAACTATGTTCCCATTCTCTTTGCTTTAAGTTGGCATGCTCATGGGCCTTCATCGTCGATGGTCCGATGCTTGGCCAAACTCATATTTATTATACCCGCCTTTAGGCATATGCATTTCTAGCTTATGTAAGGCCAGCTCGAAAAAAAAGTGAAAAGACGTTTGGATGAAAGCAGTGTAGATACTTAAGAGACAGCACACAATGTTTCTTTGTAAGCTTTAGATCTTTGCTTCCATGATTTTACTTCTCTGGAGTTAGAGATTGACAGTGTCACTCATGAGCGTATTTATGATGAAGCAATTTTACTAGACTGGCTGAAAGATGGGCTCAGGGATACAGCAGACATGTCTGGATGGCATATTTTAAAAGATATTGGCAGATCGAATGAAGGAGAGGGGCTAATTAGAGAAAGTTTGGATGAGTGAATAAGTGAATGGAATGCAGAAGGGAAGCAGGTACAGGGGAGTCATAGCTCTGAGTTTTTTCTAAAGGTGTCAAACTTTCATAAAATACAGCTATAGAGAATAATTGCTGAAGAATTAAGCTTTTACAGAGCTCATCCTTTTAAGGGTACATAATATCCTGTGATCCAGGAGATGCCAGCAGTGGTCCTTCCACTTGGTTGGCTCAAGGTCATGGGTGAGGATGAGAGTCAGTGATGGAGGCAGGGACTAAACTGGTCTCCTGATTTTTTCTAAGACAGCCCATTTTATAGCTTAAGCAGATATACCAATCATCTAGGGAGGCTCTTAAAAACAGGTCCGCTAAATCTAAGGTGGATCCCAGATTCTGAATTTCTAACAATCTTCTGGAAGTACTAACAGTGTTGTTCCTTGGACCACAGTGGTTTTTGGTTTTTATTTTTACATTCATGTATGTATGTATATATGTATGTATGTATATATGCATGCATGCATTTAGTGTGAGTGTGTGTGTGTGTGTGTGTGTGTGTGTGTGTGTGTGTTAATTAGAATGTGGAAGCCAGAGGACAACTCTCCTACTACCATTTGGGTTCCAGAGATTAAATTCAGGTTATCAGTAGTTACCTTTATCAGCCTAGCCATCTTGATGGTCCCATAGACCAGGCAAGAGTATGAGCATGAAACAAAGTCAAGTACCACTTTTAAGAAGCTGTGTGTTCTGGTGACCAACTGAGAAGCTTTTTCTGGGCATATAAAATCCCCAAGCTTCTGGTTAGGGAGCCAGGGAACCATACAAAAGGGGACCTAGAAATGTGCCTTGCTCTGCCCTATTTCCCTCTTCTCATTGATAGACAGGAAGCTGTCACCTACCCAGCACCCTACTTCTGCTGAGATACGATGAAGCCAGGACTAGGTTCCTAGAACAGCATAAGGATTTCAAACTGGGTCACAGAAACATCTTTTCCTGCTTTCATCCTTTGCTTCCTAACAGCAGCCTGTGCCGTTGGCCTGACTTCCTGGAGCAACTTGACTCTAGCTGGATTCAACAGCTGCACAGACAGAATAAAGAGCCGCTCCCTGGTATGAGCTATGTCCCCCTTGAGTTCCCCAGGCCCTCAAATCTTTCTTCTCCCTCCATGAAACCTCCCCTCCGATACAGCTTTCAAGTTAAGGAAGCCTTTTGACGGCATGCCCTCTCTGGATGAAGCTGAAAAGAGTTGTTCGTGAAAGCAAGCAAGCTGGGGAATTTTTGCAGGACCTCTGAAACACTGGTATGACTTTTCTTGTCTGTGATAAAACACCTGACAGGAAGCAACTCAGGGGAGAAAAGGTTTATTTCAGTTTACAGTGCAAGGGAATGCCATCCATGATGTAAGCGAAGACAGGGCCACGGGCTAGGGAGGTGTGTGAAGATGAAGGGGGACGGCTGGCTGTACTGCACCTGCAGGCTGCACCCAGAGAAGAAACAGGAAGCGGCGCCTGGCTGTAAGACCTCATTATCTACTTTGTTAAGTCATATATATATATATATTTTTTATTTGTTGGCGCAAATTTTGATTCTTAAAATCAACGTTCCTTTATGTGATTGAGAGTTTTGTATGTTTTTTTGTCACGTGGCCTCCCTGTGGTCCCACCCAGTGAGTTGACTATATTGTATCTTAGTTTAATCTTTGCTTTGCATCTGTGAAATCCCACGTGCTGTCTGTTTGCTGGGCTCCCTAGGGTAGTGGAAAAGCACCTGGCTTGGAGAGCAGGTCCCTCTGCTGCCAAACACCCATGAATGAGTCCCCAAATTCATTCCTCCCCCGCCAAGCCTGGCCTGCTCTCTGGATCTTTTTTTTTTTTTTATATATATATCAGAGTTACCCATGGCTTCTCCTCACCGACAGTGAGGGATTTCTAAGCTGGGACTCTATCCTCCAGCAGGCCAGTGTAGATGCCTACTGAAGGAGCTTTGTAAGGCACAAGACCCCAGGAAAAAGGCAGTTGGCGGAGTCTGCCTTGACAAGAGAGAAAAAGGAGTACGGGGAAGGAAGACACAAAAACATTTAGGCGGTGCCCAGATGGCTGGAAAATGTTTGGGTGAGTTGTCTTTAAGTGGCGGGGAGAACACATGAGAAACGTTATTGACTTCATTGTTTTTCATCAATCCAAACCTGTCACCACATTTCGTGTGGGTGTGGTCCCTACTCTTTGCTTCTCCATTGTCTAAGTGTGTAGCCCAACAGTCAGTGTCAGCAGCTCAGGGGCGCATACTCATATGGGTTCTGGGGCCTGGTCCCAAATCTACAGTCATAATTTTTGGGAGTGCCACTCAAGCATCTGTAGCTTCCACAGGTTCTCCAGGTGGCTCTTATCCCCTTAACCATCCCAACTACCATTTCCATATCATGTAGGTATGGAAAGATGTCCAGGGTCTCTGAGCCGGCTTCACAGCTTGCCCATACTTGTGGGCAACCTTGGATTTCAGAGCTGGGAAACTGCCTGTTAGCTCGCTCTGCCTTGCTGGCACCAAGCAGAAGATGAAGATTCTATAACTGGCAAACCCAAGGGCTGTCATCAGAGGCAGGATTTCCAGGACAATTTGTACCACCTCTCCTGCCAGATCCTAGCTGGTGAGGACTGATGACTTAATTCCCCTGCTCCCGTCACTAAATGCATCCCCCGCACTAACCGACCAAGAATGGACTCAGCAGAGTCGATGGCAAGCCAGTTCCCTGAAGACCATTTCAGATGGCTGGTATCCCACTACAGGTTTAGAGATCTGGCAGAAAGGGGGACTTGATCTGCCTCCAGCATGATCTGTCTGAGCTTTTACCTGCTGAGTGCATAGAATATGAAAACACTAGTCCATTCTGCTCACGCAGCTCCGATCCTGAAGCAAGGATTATTTCCATCAAGCACCCAACCTTGAGCTCCTACTTTTTCAATGATGAGCAACTGATAAAGTATATAGAAGGATGGCTTGGTTATCTTATATTTATATAGATTTATAATTCCCACATGCCTTAGTTCAGCAATCCCACTTCTAAGAATTTATAGTATAGAAACATTTTTGTAAGGATGCAGATATAAGTCTGAAGTATATTTCAAGACAAATTGAAGAAGTAAAAAGCTGGGGCAAAAAGACCTAAAAGTCCAGTAATATGGGACGGGTTAAAAGAACTAGGAACAGGGTCTGGAGAGATGGCGCAGAGGTTAAGAGCACTGGCTGCTCTTGCAGAGGACCTGGGCTCTATTCACAGCACCCGCTTGTTGTCTGACAACCTTCTAAGACTCTAGTTCCAGGGGATCTGACACCATCTGCTGGAATCTGAACACTGCAAGCACATTGTACACAGACATACGTGCTGGAAAAAAATTAAATGCGTAAAATAAAAGTAAATTAAATTTAAAGAGAAGAGCTAGGGGCAATGAAATACTGAACAGCTTCAGATAACTCAGAGCCTGTGTATCCACAAAGTATAGGCTACTTAGAAGAAACCCAAAGGTTGAAAAATGTTAGCAATCTGAGGCTAAGAGAGGCTGAGAGCAACCAGGGCCTATTCAAGTCCTGGCTAAGGTGGATGAAGGCTTCAGTGACCAGCTGCCTCCCAGGCATGATGGTACCAGGTGCCCAATGTGGACCTATTCCTGCTCTTCCTGGGAACTCAGTGGTCACCTTGTGGTGTCCTCTCTTGATACTCTCTGCTTGGTAAGCTGCTGTGGGCCACGTTTTAGGATAACTTGTTCTCTCTTACCAGCTTAGTGTATGATTTCAGCTCTTTACACCAGTCTCAGCTGTTCCTCCCCTTCCTTCTTTTAAATCAAGACAGGGGCTCACGATGTAGCCCAGGATAGCCTCAAACACAATCCTCCTGCTTTAAGCCTCCTGGGTGCTAGGACTACAAGTTGGGCCTCCACATCCTGCTCAGCTCCCCATCTTAGTTGAGTTCCCTTTCCGGAGGAGGGCAGTAGGCACTGATTAAACTGGAAAGAGCTTGGGGGTTGGTGGAGAGGAATAACAGTTGAAGCCAAGCAGGGAGACAATCTTTTCATGCTTTAGAGGATTATGAAAGTTCATTTTTCTCCGTTTCACAGCAGCAGGTCTGCTACCATGGGGAGAGGAGCTCACAGCTTGCTAGCAGTGAGGTGGTAAGGGAAGAAAAAAGTAGCACTTGAGCTGCAGAAAGGGAGAGCCTGGCCTGAGATCACCGATGATAGATTTAAGAGGGGCATGAACACACACACTTGCCTGCCCCACAATTTCTACTGGTACAAAGCAGACCTGGAACATCTAGGCTGGCAAAGAGACACTTCTTAAGGCAGGCGCCACCTGCTGCTGATAAAACAATGCCAAGTGCCAGGATCCACAAAGTGAGGCGTGGAATGACCAAGCTGTCCCCAACCAGAGGTGGGTATAATACGTTATGTTAGCAAGCTGTTGTGTGTGGGTAAGTTCACTGAGAGGTGGGTGCTGGAGATGGGGTAGACACACTTCAGACCCAAGCATGCTTAGAGTGTCCTCTAAGACCCCTTGAGTAGGATGTGCTGTTCCTTGCAGCCCTGCGAGAAGAAAAAGGAGACCAGCAAAACAGTCCAAGAGTGAACACACCACACAGGCTTGAGAACAGGACAGTGAGCTGTTAGCTTGAACCTTCCCAAAGCAAAAGACTGTTTACCCCACAGTATACAGATGCCCAAGGTGGGAACCTCAGAAGCCTCACCTAGAAGACATTCTGCTCCAGCTGGCACTCTGGGTCCCCAAGGCTTCCCCACTCAGCTCTGGGATGGGGTAAGTGTCTGATCTGAAGCTCTACCATCTTTCCGTCGCTTGCTGTTTTCTTCTCTTATTCCTGTTTGATGTCTTTTTAATAAACTCAGTTCTCCAAAACCCAAAGGATGGCTACCGTGGGTCCTTCTCCACATGAAACAAGAGAACTGCAGAGTGAAGGGAAAACCTGGGCTACTTTAAAAAGCCTATTCAGTATTATAACGCCCTATTACCTTTTAAAGGAGGCATGACCATTTTTCATAATACAACCTCCCCACAAAAGATAGTTTTGCGGCAGGTTTTTGTTTCATGAGAAGAATCTTATAATACAGCCCTTACTAGCCTGTAACATCCTATGCAAACCAAGCTGGAATTACACTCAGAGATCCACCTATCTCTGTCTGCCTCTTGCTTTCTCAGATTAAAAGCACTCACTACCTCACCCAGCCTACATCAGGGTTCTGAACCTCATCTCTATTGACATTTGGGGCTGGACAATTCTTGTGGGGCTGTTCTGTGTGTATCTGCTGCATGGCATGACTACAAAAATTAACTGGGATAATTATACAGTAGGAGTTAGCACAGTGTCCTACTTAGAAGGCTTGCCAGCTGTTAGCTCCATTTATGACAGTAGATCTTGCTGCCTCGGGGATGTACAGAAGCGAGACTGTGGACAAGGGAGTGGGAGTGGAAAGAATCAGAAACTCAGGAAGGATGGCGATGTGAGAATCTCATGCTAAGTTGTTAAAAAAGGGATGGTGAGAGTGGAGAAAGCAAGCAAGCTGAATGCTTGCACATGTGCACCCACTGCTCTCTCATCCTAATCACGGATGCAGTGTCCCTTCAAACTCTTGCTGGTATGACCTTTCTACTGTGACAGGCTACACCTTGAACTAAAATAAAGACTTTCTCCCTTAAGTTGCATTTGTTAGGGTAAAATTTTTTTTTAAATCATAGCAACAAGAAACTAAGACAAGCAGAAAGATGCAAAACTCTGAAAGATGGATAAAAGCCTTGTAACTATGGCAACGTGCATATACAGGGAAAATGCCAACTCTTTAATCTTTCTCCTTAAAGACAAATAGATAGGTCCAAGGCGCTTGGAGCTGGCCGTCCATAGTTAATACCGGCTTGTTTGAGCAAGAGGAGAAGATAAATAATGGGACTGTGTGAATCACACTTCTGTAGAGCCATGCCTTCAAAGCTTACTGTTCATCTAAAGGGAAGCTTTTGCTTTAGCCTGGTTTATAAATCAGTTGTTTGGTGAAGGTGGTATCTGGGATAAAATGGGAATAAACTGTGCATAAAATCTAGATCTAACCAGGGCAGAAAGCAGTCCTAAAAAGGGTAAACTTTATCAATACCCACAGAAGGAGTTCATAGATAGTTTTTTTTTTTTTTTTAAATTCTTGTTTCCACTTTAAATAGCAAGTTCTCCCTCACCCAGCATAAGTGCTATTTTTGATCACTGCTTCCGTATGGTCCTAAATATGCTTTCTCAGCCTTCCCTGCGAGTCATCTGACTTCTTCCTCTTTAATGCACCTGACTAAAGAAAACAGGAGCAGGGCAGTGCTGCCAGGACACTAGAAACACCAGGAGGCTAAGTTTGACCGGCCATGGAGATGTGTTTTATAATTCCAAATAAAGCTGTCTCTTCCGGTGTTCTCTTCTCACCCTGGGATCCTTGGAGCTCCTGGAATAAGGACAGTGCTCCCCAGCCCAGGGCCTTTGCACACGTTCTCTGTAACCACCTCCTCCTTTCCCTCCTCTCTTGCATTCAGACAGCTTACCTGATCATTCTCTCTCTGTGTAGCCGAACCTTAGCATTTTCTTCTCTAATTTGGCTCCTTTCTCTCTTTTGCACTTATCGTAATCTGCTTCTCTCTGCGTTTTTACACATCTCTGTTAGATTCCAAACCAGTTCTTGGCTGTACTCTGTCCTGAGAGCTGCATAGGTGGCTCCCTTTCCTCTGGTTCCCAGGTAAGTTTGATCAACAGGATGAGAGACGGAAGACCAGAGGCCAACGTTTCACTAGTCTGGCTCCTTCCTCCTAGGCTATAGGCTGGCTGTAATTTTCTACTTGGGACTAGATTTGCAGTCCAGAGTCTGCCTCTAGCTTTCCTTAATTACCTCTTGAGTGCAGCAGCTGTTTCCTGCTGGGGCCCTGACCCACACAGGGAGCATGTCAGACTTATTCATCAACGGGCACTTGGCAACTAGCAGGGTGCCTGACACATGGTAGGCACTCAATAAATATTTGTTGACTAAATGAAAATAAAACAACTCAACACCACAATTCTGTAAGATAGCTTTTCATTCTCTCTAATTTTTTCTCCTTCCAAAAGCATCGTGGACTAGATTTTGGTTTGGAAAACACATAGAGCAGGGCTGCTAAGGCTGGGTAGCGTGGCGCACTAGAAATCTAGCTCCTTAAAATAGATTTGCAGAGGGAGAATGCTGTGTGGGAGGGTGTAGCATCTTAGGCCATTTCTGTAAATGAGATACATGATATTAGGGACTGGGTTGTGAGCATATAATATCTACAAATGACTGCTCTGGAGTGGCCCCTGAGCTTAGCTGTGGAAGACAATGGGGCTGGGTGGAGCTGACATTTTTTGAGTCCACTGAAGGCACGGAAAATTCTTCTTTCCCGGAATTTCTAGGGCTCAGAAGACAGCTGGAATAAAATATGTCCTCTTCCCTCACGTGCTCCATCTGAGAGAGCCAGATGGAAGAGTGTCACACAGATGCCTAGCCACCACATTACCGCTACAACAAACAGCTTCAGAAGACGGAAAAGACAGTGAAAGCCATCTGCTTCCTGGGAAGTCCTAACTTCGAGAAGAGAAACAGCATCCAGCGCAGTGATGCTCTGGCAGCAGAAGTCCTGCATCTCAGGTGCTGAGTGACTCAGGGATAACGGAATTATGCTAAGAGGAGCGGGGGTGGGGAAGGGGCAGGAAGTTATGCCTTTGTCTCCCTACAGGCGGTGTAGCTACTGAAACAGACCCATTGTCCAGGGCCACAATAAGCTCATTTCTAGAGCTGAAAATGATCTCCAAGGAAAATGTCTATTGCTGTGGTGTCTCTATTGTCTTCCCAGTTCCCACCCCTAGTCCAGGCCAGCTTTTCATCCAAAGACCCAAAGAACAAATTAATTTCTCGAAGCTGTATCAAACGAGAATTCTCTGAAAAGTTAATTGATACTGGTGGCACGGGTGGTGGTGGTATGGTAGCGGTGGTGATGGTGGGAGTAGTGGTGATGGTGGTGATGTGGTGATGTGGTAGTGGTATGGTGGCGATGTGGTGGTGAGGAAACTAGAGCTGTGAGGTAACAGCCACTCTCCCCGGGAGGCTGGTGGGAGATAACTGGGCCAAAGGCTCCAGTAGCCTCTTTTAGCTCAGGCAAGATAGAAAAACAGATCCGGTGAGAAAGGGCTCATCTCTTGAACTAAAGAGAATTCCAAAACCCCAGAGAGCAGGGCTGCCAGGTGTGAGCATTTGCACAGGTCTGGGTCACTGGCACCTCCAGATGGCCAAACCTCACACGCATGCATTCACTAATGCCTTCTAGCCTTTTCCATTACAGTGATTCCTAAATTCCACTCAACTTCCCTTCTCTTGTTAAACATATGAAGGCAAGGTGGCAGGAGGTGGGCACCCGGGGTGCCTAACAATAAAAGTAATAATAACTTTTCAATATTGACGTTGCCAGGTGCCAGATGAGCAATGAAAGGCCTCACGTGTATCAGCTCATGCCTCCCATGACCTCGTGGGGCAGAATTTGCCTCTGGTCAGCAAGCTGCAGGCCTGAGGGCAGGGATCACAGAGCTGGAAGGGAGGAGATGCAAAGCAGATGCCTTCTAAGCACAAGCCAAGTGTGTGCTCCTGCTGGGGCAGAAGGAGGAGGAAATGGGGCTATTGCCCCTGGCCATCTGGGAGGCTCCTTTACATCACATCATGCCACCATCCTCTGAGCTGGTCCAGAATGACGTGGGACTCGCTGTTGTTCCGTGAACGGTAAGATGCCTGGAAGCCTCTCCTGCCTCCACCTACCAGCAGTCAGTAGCACCCAGTAGCGATACCCAAGTTGTCTCCAAACTTGGTCTTCCACTGTCAGACCCGGAGCTAGGCTACACTGCTCCTACCAGGCCAGTACTTGAAGATGGTGAAAGATGGTGTAGCTCCAGTTAGGAGAATTTACCCATCCATCTGCTGTGGTGGTGTGGCAATGTGTGTATGTAGGTGTGCGTGCGCACTCTCATCTGTAAACATGCATGTGGAGGTGTCGCTCTTCAGGTACCAAAGAATTTTTTGTTTTGTTTTTTTTTGAGACAAGCTCTCCTACTGGTCTGCAGCTCACCAAGCAGGCTATGTTAGGTAGCCCATGAACTGAGGGGATCTCCCTGTCTGCCTCTCCAGCACTGGGATTATAAGCACCTGCCGCCATGATTGCCTTCCCCTTTGAAGGTGGGTTTGGGGGATCAAAATTGGGCCCTTATGGTTTCAAGTGCTTTACCAGCTGAGATCTCCCCAAAACTCATCCCTCCATAAACCCATCCCGTACGAATCCGCTTTCAACTCTTGTGAACCTCTCATCTCACGTGCTTTTGATTTTCACTCTGTTTCTAGAGCCAAAGAGGGTCCTATTGCAAGATTAGAGTGTCCTGTCCATTTTTTTTTCTGTTGCAGCCATTTTGGTGAGATCAAAATTAGCAAGTGTTCCTGGCATGTTACTAACTCCCTTCTAAAAGAAACATGTCACAAGCAATGAATCTTTGCCTTACTCATTGAGATGCTTTTTACTAAACTAAGAGTGATTTGAAGTTGGACACATTTAGATGGATTTTATTTTGGTGTGTGTGTGTGTGTGTCTGTACGTTTGTATGAGTATGGACATCCATGTGAAGGTTGGAGGTCAATGCCCAGCATCTTCCCTCTAAGTTTACACAGCACCTCTCACTGAATCTGGAGCTTGCTGATTGGCTAGACTAACTGGCCAGTACTGTCCAGGCTCCTGTCTCCACTTTCCTACCGCTGGGATCTCAGCTACATTCCACCACACTCTGCTGGGATGTGGCTGTTAGGGATCCAGAATCAGGTCTTCATGCTTGTGTAGTGAGAACTTTGTTAAGTGAGCCCTCACAGCAGCCCACATTCCTAAGTTCTGAGACACACTTTATTATTATTATTGTTTGGTCAACAGTATGCCACACTCTGGGCAAAGGGGGCACTGTAGCAAAGATGGAAATTCTAATTTCAGATGAGCTAGTAGGTAGGGCCATTCACCTGGATGGTGAATGATGGCTTGGGTTTCTACAACTGGGTGGTCCTTAAACTCGGTGGGTCCATGAGGTCCCTGGGACACATGCTAAGATCTGTTTCCCCATCAGATCTCTGAAAGATCCTGTTTGTGAGTTTTAGATGATGCCCAGTGTTTGCATGATAAACAAATCTCCGGATAAATATAATGCAAGTGGATCCCTGGACTACTTAGAAGGGTAGAGTAAATGATTGGTTATTTACAGGAGAAACACATTCTCCAAAGGGCTGAGGAAATGGCTTAATCAGTGAAATGCTTGTCATGCAGGCATGAGGATCTGTATTCAGATTAGTAGCACCATAATAAGAGCCAGGTGTAGCAGGGCGCATCTGTAACCTCAGCCCTGGGAGTGAGAGGGTGGTGGTGATGGTAGTAGTGGGAGGATGTGGCACTTGAGAAAGGAAGCTCTCAGGAGACAATGATCCAGCCAGCCTCATTAAGTGGAAAAGCTTCAGGTTCAGGGAGCAACTCTGTCTCAAAATATCAGGTAGAGCGATGGAAGAAGACACCTGGTACCAGTCTCTAGCATACACCCACCCAAATAAATACATACATAGATACTCCTCAACACAGAGAGAAAGAGAAGTGTACTCCTCAGAGCTGGACCTAGGTTTGAATAACATCAGAATTCCATTGTTCTGGGAGGAACTTCCTATAAAGTAAAAGAGGGGAGGGCGGATGGGTGGTGCTGGGAGGTCTTGTGCTAATGCCAGACTGTGTGCAAGGAATGCTGCAGGTGACTGTGGGAAGGTCGGAGCTGTGCAAGCGCCGAGACAGTTGATGGCTTGTCTTTAGGGCTGGCTCATTTTTATAAGAAGAGGAAAGGTGCCAAAATACTTCTTTGTTGAATCAATTTTGCAGTGCCTTTTGGTGAGCAAATGAATAAAATATGTAACCCTTTCTTTCTCGTCAGCAGCCACGGTTACTTACTCTTGGCTGAGTTGACTGTCTATACCCCAAAGAGGTTATAAATATGCCTCCTTAACAGTCAGCAAACACTGAAACACTAGAAAAACTTCCCTGGACCCAGAGAATGGCAGCAAGACCATGCGTGGCTTGTGGTCGAGGTACACTGACCACTCTGGACAGAATTCTATCCAATCTGTCCATTCCTGCCTTCCTCTCTCACTTGCCTCACTTGCTCTGATACTGTCCCCTACTCCCCTGTACACCAGGAAAATTACCTGGGAAGGAAAGTCAAGAACAGATTCTCCCTCCCCCCCCACTCCTTCCATCCCGGCCCACCCTGCTCCACTGCTTTCATTCTCTTCATTGTCACCTGGCTCTGCTCTTTGTGTGAGTAGGGATGATTTCAGAGCCTAAAATGCCAACAAGATAACCCAGCTTCTCTGAGGACTGACAAGAATATACCTCAGGTGAAGGCATGTCCTCAGGCATGTCACATTGGTGAATCTGAGAAGGCTGAGCTCTACCCAACCCATCCTACCGAACACTCTGGATGCTTATATTAAGATCCCTTTACGATCACCTTTCTTAAACCAGTGCTTTTTTTTTCCTCTAGAAAAAATCAAACTATCATACAAAATAAGCATTTGATGTAAAATTCAGAACATAGGGTTCCGAGAGGATGGGATCAGTTTAAAAGGACAGTCGCAGATGTGAAGGACGCATACAATAAATTAGAAACCACTGGTTTCACCTTTCCCTCTAAATACATGACCCGCTTTCCTTTTGAGAACCTTTGTGGTAGTGAGAATAAGACATGTCTCCCACAGTATTTGGACACTCGACTCCCAGTTAGTGGTGCTATTTTGGGGGAGGTTATGGAACCTTTAGGAGGAGGAATGACATCTGGAGGGTGGGCTTTGAGGACTTAGCTTTGCCTCACTTCCTGTCCCCCACCCCCGACCCCTGCTTCAAGTACAAGGGTAAAAATGGGCTCAGCCAGATCCCTGCTTCAGCCGCTATGCTTTTCCTGATTGCCAGCACACCTTCTCACCATGATGGACTCTAGCCCTCTGGAAATGTAAGTCAAGATAGAACCTTTCATCCATAAGACGCTTTTGGTCATGTTGTTATATCCAACCAACAGAACAGCACCTAGTACACCCCTCCCACAGTCTGAAGGGTTGACTTCACCACCTAGTCCTGGGCAGGGCATGTGATTCATTCCTTCTGGCTGTGGAGGTCAATTTAAGAACTGTGAAGTGATCCAAGTCAGGCCAGTGAGGTTTAATTCTGTATTTTAGAGCGAGACTACTGAAAAAGCAGTCTATTATTGGATACTAAGGGCTAGGGCTGCTGACAGCTCCCTTCGCCGTCTTATGTAACTTAGCAACCTGGCTTGGACCATGCATACACCCCTCTCTAAACAAAGCACATAGCAACCTGTTGGCAGCGTGGGTTCCACATGCACACAGCACCTCATACCTGCTTCAAACAATGGGAATAAGCTACTCCCATAGCTATGCCTTGATCACATCCCATTTCCAGTCAGACAAATCCTAGAGCACAAACTGGGACAAGTGGGCAAGGGTCCCATCCAGCCTGATCAGGTTTGTGTGCATGACAATAAGCACAATGGGGTCCTAAAGTGAAGGGTCCCCTAACTGCTCTCTTATGCCTAGCCATAACTGGGCATGGTTAAAATCAGACGCATTATGGGAAAGGATATGAGGAGTGAGCAAAAAATTATATAATACAATCCTGTTACTCAAAAACAGGAAACTACCTCAGCAATCTAACACCTCTATCTCTTGAACCCCATAAAAAAGAAGCCTCAAACAATAATCAGGCACCTTAAGTACCCTCACTCATGACAATGTATTTATTCCTTCCTTTTTTTCTTTCTTCTTTCTTCTTTTTTTTCTTGTCTTTTTTCTTTTCTTTTCTTTTTTTGAGACAGGATTTTTCTGAGTAGCCCACTATACTGGAACTCATTCTATAGACCAGGTGACCTTTAACTCACAGCGGTCTACCTGCCTCTGCTTTCTGAGTGCTGAAATTAAAATTGTGTGCTATCGCACCTAGCATATCTGCTCCTTTCTAATCTCTACTGTGGCTTTGCTTGTGGACTTTTATTTCATTCTTGAGGAAGAGGCCCAGAACTTGAAAATTACCCTGACCCCTGGTAATACTTGTAAACAAGAGTCTATATGGCAGTTCAGTGACATTCCTGAAGTATTTCCTAAGCCTATCCCAGGCTAACCCTGGGGACACTGGATAGGATTCGAGTAAGTTCTAGGTTTTCAAATGTACAACTCCAGATACTACTCCCTGGGCTTGGGCTCTAGGCTGAATAAAAAAGGAGAAAGCAAATCAAACACCAAATATCCATCTGCTTCTGCTTCCTGACTATGGGTGCAAAGTGGTCAGCTGTCACGAGCCAGGATGGCCCGGCCATGCTGGGCTATGCCCTGGAACTGTGAGCCAAGCTAAAACTTTCCTTTTCTAAGTTGCTTTTGTCACAACAAGTAACTAACAGAAATCAATATAAAGATCAGGGCCAGGCATTTCCTGAGCATGTCTGAGGTGTGGCCCCTCAAATGGTGCCAACTGGCTAAGGAAGTTTTCCTTAACTATCTAAATAAAGAAACTGGGCTAAGGAACAGATAGCCCAGTTATACTGAACAGAAGAAGCATTCTCAAGGCCAATATGGAACTGTTTGGCATTATAAGGATTGAAAAAGCATTTCAGACATTGCTGGGCGAGTGAGCTCTGCCGTGGCTGCTTCAGACTCTGAAACTGTTATTTGCAACTTCTCTAGTTTGTCAGCGACACTGAAAAAATTACCCTCGCGCCCATCCCCTCCTCCCCACCCCTCCCCCTCCCCCGGCTGTCAATGGCTTCCCATTGAACAACTGAGCAACTCCCTTTTTCAGGTAGGGAGATGAGGTGCAAATGACTCAATGTGCTGTGGATGTGACGAGAGGTAAGAAGCCCTTCAGATTTCTCCTCAGAGCCAGGCCAACCACACAAGCACTTTCTGTAGATGCAAGCGCAAGTTAGCAGTTATGAAGCCTCAAATCTCACCCAGCTCTACGGTTTCACAAGTCAGTCTTCCTCTGGCTCTAGGACTTGTTCCCCGTGTCGCTGCAAGCCACTGCCCATTTCTTCACCTAACACACTGCCCTGGCCTTCCTTACCAGCCTTGTGACTGTGCTTCATCCAGCCATGAGCCCTTCCTTTAGTTCCTACTTTCCTTATCCTTCTACCACAGGGCCTTTGCACATGCTGCTCTTCCTACAGCTCACAGCCCTTCCCTTATTGCACCTCCTATTCCATAAACCCTCCCTGATGGCCTATCCACACCAATATTCCTCTTCAGTGTGGCTCTTCAGGACCATACTTACCACCTGCAATTCTCAAATACTGCTCATTTGAACGGTTGCTGTCAACTCCACCAGAACATAGGTAAAGAGAAGATCTAGGTTCACTTTAGCTTGTAGTACATCCTTAGCAGCACTCACAGGCAGCTGTCCCTACTAATGCCAGCAACCACTCACGTCCTATGGGCACTTGCGGGGTGCTGGGCACTGCTCTAAAGTCTTCATAGGAATTCATTCAGTTCCCCTGATATCACAATTTAAAGACGAGGACACTGAAGCAAGTATAGGTAAGCCAGCCAATGACTCCAGTGGACTGTTGACACCTGCGCTCTCATTCAGCCAGCTGGAGTTCACGGAGCAGGCCCTAAGCCACGGATGCTGATTGAACAAGAGCATTAATGAAGAAGTTAATTTTCCCTCTCCCCAACTCCATGCACCTGATTCCCTTCCTACTAGTCTCAGGTCTTGTTGCACCTCTTGCAGAAAGTGGCTGTGCCATGAGCACCCTTTTCTGCCATATTCTTCTTCATTGGGAGCCTTCAACAGGGACGGTCTCAAGGTCTACAGCCATCCGGTGGTAATGGCTTCTGCAAGGTGCTTCCAGTCCCAGTTCTCTCTCTGCCACGCACTTGGGGCACAATGTAAAACTTAGCCCTTGACCCCTGACTGTGACCTTATTCCATTATCTCATTTGTGTTTTTTTCCTGGGCACCAAACCCTGGACCACTTTTCCTGCTCTTCCTTGTCTTCCTAAGAATGACCAATCTTGGCACATCATCTCTGCTTGACCCTTCTGCCTTGGTTTTATTGCCTGCTTGTGCTCTTAGCTTTACCAGAGTCAGACTGACACACACACACCACCTTGAGCAGGGAAGAAAAGCCTTGTTCCTTCAGATACTCCTGTGATAAAATCACTGTGCAAGTCCTCCAGCTGTGATCATGGCTCCTTGTGAGGATAGGTATCAGGGAAGTCTGCCTCACCTGGTTCAAGTCTCTGCCACTTGTTAGAATTTAGGTGAAAGAAGTGGAAAGTTCTATTTATCTATGGCGTGAGAGCGATTGTCAGTGTTCTCATCTGTGAAATGGCTCTGATAGTGACTTATCTCCCAGGGCTGTGAGGTTTCAAAAATATGAAGCGTGTAAAGGTGTCAGCATTTTGGCTCATGATCAGTGGCCCGCTTCAATCATCACTGTCATGGTGAGCAGCTTCAGATGGCATCTGGGAAGAGCAGGGTTAAGGAGCCTCACAGTGCTCTCACACTGATGTTTATGCAGCAATATTCCTGAGTCACTCAGCGGTAGCAGACAGCACGGAGTGTGTTTTTCATGGAGAAGGGCGTGCACACTCCTGCTTCTAAACAATCTGGGCAGTGCCAGGGCCCAGATCAGACGCTGGCAAGTGGCTGAGCTGAGCTTTTATAAAGATCTGTTCTAAAGAACAATGCTGTCTACAAAGGACCATGCTGCCTGCCAGATTAAACACTGAACTTACTCAATAGCATGAGCTGCCATCGTCAGAAGGAAAAATAAATCCATTATCTTGAACCAAGCTTTAGAGGCATGACCAAAGGAGTTAGTGACTTATACCTGTAGCTCAGTCTGTGATTCTAAGGCTTAAAAATTCATGGATGGTTTAGATCACTGTCTCCTCAAAGGACTACTAAATGTTCTGCCAGACTTCAAATGCACGACTGAGGATCAGCAAAGAGAAGACCAGCTTGCTTCATCCTTCAAAGCGATATCTCTGGTTTAGGACTATGTGGGGTAGGATGTAAAAAGCCACTTAATCTGTGCTACAACCAGAAGTTTTGCTTGTGATAACAACCATCGTTTTTCTACCTTGCCGTCTTGTCTGATAGTCCCATGGAAAATCAAGGGCACAAAATTACTTCCTTTAATTCCCTGTTTCACATATTGCCTCCTGCTTCTTGGGCAAAGATGAGGCCACAGGGACATTCTACATACAGCAAACCCACACATTGGTGGGCGCTGGCAGAGTGGTGAAACTGAGCCATCCTACAATGTACTTTAGAGTTAAAAAAGAACTGACAGTATGAACTTCCCAGGAACCATTACAGAGGGTCATATGTGCTTCTTGAATTTAATTGCACCTATTATTTAATTTTCACAAGATGCCTACAAAGGAAGCACTAACACTCATTAAATTCCAATTTCTAGAAAACAAAGTCTTAGAGAATTTAGTGACTTGTTTTAAAGCTGGAGGTCTCCTGAGCAATTAAGTGGAGCTAGGCCTGGTAGCAGAAGCCTGCAATCCCAACTGCTCAGGAGGCTGAGGCAGGAGGATTATGAATCAAGGCCTGCCTGGGTAATTGAGTGAAACCTTGCCTCAAATCATCAATGACAAGAAAGAAGAGGTAAGGGCACAGCTCAGTGCCAGAGTACTTGGTGTGCTGGCATGAGGCCCTGGGTTGCAATCCCTAGTCACATATTTAAAAAAATAAATGAAGGGGACATCTGAACCAGAGACCAGAAGATGCAGCTCATTGCATCCCCCAAGCCCTGGGTTCATTGCCCTGCACCTTGTAAATGGTGTGGGAGCATACGCCTGTGATTCCAGCACCATCAGGCAGGAGAATCAGAAGCTGAACGTCATTCTCTGCTATATAATGAGTTTGAGGTCAGCCTGGGATACATGAGACCCTGTCTAGAATAAATAAATATTGATTTAAAGGAAACCATAGACTCTCAACCTATTATTTTTGACTAATGGCCGAAAATTCCATAAAGCCAAGGCTTGTATAAGAGCTCCCAAAGACTGGCAGGGGTTTTAACCCCGTAAGCACACCATACACTCGCTCTGTCCTTTAATCTAGCAGGGCTGGCTGCCGTTAGCCTCATGCGGCTAATGCAATTTAAATTAATGAAAAGGAAATCTAAATTTTAGTCGATTGCTGTTGCTCTGATGGCTCATCTTGGCTGTCAACTTGACTGTGCCTGGAATTAACTGTAGCTAGAGCTGCTGGGCACTCTTGTGTGAGAGTTCTTGATCAGATTATTTGAAGTAGGAAGACTCTAAATCTGGGTGGCACTCTCTAAGGGAAGCCCAGATAAAAGGACCTGGAAGGAGAAAGCTTTGCTTTTGCCTGCTCACCTCGGTTTCCCTGGCAAGTTCTTCTATCCTGTCATTGTGACATTCCTTTGCCAATGTTAGGACCACTTTCTTCAGGATTTCAACATAATCTGAAGACCAGTAGCTCTCCAGGAATCCTCCAGGCCTTCAGCACCAGACTGGGACTGATCAGACATCCAGCCTTGTGGGCTGAACAACTACTGGATTCTTGGCCTCTCCAATGTGAGACAGCCATTGCTGGAGTACCTGAACTGCATCCTGTAAGCTGGTCTAGGAACTCCCTGAACCCTTCCTCAATGTATGCATGTGTATCTATAGATATCTATATATCAGTTCTCCTTTAAGAGAACCCTAACACAGCCCTTATAGCTTACTTGTTGGCCTGTGATCTTCATTACATTTAATCTTAATTAATCTAATTTCAATAGTTACACATGGCTACCAGCTACCATATTGAACAGTGCTGATCTCTGGAATCTTTGTTCTCAGCCTCATCACACATGGCTCAGTGTTTCCTTTCAGAAATCAAAGGCAGAGGGACATTGTCTTCTGAGAATCATGGGAGTAAACACCCCATAGCCTCTTCCTTAGAAGTGGAGACTCTGTTCTTTCTTGACCTTTCCCAGATTCCTACTGTTTGACCCCTGATTTCCCCATAAGGTCCCCTAGTGTGAGACAGTTACTGTCAAAACAGACAAACCCAGGACATCTGCTCTAAGACAATGGCACACATCATGGCAGCAAGGGTTTGGCAAAACCACAGACTCCCGGGCTCCATCTCTGGTGAGCTGTGCTGCAGAGGGCCTGGGGAGGAAGCTGACGAGTACACATCTTAATCACCTGTTCCAGGGGTTCTAGGGCAAGCGGTCTTGCCTAAGAAAGCCAGCTTCTGAGGCAGGAGCACATGTTTACCTATTGTCCTCTTAAGTAAAGCACACAGATGCTCTCAGGCAGTCTTCACTACTGCACTGATTACACTCACTGCTCTTATTTCTGTAATTATCAGGGAAGGTGGTTATTCACCAAGTGTCATGTATATATTTTTAAATTTGAAACATGGGGGTAAGAATAGCTAAGCTCTGTCTTCTGGGACAAGTGGGAACACAGTCAGTGAAGCATTTGAGGAGAGATAAAAGGTAAAACTCATTGTATAGACAGCCTATGACTCGGGCTTTTGTTTGTCTAGGGGAGAATTTAAATAGATTCTACATCTTTAAAAATCTGTGTTTTTAACTTCTACGAAGGATCTAATCATGTGGGGTTTGTATGGTGGCGGCAGCAGCTGGATGAAGAAAAAGCATGGCTCTGAAATCCAGGCCACCGCCTTGCTCAGTCCCTCAAACGCTTGCATCAACAGCTGGTCTTGGATGGGAGGGGTCATGCAGACCCTTCTTCTCCCTGCTGAACTATTGGCTACTGACGGATTTGGAAAAAAGGGGGAGTCATTCTCTTTAGATGTGTACCCACCAGGCCCCATTAGATAGTTCCAAACTCACAGTCACCCAGACAATCCTGGTTAAAACTCAGTGGGTCCCAAAATAAGACAAAAAGATGCAAACATAGAAAAGGGACCTATAGGGAGGAGGGGAAGTTAGCAGGAGTGGGAGGGAGAGGAGAAGGTGGAGCATAGGAGAAATATACTATATACATGTGAGAAATTGTCAGAGGGCAAATTTAACTAATTTAAAAAGCTGGGGAATTAATGGAATGCTTCCCTTGGAGCGTGGTGACACCTAAATTAATACCTAATATCTGTGTTATGCCCAGAACAAGAACTGACATGTGGTATGGTTGGCATGTGGTAAGAGCTGCATGTTAGCTAAGACATTTGTGTTTATTGCAACTGGTAGCTGGGGCTGGGCAGCAGCTGAGCCCATCAGATGGGACTAACAGAGTTGACCATCCATATCCATGGTCCAGGTTTGTCGAATCCTTGGCCTACAAGGCTCCAAGAACCCAAGGATAGCTATGGATGTGGCTTGTTATTTGTAGACATCGTTACGCTGCAGTGTCAAAATGTTGTAGATCCCAGGCACATCTTTGATTGTACCTGCTAAGTAGGTACACACCTGTGACTCCGGTTCTTTGCTATCAGAGGGGCAGACACCGGACACACTCTGGAGCAATCTTACCAAGCTGCAGGCTAACACGTGCCTCTGCTGAGCTTGACTGAAACACCCCAACAGATGACTCACCAGGTCAATCTTAAGCAGCACCCTCCCTGTCTGGTTTACATACCCGGATCAGTAAGATAAGCACACAGAACATGCATTTGGATATTAAAGCCATGGGTCATCTTAGGTAACTATCTTATCTCTACAGCCAGTTGGAAAACTGTTGGCGACAGTAACCTGAGTTGGTCTACCTCCTGGGGTTCAAAAAAGAACCCTTGGAAACTGGGTTCCTCAGCAATACCAGGCTGGGGCACTTCCATCCCAGTTGTATGGTAAATGCCCCCACTACCGTATAGCTGTTCTTTTCCCTGAATGCTGCTGGCCAACATGCCGCCTTACCCATGGCCACACATCCATCTTTATTATGTATCTTTTACTCTCCCACCCCCAACACACACAATACTTCTCTCTAGTCCAAAGGCAACGATGGGTGGGCATGGTGGGATGATACATCCGTCTGAATGTCACCAGGAGAAACTGCCTTACTACATAATCCCAGAGCTCCATGGGGCAAACTGAGGAGACACCATTCCTCACCTGGCACCTTCCCTTCCATTGGGTAGTCTCTGCCCACTCACTCCTAAACCTCACCATACATCACAGGCATCCAGACTCTGGCTTTGTTTATATTCCTTCAAAGACAGAAGCTATCTGACAAGTAGATCAACCTTCCTCAGCAGCTGCTAAAGGAGGCATCTGTGTAGAAAAATACTGTATTACCCAGTATTAGCCTACCTGTTGCATTTGACAGGGCCAGTGATTCCATAGAGCCACGAGGAGTCTGTTCTGTGGGGGTCATGTCCTCTGTGTATTTCAGGGAACTGAGTGGACGACGGGGCCGGCACTGCTGAGTAGATATGCCACCTTCTTCTTCCTCCTCCTCCTCCTCCTCTTCATACTTGGGAACTGGGATGCTGCCTCGGGTTTCACTAAAGCTTTGGCTGGACATATCGCTGTAGCTCTCCTGGGACATCAGCCTTCCTGGGTAATAGTCCTCACGGCATTCCTTGATGAAGCTGCCTCCGTGCCCCTTCATGGCCATTGACGAGCTTCTCTTGGGGTTGCTGAAGTGCTTGGCCCACATGTCAGGCTGGGCTCCTGCTCCCTGCCCTCCTGGACTGTAGGAAGTTCTGATGTTGCACTGGCTGAGGAGCTGTAAAGGACTCTGGGATTGGTTCTGCTCCATCTTATTCCCATAATGGAAGGGCTCATCCCGGCTCCTCCAAATAGGGTCCCGGTTGAGGCTGGGTGTCTGGCTGGACAGGCTGAGGAGATCCATCTGCACTGACAGTGGGTCCACATCAGCTGAGAGCCGGTTAGAACTCACCTGCAGCTGGCTGTGCTGGCTCAGCATGGCCTCGTCTGTCTTGCCCTTGTTCTTGCCAATTTTGGCACTGCGGCGAGACTCCTTGGCTCTGGCATTCTGGAAGGCTGAATCAGATGAGTCAGAGCCATTGGGGTCTTCCCCAGCACTGCAGGCCCGTGAGCAGAATATCTGGCCTTGCTTTGGGAGGAATGGTCGCCCCAGCAGGGACTTCTTACAATGAGCGCAGCAGAAACAGGTCTCTGTGGCATGCCAGTGTTGGCCATCATAGGTCATCTGACCTTGGTCAATTCCTGAGAAGCAAGAGACAGACAGGAGGCTGAGAGTACTGAGTACTGCCACACCACAGAAGATATCATGCCAGTCAGCCCCGTGCAACCAGGGCCTAGACCCTGCGACAACTTATTCTCCTAGTCAGCGGACTTCCCAACTTCCCTTGCTAACAGCATGGAGAATCTAGATCAGAACAGCTTAGCCATGAATTCTGCCAGAGATACAATTTTCCCCAAATAGCAACAGAAGTTGAACATCCCTAATCGGAAAAAAAAAAAAAAGAAGAGCAAAACTCAAAATGCTTCTAAAGCCAAAACTTTGGTGTCAACAAGATGCTGCAAGCAGAAAATTCTGTATAATAAAACTGCTTTGTACATAAAAGTATTAATGATGGTATATAAAAATAGCTCAAGATTATATGCATAACTGTATAGGAATATAAATGAGGCCCATGTTTAGACTTGTATCCTATCCTTCAAGTGCCTCATTATAGAATGCATGGTTCTAAAAACTGAACTAATCCTGCTCTCTTCCGTTGGCTAAGGGATATTCAAGATGTAAAAATACTAACCTGATAAAGCACTCAGTTGTTTGAGGTGAGTTTCTACCATTGTTTCTGTTTTCCAGATGAGAAAATGGAGGCACAGAAGTTTAATGACTAAGGTATATAATTAGGCATCAGAGATCAGCTCTGTCCTTAGAAGTCTCACCCTGAACAAATATAACAGTCCTGTCTCTTTATTCTACCCAGGTATCTGATGAGCTGTCTCGAGAGCCTTCTTGGCCACAGCTGATGGTAGCCTTGGTTACCCCTCTACTGTTTCTTATGGTGTTAGTTCTTGATATCATGCTATCATATGCACATAAAGGTTTATGACTTATCTCTTTCACAGAAAGTGGTGTTCTATGGAGATAGGGTAAGAAGTTTCCATAGCATCTCCAGGACCTATGTAATAGGGGTTCTTCCTACTTATAGTTGGTGGATGGATGAACTGTATCACCACTCACTGTCAATCAAAGGGCAGTCACTGCAGCTGCTTGTTGGATGCGTAATGTGGATATTTTGTTTTTCCCTCAGTCTCAATGCTCAATTCCTAACACCCACCATGCTAAGTAGGAAGTAGAATAATTTGAGAGCTAATTAGATCATGAAAGTTCTGCTAATATGAATGAATTAATATTCTTATGAGAGAGACCCAAGGGAGCTTGTTCATCCTCTCTGCCATGTGGGGACACAGCAAGATGTCATCTCTGAGCCAGAAAGCAGATCTTCCCAGACACCAAATATGCCTGGTCCTTTACTGTGTTCTTCACATCCTCTAGAATTGTGAGAAATGTTTCTACTGTTTAGAAACTGTGCGGTCTGTGGTCCTGAATAGACTAGATCATTGGAAATGAAGGAAGTGGGCTTCAACTCTTGAGTGGGAGAAATCCTGCTTACTCTTGGTAAGGAAAAACCATGGTTATGTTTGTAAAAGAGACTGCCATCCCATTGGTGCACACCCTTCATCTAACAACATCAGGAAAGGAAGAGGCACAGGTCCTCTCAGGCAGGACTCTGCTGCATATAATCCCTGCGGTCCTATATGCTAGGAACCTCCCACATGTCTTTATTCTGTTCTTGCTCATCACTAGTTCCTCTGCCTTCTTTTGGTGGGAAGAGGGTTTGTCCTCTATGTCAAGCCTTTATCTCGGGGCACTGAAACCACGTTTGGAACAAACCTCGGCTAGTCGTCAATGGTATCTCCTAGTCCTGGGGTCTGATCTAGGGATGGCTCATGACCAGGAACAGGGCAACAAGAGGGTCATCCTGGGCTTCTAAGAGTGATACACAGACTACAAGCAGGCAGCCCCTGACCTGGGGACAGCCGATTAGACTATAGAGCCTTGAGATTTCCCTGCCAGTGCCTGGTGATAAAGGTCTCTTTCGGAAGCTAGCACTAAAGTGAACCTTCACTTTTGGTGGCTAGAATTCCACAGCAGCCTGGTTTTCCAGGGTATGACTTCCAGAAACCTGTCTAGAGAGGAGTAAACAGGAATGGGGGGAGAAATGACGGAGCTAACCATAGGAAGCAGCTTATCCCGAGCTGGCTCTGCCTCTGCTGGCTTTTGTCACTAGAGCCCAGGGACAGGCAGAAAGGAGGTAAATTCTTCTCTGACTATATGTTGCTCAAACTGGGGAGGGAAGTGTCTCTTCACTTGGGCACTAGGCCCTAGGACAATACGAGGAGAACTTTCTGAGGACAGAGGTTATTACAGGGTAACCCCGGTTGAGAAGGCCACTGTCTGACTTAACTCTACCCCCATGTCTGCCAGCATCCCCAGGTAGTTTGAGGATGGAAAGCTGGGGCTCCAGCTAATGCTTTTGCCTAGGCCTGTAGGGGAAGCAGTGGGCTGTATATAGGTGCAGAAATATGACCAGAGAGTGGGGCCACTCCAGCTCCTCCACTTTCAGGGGGCTCTAAAATTGCTGAAGCCCATCTGTTGGGTTTGCGTCTTGGTTCTGTGTTTTCTATCAGTCTGGTTCCAGGCAAGCAGCTTCACTTCCGGGCTTTGCTCTCTTCAGCAGAGGCACAGAAATGGTCCTATGTTGTTGTGAGTGACTACACAGATTTTAGTCCCAAGCTATTGAAACTGTCTTTCCTTCAGTTTTATTAGGTCTGAAAGCCTAGTTCCCTCTTTGCAGAGGAACACTGTCTACATGCTGTCCCAAAAGCAACCCCTGAAACTGTATAGCCTTCTCTTTCCTCCTCTAAAGTTTTTATTCTGTAGGTCAAGAGTTCTGAGAACTCATTTTGGTATCATCACCTGTCCAGGATCTGACTATAACCAACTGACAATAGGCAGTTTCTTAGTGTGGCAACCCACAGCTGTATCTTGGTCCACTCTCCACCAGAGAACTTGGAAGGCTGGGTTCCTTTGCCCTGTCTACCACAATGCTGCAAGGGAATTACTCAAAGCTGTCAGAGAAAGGCCAAGCTTTCTGGGATGGGGCCTCAGAGGACAGGGGGCGGGGGGGCTGGAGAAAAGGGGAAGCAAATTACAAAGCAGCCCGGCAGGCAGCTGAGCACTGCTCCTGATAAACATCACCGATGTCAGACGGCCCTCTGAACTGCTCCTGAACTCCAAACATCTGGAAAAGGGCTCTGTGTTCAACATCTAAGCATGCCTTCCTAAAGAATCCCCCCTAAGCCCTTCGAGCACTTTTCTAAAGGAGCATGCATCTGCAGCCACCACAGCCTCCTCTGTTTATAAGACTGTTTACTCGGCTACGCACAAGCAGGAGTCCTGTTGCCTTGGCAACGGTGGCCCGATGTCGAATCTGCTCCGAGCAGCTGCATA
This sequence comes from Meriones unguiculatus, assembly GCF_030254825.1. Classification (NCBI taxonomy): domain Eukaryota; kingdom Metazoa; phylum Chordata; class Mammalia; order Rodentia; family Muridae; genus Meriones; species Meriones unguiculatus. Next base: position 84,233,073 of record NC_083353.1, read on the forward strand.
AATATGGCATATTTGTACAGTATGGTCAGAGGTGGTGTCATCGAATGCTGGGGTACACATGATACACACAGCAGGATCTGCTGTCCCGGGGAATTTACATTTTGCAGGAGAGTAGACTTTAAAAGTTCAGGGACAAGCAACTCAACTAGAGCAGCAGACAGACTGCAGGCCACAGCAGTCGTCTTTTCTAGTAAAATATGGATGGGTGCCTTTTATGAATTCAAGAGGAGGGGGGAGCCAATAAAAGCTGCGGACAGCTGAAAGAAGACAGATGACAGAGGGGCCATTTGAGGTGCACATGATCTAGTCATAAATGGATTTTTCTCTCCCAAGCTTCTGGGGAAAAAAAAAACCTCCAAGCAGCCATTTGTGGCAGAATTGTGGCCTCTGTGGAGAGGAAAAGGACAGAGAAAAGCTTTCAGAAGGTGGTGTCGCTGCTGTGCTGTTCGGTTTCTAACATTCAGTCTCTCCTACCTGGATAAGCACTGACTAGCAGACTTAAAACTATACGTGGACAGCCTGGGGTCAAGACACTGCACCGATGTCCCCCTACAGTCCCACCCACTTTCCTGCCTCACATCTCCACTCACAATTCAGCTCCCTGTCTCCTAATCAAAAGCACCAAAGAATATCAGCATGTCTGACCGTGACAGTCCTGAAAACAGAAAGGTTTCTGGGCACCTGGTCAAGGCGGCACACTGCGAGAGCGGAGGGTACTTTGGGGAAAAGGTCTTTCCATCACCTAAGCCCAGAAGGCAATGTTAAATCTATCCTTCCCAAGGAATCCCAGGGAAAAGGCTGTTTCTTTGGGATCTTTACAAAAGCTAATCGGAACAAAATGGCGTCGCAAATGGAGGGTCTCCACATTTCCTCACTGCAGGTATGACATTGGCAGCTTCTGAATAGGCTTCTTGGGGTTTTGTGAGCATAGAAACTGCCTGTAAGTAACCGCCTTTGGTCACACTACGGCCACAGACATTTGGCCACTGACACTGTTTCTGAAACAGTGTTGCTCTTTCCCAAGATGCCGGAAAAGGCAAGGCAAAAGCCTGTCCAATGAAAGCTGACCTGCTGAATGGCTGAACAACCTGGGATGATTCTTATCACCTCCAACCTGCCACAGACTGGAGCACACCGCCTGTGGGCTGTTTGTTCTCCTCTGCCTTTGGCTAGGCTGATTGTTGATGAGTTCTAGAAGGCAAAGGTGCTGGAAGCCCATGACCATCCCTCTTTACCAAAGGACCTCCCCTCCCCCATTCGCTCCTCCACCCATTCCTGATTTTGTCCAAAAGGTCATTAAGGAGTATGTTCTCTTCCTCCCATATTTTCCTTTCAGGGGCTTCACACTTTTCCCTGAGAGTGGAAACATATACCACACAGTCCCACTTGAAGGCAGATCCATGGCCAAGTCGGGACCGATAAGATTCCATCCTGAGGAACTGGCTTGGAAGTTGGTAGAGTAAATTCCTTCCTCCTTTTGAGAGTACAAGTGTTAAGATGATGAATAACTAGAGCAACGTCTCAGACACCACATGAAGATTGTGAAGATTGCTGGCTCCCAAAAGATGCGAATAGAAGGTAAGCTGAGCTGACACAGAAAAAAAAAAAACAACCCAAAACCACAGGCTTTGTCTAACCCTTCACCCACCTCTACCTGAAGCCAAATACTCTGGCTTTTTTAGTAAAATAAGCCAAGAGATTACTTTTTACTTGAGCTGGTAGGAGTTGTTGTTGTTGTTGTTGTTGTTGTGTGTGTGTGTTTTAATTAATTACAACCAAAGGAATTCTGACTATGCCAGCCACAGGGTTGAGCCCATCTCCGAAGGATCAAGCTGAGTGCCAAGCACGGCCTTACCTATATGCTGGGCGCAGGTGTCACAGTATTCTGCGTACAGGGACTCAAAGCAGTGGCAGCAGTAAGGTCGTCCCTCCTTCATTATGTAGCGCTGGCCGCCCAGCACCGTCTCACACTCAAAACAGCAGAAGTGTCGCATGTGCCAGTGTCGCCCCTCGGCTTCTGTGCACTCATCTGCGAAGATGATCTGGAGACGGGAAGCCACCTGGTCAGCGTCTAAGACTTACTGTGAGAACGCCTCGGGGAGGTAACAGCCCCAAACTAAAAAGCCAAGAAAGCAGGGTAGCCCACAAATTGTCAAACAGTGCTGTATCTACGCATTCTCATTCCATACATGTATGAGCCTCACAACTTTATCTTCCTGAAGCAAAATTAATATGGCGCCACATTTCAGTGGAGAGCAAATGTCCTGCCTTAGGGAACGTAAAGCAAAATCAACAATCGCTCATGTATAGCAGCTTTATCTGGCTGATGCACAGTGCTTTCTAAGATGTGGATGTCATACGACTCCTTGGAACTCTTTTGCTTTTTGAAAACATAACATCGGGCAACACTTGGAGTGTATTTACCCGTGACAATAATCTTCAGCTAAGGAGAGTGGCCAGCTGGTCATGTCTGCAAAACGCTCTGGTGCCTCAGAATTGGTCACCTTCATGGTTAATACCTTCCTGGCCTTGGGAAGTGTTTTATGTTTTTTTTTTTTAATTTTCTCCATTCAGAGTTATAATTTATTGCAAGTTGAACAAAATGAACTAACATTATCATGTTCTCAGTTATTGTTATTGCAGAATTTTTTTTTCAATGCAGTTTATTCAGGAATCTTGAACAATCATCTGACCCTGGGGAAAGCCAGCCCACAGCTTAAATAGCCTCTGGGTAGCCAACCTCAGCATGCCACGTGGGCAATGCAGATAGGTCCACATACATGGAAGCAAGCCAGATCCTCGGCCTTAGCCAAATGTGGAGTTGTTCGTGACAGAGAGCACTCACCATCGGGAAGGTGGAAGGCGGAAACCAGCTTTATGTTTTGACCCATTAGAATTGTTTTCAACTTCAAAGCATATGTTTCAAAATTCATTATGATGCTATAATGATAATCTTAGTGTGGTATTGCCATAAAAACTTAACATATAGAGAAACCCTCTGAATTGAGAATCTGTGTGAGTGTGTGGGGTGTGTGTGTGCATGAGTGTATATGTGTGTGTGTATGTGTGTGTATCTGCATGCGTGTTATGTATGTACATGTATGTTTTTGTGTATGTATGTGCATCTGTATATGTGTGTTTGTGTATGTGTGTGTATAGGTGTGTATGTCTCTGTGTGTGTCTGTGTATGTATGGCACTTTGTTGTCAAAGGTGGTACAACTACTATACTATGGTAAAAGAATAGTTTCCAATAAATAGGGCTGGGGTATAAAAGTATCAGTGGACGCCCTACCTCCCACCCAAAAAAATAATAACCTAAAGGGGATGAGTGATCTAAAAGAAAAAAAAACATGATAAAATTCTTAAAAAGACCTATAGTTATAAATCTTCTTGATCTTGGACAAGGCAATTGATTCATAGATATGGCAACACAAATGCAAATAACAATAGGTAAATAAAAGAGCATGTGGACTCCACCAAAATGAAAAACTTCTATGCTTTAAAGGATATCAGTAAGAAAGTAAAAATATAGAGAACAGAAGACCATAGGTGTGAACCATGTACCTGTCAAGAGACTTGTTTTCAGATCATATGAACACCCTCGTAAGTGGTGAAAAAAAAATAATAACCCAACTGTGAAAAAGGAGCAAAGGCTTTTAAATTAAAAATTCTCCCCCAAATTAATAAACAACTAGACAAAATATTTAAAAAGCATCATCATTAGTGGTTAGGAAATTATGAATTGACATAACACTGTGAAATTATTTTATACCTATTGGGCTAGCTTTAATAAAAAAGAACACAATTACAAGAATTAAAGAGAAGATGTAGGATCTGGAATTCTCTTACCTTGACAGTAGTGGGGCAGCTGTTTTAGAAAACAGTTTGGCCTTCGCTCAAAAGTTAGGCTTAGAATTACCATGAAAAACATTGAGGATTTAAAATTTCTGTGTACCCAGAAACTTCCACATGAATGTTCATCACAGTTGAAAGTCGAAAAAGACGCATCTCAGTTGCTAAATGGCTAAAACTAAATGTGGTATATTCATAAGACTGTTCATATAGCTCCTTATAATTGCTCAGCCATGAAAAGGAACGAAGTGCTAGTATTTACTATGACACAAATATATCTCTCAGAACATCATGCTAGGTGGAAAATATGTTATGGTAACATTCATATGACATGTCTAGCATTCTTGAATCCAGAGACAGGGACAAGGCTGGGAGAAGGGGTTGGAGAAGAGAGGAGCATCTGGTAGATGTAGGTTACTAACTTTTTGGTTGCTGAACATGATTTGGGATCAGGTTGTGGTGACGCTTGTTCAGCTTTGTGAATGTGCACTTTTGTGTGTCTGAGCCAGAAGGCCAAGAGGCTGTCTAGACTTTGACCCACAGCTGGTTTTCCACCAAGAGCCAGAGAGTTGAGCACCTCAACCTTACCATCAGAATCTACATTAGTGAAGGTTCACCAAATCTCTAGAAAAGTAGAGGCCCATGGCCCCCAGGCAGTTTGTAATAGACAAATGTCCTTGTCCTGGTGGCTCTGGCAGATGGAAAGAAGCCTGCCTCGAGACTGCTGTTTATTATAAGCTCAGACAGAAGCACAGAGCTACCCTGTGAATTGGAATCCCTTGTCAAAGATCTCCCCCTAAATGTTTCCTGTAAGGGTCAGATTTAGAATGCTCTTCTTTGCGCTCCGAGCTTCTACAGTGGCAAGCTTTCCACTCTGTAGTGTGATGGGCACTTAGTACTTGGGTGTGCTTCTGGTGGAGAAAAGCAACTGGCCAGCAGTGGCCTTGTACGCCATTCTGATTTCTTACCTCAATGTTTTCAAACACCTGTAGCACCAGGGGCGGAAGAATGCAGATAGATATACACTGACCTCTAAAGCTTCATCCATTTTCTTCCCCTCTCTCACCAACTGTTCCAAAGACTCTTTTAGAAATGGAGCTCTATTTCTGGTGTGGACTTTGAGGTTTTTAGATGGAATCTTAATTTGCTCAATGGCTCCTTTATTTTACACACACACACACACACACACACACACACACACACACATTGTATGTGTATGTCTGTATGTTTAATTATAAGAGGCCTATTGTCAGCTGCATGCCATTTGAGAATTTCTATCTATTCCTACATGGGAGGATCTGAATCCACCATGCTGAGTGGGCCATGATGCCAGATTCATCCACAATGATTGGGACATGGGTGATATTTCGCTCTGGAAAGGGTTAACATAAGAGGGTAGGTAGAATCACTGATGATGGTTGCCTCCCTGTGTGGGAAGCTAAAGGTCATGTACATATGTCATGTCCCTGTGGTGCAACACAGTGATGCTATGGCAGGGCAAGGAAACCTGGGAATAGTCTATGGGAGATGTGTGTGTGTGTGGAGGTTAGAGAGAGACAGAGAGACAGACAGAGACAGAGACATCATGACACTGATGGTGTCACCTCTGCCTTCCATGAATAGACCAGAACAGTTAAAAGTATTCACACATGGATGGGGCCTGACCTCGTCACAGGCTGCACAGCGCGGCTTCAGGCACTCAGCATGGTGCCTACCACAGTAGATCTTCCCGTCTTGATAAAAGTAGATCAGGTCAACCAAAAGCTCATTGCAGACGGTGCAGATGAAGCAGGGCGGGTGCCAGCAGATGCCATGGCCAGCACGTGAGGCAAACACAGCGATGTCCCCGCCCTTGATCTGCCCTCCACACTGTGAGACAAACAGAAATAGCGCCAGCATCAGCTGTATCTCCCAGAGCTGTGACAGAATGATGTTCAACTACCACCAACAACTTCCTAGCTGCTAGGAAGTTATATGCGTGCTGGTTAGTGTGTCCCCTGCTTTACATACCTGGTAGGGCAGATTTCTCTTCTTCTTCCCAGGAACCCCCACCCTACGGCCTAAGTAAGACAACTTAAGTAACAGAATGAGAAACATAAAGGTGTGAGAGATGGATTCTTACTATGGTAGTTAGTACGCAGGGGGGATCCGCAGGTACCAAGCCAACTTACAGAGTGTGGAAAGAACATGGCTAACCATTGCCTACACATCCCAAAGTGCATGCAGAGGCATAGCCAAGTCAACACCATCAAGAGAGGCTACTGAGAGAGGGTTTGGCTGGCTGGGTGGGTGGGTGCTGCACTGCTGAATGGGAGGGGAGAGGGCATATGAAATCCGTTCACTCCTAAACACCTTCCTTTTCCCTATGCCTTCCTGGCATGCTGTTCAGCTCTCTAAGAGCATCTCTTCATATAGTCTTGATTGAAAGGCACTGCTTTTTAAGCTCAGAGTACGCAAGGCAGAAATAACAGACGACTCATTGCATACAACTGGGGTTAGACTACAGTTATGTTCTGAGGGTCCTGGAGGAAGGAGGACTGGGTTTATAAAGATGCTCTCTGTTCACCATGAGGTCATGACCTATGTCTAGCAGAATAGCTCACTTGGGTGAACGAGCTCCACAAGCAATGACTAGGGAGTAAAAAGGGTGACACCAAGCCCTTCTCCTAGTGGAGTTAATATGATCTACAGAATAAAGGCATAGATTTGAGGAACGGGTTCTAGAAGCTTATGCATGTGTATGTGTGTGCATGTGTGTGTGTGTGTGTGTGTGATAACACAATATAGAAGGCAACAACCCTACCTTCCATGATTATGAAACAGCTAAAGTATCCATACACATAATCATATTTGATCCACTCCTTCCATGATTCCAAAAGGTTTGTTATGAAAAATCTTTCTGTTTCAACACACATGACATTACTCTGCACAGATGTGGGCCAACTCTTCTTCCCCTTTAAATAAAGCCCCACTCATGAGGAGCCTGACCTGAGAGTGGGTGAGGCACTGAAGTAAACACATATGATAAGTACCAATCACTTCTATCTAAGGAGTTGGTCTTAGGATTCTTCTCAAGGATGATGACCCATGGCCCCCTTTCTGGTAAATTGTTTCTCTACCTATCTACCAGATTCTGTCAGTTGTTCCTGTGAAATCTCAAAGCAGAGTTCTAAAAACTTCCTGCTCCTCTTAGACTGTCTCCAGCTTCCTCTTACCAAGCAGCTGCTTGGTCACTCAGAGCATGAGTTAGAGGGTGCTGCCCAAAAATAGAGAACATTTAGAGAAATGGTGGCCTTCCTTGGAAAGCAGGAATGGGGTGAGGTTAGCCCAGGCAGGTGATATGCCTGTCCTGCTTTAGCATGCTCCTCAACCACATCCTAAGCATGCTATAGCAGAGAAGGCAAAAGGTCTTTCAACTCAGTGAGGTCCTATGGAGCTGGAATGGGGTTTCTTAGACTTTGAAAACTGAGAATAAGCTTAGGCATCACTCCTCATACCATCCCTTTAAAGGTCATCCATGCTGAGATGATCCTGGATGAGAGACTGACTCACGGTCCAGACATCTCTGTTTTCAAAGGAATCTTTCAAAAGGTGAAGCCATTACTCTTGTCTCGTCCTTCCAATTGTTTATATGGCTCTCCATGAACTCTGCCATGATCCCCGATCCCTGTTCGTTACTCCTTTTGATCCGGCCACAGGCCAACTCACTGTTTCTTGTCCACAGGAGCCTCCCTCCTGCCTTGAGGCAATGTCTGTATGCTTCTGCCTCTGTGCATCTCTGCATGCCTTTGCTCAAATGCCACGTTCTCAGTGGGCTCTTCTCTGACCATCTTGCTCAAGACTACAGCTGTCTTGCCTTCCTAGTCCTTCACAGCCCCCTCCTTCCCTGCTGCAAATTTTTGTTTATTTTAATATTTATTATTCTTAGTACAGTATTCTGCTTGTATGTACACCTGCATGACAGAAGGGGACACCAGATCTCCTCATGGATGGTTGTGAGCCACTTTGTGGTTGCTGGGAATTGAACTCAGGACCTTTGGAAGAACAGCCAGTGCTCTTAACCTTTGATCCACCTCTCCAGCCCCACATTTTCTAATTTACTGGTTTGACTTATTGTCTGACTTCTCCCCAAAGACTAAGCTTGAATGTCTTTTACTCACTCCTGTATCTTCGATGCCTAAAGGAGGGCTGAGCATGTCACCAGTATCTAATAAAATAACCGTAGAGTGAGCTTCTTCCCTGCCCCAGTCCATCCTCACCTGTTCACAAATCGCTCCTGTCATGGTGACAGGGAAGGGCCTGACGTTGCCTCTGCCCAAGTTCTCCCGTTTCCTCTGGTTGCTGAACAGCTTCAGCTCCCTCTTCTCCTCCTCATCCAGGGAGTTGCAGTATCGGACCTGAACACACAAAGGACAGCAAGGAGGAGGCATCATCACTCCATGGGAAGTACTGAAGTCCCCATCCAGGGCTCACAGAAACACTCTACTTCTTGATTTGACTCTTGTGGAATATTAAGTCCAGGCCTGGAGCTACTTAAGGCAAGCCAGCACCAAGGAGGGTGAGAAGCAAAGGGGCTTTTCAATGGCTGTGAACTCTGGAGTTTATGAGTCAGGCACGTTAGATGTTCTAGAACTACTCCACTTCACACTGTTCTCACTCAGATCTAAGTCACTAAGAGTGGCCTCGGGCTGACAATTTCTGGGAACGTTCTCCTTTCCAAACTGTAAGGAGCTGAAGATTTCCTGTGTCTGTGTCTATGTGAATGACCCCTGCACCGAAGAATGACTCCAACTTGGTTGTCAGCATGCACACGTCATCTATCCTCCATCCTGCTATGGGAAGTGAGAATAGGTAGACTTTCATATGATTTTCTGCTAGTGTGACACCATGACAAAGATGCTTTCTTCTTTTTGAAACAGAGTGTCAAAGATTTAAGGGAGGGACAGCAAAAGCATTCACATCCATGATCTGCCATTCTGTCCCATTGTTTCTGCACGTCGGTGACTGTGTCATGATCCTGAGCTATTATTTGTTAATGTTACTTTTAAATATGATTCGCTTTGAGATTCTTGGATGCATTTATTTCAAAGGAAAGTTGATTATGGCTACATACAGAAAAATCAGTCACCCGCAAAGATGGGAAGGCAACTATCAAAGCAGAGAACAAAACCACAATGTTAGAGCTCACGTGACCACTGCATCTTCAGTAGATGCTAAAACTGATAATGTTACTTAAAATGGGAGAACAGAACCGGCTGCAGTGACATTAGGATACTGGCTACAAGCTGAGATTTCCTCCGTATCTAATCACTGCATCACAATGGTGAAATGTGATTTAAAGGAAAATAAACTCTCATTACAGATTCATTTACTGCCATGCTCACATCCCACTCTGAGCCACTCTTATAACTTTCTCTTGGATATGTGGTCCCAAAGCACCTCATGATTTCTCCTGGAGTAATCTATATCAGAGATGTTGACTGCATTGCTCAGACAATATTTTAATAAAGAAAATGTCAAGAAAAGCTCTCGGCTCAGACTGTTGTGTGCCAAATTGAAAGTCAGAGCAACTATGTCTGTTCAAATTGTGTTATCTACAGGAAAAGAGAATGATTAAGCATTAGCTTTAGAGTCAACCTCTGTCTTCGGAAGAGACCATGTCACCATGCCAAATGTCCCAATCCTGTCCACTGGCTTTCGTGTATCACATTCTACCAACATGGAGTCGTAATACCAATGGTGCCCAGTTAACGAAAGCACGGTCAATCATAAACAGAATAAACCACTGCAAGCGTAGGGCAGATCAAGTGACAGTTCAAAAAAAAAAAAGTCTTTAGGGGAATGTTCCAGAAACCTAACAGCCCAGAAAACATGGTTTCACCAATGACATTTTATGAGCATACTTTTAAAAACAGGCACACCCCTCCTGCTTGTGAAAACTTGCATTTTTACCTCCAGATTAGTTAACCGGGCATCTGATTACAATGTTTGCTTTCATGTTTGAAGGAGTCAACTTTTGTATTTGTTTTATGAACCACGAAATAAGTAGCAGGAGTGAGAAGCACAGCTTTCTAGGGAGTTGCTTCAGATTTTGAGACGTTGTCTCACTTATTCAGATTCATATATTTATTTTGCAGTGTAAACTCAGGGCTTTGCACCAGCCAGACAAGGGCTGTACCACAATCTACATCCTCAGTTCCTCAGCATTAGCTGCTCAAATTGTTTCCTTTTGGGCCAGAAGGATGGCTTGGTGGGTGGAGGTGCTTACACACACACACACACACACACACACACACACACACACATATATGTGTGTGTAAAAAATTCCCTTTTATGTAACTATGTCACCATGTATATGATGAGTGGTAGAAACTGGAGACCAGCTCTCTCCTTGGGTAGATTTTTTTCTTTCAATTTAAAATTATACTTTTGCTTTAAAATACAGAGCTAAATAGTATATATCTGTGAGAGTCTTGATACCAGATACTACAAATTAATATCCAGCTTAGAAGCCTAACTTCCTCCCACACAATCTTTTAAAAGCTTGCTTACAGACTTCCTCCTTCTGATCAGTGTGTGATTTCAGTAATAAGTGACGCTGGCCAGGCACAGTTGCCCATCTGTAGCCAGCTCTCGGAGAGAGGAGGTCTGAGAAAGTCACTGAGCTCTGAGAGAGTTCTGAGTTACCCTGGCTAAACGAAAAGCCAACCTCAAAAAAAAAAAAAAAAAAGAAAATAATCAAAATCAAATAATCAAATCCTTGCTTACAGAGCTGCTGTGTTTCTGGGATTAGGAAAAAAAGCAATGTCTATAATACTTTCAAAATACAGATGGATGACTCAAACTAGGTAGATCTTGACGTGATAAAAATCCTAGCGCGAGCTGCCAATCCAGACCTGTAACTTAGGCTGCCTTTGCCACGGAGAACCTGCACACTCACTTCTTATGAAACAAGTCTGAAAATCTGAGAGACCTGCAGTGTTTCTTCCGGGCACGAAGCGGTCCTTAGTCATCTTCCTAACTCCCACAATCGACTGGCAGGATACAGCCAAGTCAGAAAACACAGGCCTGAGAATTCAAATGTTAGTGCTCCCTAACTTTCTGTACTAGTCAGTCATGCCAGGCTTTGGCGTCTAACCCAGGCTTTCTTTTGGGGGTGGGGTGAGGAGCGCTCTCCAGAAATATCAGCCGGGTTTCTTTAGATTCTAATTAAGGAAGCTAAAATTTAATACCAATTGCCAGAAGTTTTTGGCAGCAGTCTTACTGATCACAACGATTAGGAAAAGGGGCAGTTCACGGAAAGTTCTGGAAACCACCGGAAGGCCCCTCCAAGTGCCTTACCTCATTGTCGTGGGGCGGCAGCTGGTGCAAGAGCTGCTTGATTCGCAGTTTCTCTCCGGGACTGTTGACATAGGGGACTTTCTCTTCTGGGAGGCAGCTGTAGTACTGGTGCACCTGAGGGACGGAACACACAGAGCGCTTCCCTTTACTCACCGAACGAACACGCCACCGCCCCTCGCAGTGGGACTCCGGCTGCCTCCACCGCTCCCACCAACCCTTAGGACAGCCAGCAAGCTGCCTTTTCCTACCGCGCACACAGAGGAGCATCCTAAAAGACAGAGCCAAGTGAATGGCCCCTTACTTGGGGCTATCCCTCTCTGGAAGGGGAAAAGACAGTCAAAGAAAGTCCTTATCAGAGAAGAACTCAGAAAGCGCACAGGTGAAGCCAGAGGGCAAGGCTTTCCCTGCCGACTCCCAACAGCGTTGCTTTACCATTTTCTGTGCCGCTGTCCCATGAGAGGCACCTCTCTAGCCAAGGGATGTGTCAGTGCCTGCCTAAATACTGCTCTCAAACCTCTCTCTGGCACTTTGCAGGTTCCTGGGTGTCTCAGTCTCCACCTACGTCAAAAGCCCTCCAGGTCTGAGCCATTTGCAATGCAGGCAGCAGTGGCATACACTGAAAGGAGACTCAGCAGCAGCAGCAGCAGCAGCAGCGCATGGACCTTTGCATCTCCTATAATGTTGCTCTTTACAACTGATGTATTCCTGCAGCTGCTGAGGTTCAGCGGTTTTTAGACTGTGGGGTAGGTACCCCTATGTTCTTAGGCATCTACGTTTGCCTAAGAAAAGAAGGCAGGCATTCTCCTGAGGCTAAGCACTCCTAGGATATAGAAGGAGGAACATAACAGGCTTAGTTTAAATGTTTTATTTTATTTTATTTTTGTTCCCAGCAGCAGGCAATAAGTTTCTACTTCCTGTGGAGTATACATACATACACACACACACACACACACACACACACACACACACACACACACACATAGGAGGAAGGAAAGGGAAGGATGAAAATGGTGTACTTATATTTTAATTAAAATATTTATTTGCTACATATTTATGTTTATGTATGTGTGCTCATGTGAGCTGATGTGTATCAGTGCTTACAGGTGCCCATAGAGGGTAGAGGGCAGCCATGTTGGTGAGGCTTTATGGGCATAGCATCTGCCATCTTGGGAGACTCAGTCTCACAGCAGACTCTCTGGTCCCCTGGTTCGTGGAAAAAGGCAAAGACTAAGTCCTTATTTCAGAAATGATGCACTGGCACCTCTAGAGCAACGGAAACAGAGAGAGGAGAACCACCAGGTGGGCCCCCTCAACCCTTGTTGACCTGAGACATTTGTAATGCTTGCTTGCCAGTAAACGCTTATGCACTGTGCTGATTTCCTGTGTTTTAATTCTTTAACTGATGGAGAAGAAGAACCCACCTCCAGCTGGTATTAACACTATCAGGTCATATGAAAAATAATCAGAAGTAAAAACAGACAAGAAATGGCTTGGGGTGTGGCTCAGTCAGCAAAGCACCCACTGTGCAAGCATGGGACCTGAGTTTGGGTTGCCTGCATCAGTGGAAAAGATGATAGAGTAGTGAGATTGGGGTACAGTAAGCCAGATCAGGGGCAGGAAAGTAAGTAGATATCCAGATCTCATTGGCCATCTATCCTAGTAGCTAGTAAATTCCAGGTTCAGTGAGAGACCTTGTCTTCAAATATAAAGTGGAGTGTGACTGAAAAAATACACCCATAGTTGACCTCTAGCCTCCAAATACCCACATAAACAAGAACATATATCCCCCAAGACAGACAGACAGACAGATAGATAGAAAGAGTACTAATAATCAATGGTGTGATATTTTATAATGGAGAGAAAAAAATCCCCAGAGTTTCAGAGACCATGGAAGATGCTTCCAAGATCTCTCCTAGAGCAGCAGCATAAGCAGCTCTCATGAAACAAGATGCTTATTTGATGAGCTGGATGTGAATCCTGGGCCTCTACTACCGTCATTTTCTCACACTCCATGTCCTTCACATGCTTCCTCTAAGTCCTTAGCATTAGGAGTGGTGGATATGAACAAATGTCCCAGGAATGTGGGCAAGAGCGCTGCCTATTTTGACCTCTAGAAATCAAGTTATGAGAATTCAAGCAACAAGCAGATGACAAGGTTTGAGATGACAAGGCTTTCAGGCATGTGGAAGCCATCTTTATTTTCAAAATAAGGGGAACCATTCTCCACGATGTGCCCGCCCCCCTCTGAATCCAGTCCTGAAGGCAACCATAGCCTTTGCTGTGGCTTTTGGAAGAAAGTTTGGGTTGCTTGGAGGCAGGGAGCCATGTCCTGGATGGAAGGAATGGTTTTGAGCTTTGTTGGCAGGTTAAGGCAGCACTCCTGAGAAGTGACAGTTTTATCACAAATTAGCTTGAGATAAATAGCTGGCTATCTGGCCATCTGACGACCACGCTATTTTGGGAATGTTTTCTGAGAGCCTTTACACCATATGCCTCACTGGACATTGGCCAGATTAAGGGAGAGGGCCTAGGGTCTGTAGTTTGGCACTTGAGCTTTGCCCCTGACACTACTTGAAGAAGGTCTTCTAAGACAGAGATAGTGCCAGATGCCTGTAATCCTTGAACTTGTGAGGCTCAGGAAGGAAGACTGGGAATTAGCCCCAGCTATATAGTAAAACCCTGTCTCGACAATAATAGAAGAAAAAAGAAGAAGAGAAATGAATGTGAAAATGAAGAAAAAGGCAGCTTTTGCTCTAGTTCTTCTTAAAATCTTCATAATCGTGAAACATCAGCAGAAATTACTAACATGAGATGAATCCCTGCCATCCTTGATAATATAGACACTTGGAACTCTCCTGACCCTGCTGTCCACCACTTCTCATTATCTTCGTATCAGCCATCCCTGAGAGCCCTTTTTTGGTGGTACCTTGAACCAAGCCTGCTGTGAAGCTGCTCATTTTTCTCAGGATGGAATCCTCTCTGTAACCCTCCACAGCATGGCAGATAGGTATGAGCTTCTAGCTGTGGCTCTGTTGTTTCCCTCCTATAAGGTTCCCAAGCAAACTACACAAATGTTCAGAATCATCATAAGATGGTGATGACTAAATGAGAGTGCACACACATATAACACAAATGCATAATCAGGATGTGAAGACACTTCACAGCCATGACGGCTGATCTGGGCTGTCAACTTGGCTACATCTGAATCTACTAAGACTCAAACAGCTGGGCATGCGCATGAGAGATTTTTCTGATTGGATCATTTGAGGTGGGAAGACCTATTCTAAATTGAGGTCACATCTTCTAGTGGTACCTTGCATAAAAGAATATGGAAGAAGGATGCTTTTTGCCTGTTTGCTCTCAGTCTCGCTGACAAGTCCATCTATCCTGTTGCTGAGGCACTCCTTTGCTGGGCTAGTATTAAAACCTACTTCTTTGGGATTCTTTGGGATTCTATTGTACACTAAAAACTGGAAGCTCTCTAAGAATTCCCTGGGACTCCAGCACCAGACAGGACTGCTGAGATAGCCAGTCTCGTGGACTGAACAACTACTGGATTCTTAGCCTTTCCATCAGGAGACAGCCATTGTTGGACCACAACCTATAATTCTAACACATCTCCTCTACACACACACACACATACAGAGAGAGAGAGAGAGAGAGAGAGAGAGAGAGAGAGAGAGAGAAAACAGACATACACACACAGAGAGAAACACACACACCATACACATGCACAAACACACTCACATAAACACACAAAAACACACACACCACACATGCGCGCACACATACACTCATGCACACACACAGAGAAACAGACATACAGAGACACACAGAAACATACACATATGTACATACACACACACACCATTCATTCTATCAGTTCTGTTCATTTTGAGAACCCTGATGAATACAATGCCCTTCTTCATGTTAGGACTTGTAGCAACACTGGTGGTGAAGAGAGTGAGACCAAATCTGGGAGCTACCTCTTTTAGCCCAAGCAAGAAAAATAGATTGCAAGAAATGTAGCACGATTAATACAAATTTGATTCCTGAGGAGAAAATGTCAAATTATTTTGATGTTTTCTCATCAGCCTCTCAATGCTCTCATCACAGATTCCTCTTATCCCTGCTCTATTCTGCTCTCTTTGTAGAACCTCCTCAGAGCTGAAGGTTTCCCCCGGCACTACTCAACAGTCTGTCCCAGACTGACTAGCTTTCCTCACTTACAAATTCCCTCAGAGACGGATCCTGGGACCTGTGTTTGGCTGGCTCTGCACTGGGACATGGGATACAAGGAGCTCCACAAAGCTGAAGCCTGGAGGACAAGGGAATTCCAAAAATGATAGGACTGGGTGAAAGTGGGGCCAGCACTGATGGAGATCTCTGGAGATATTTATCAAGCCAACAGAGGCATTGGCTGCTTTCTGGAAACATAGCTCCTTCTTTTCTGGACAAACATCACCTGTTATAATTCACACCTTTTAACCACCACTGAAATCCACCCTTTCTCCCAGTATCCCAGTAAGTTATCACATATAGAATCTATTAAAATAGTTTCTTCCAAGGTCACCAACACTTTGATGGAGGAGTTGATACTTTTCTTAGCAAGTCGACTCTTCTCAAAACAAATCAGTTCACGTCGATTAACAATCTACCAGGTTACCACCTATTCCGAGGCAGCTGACCTGGTGTGCTCTGGGGATTGGAGGTCCATCACTGACTTCTAATCCTCTTAAAAGCCTGTTGAGCCTGTCATATTGACTTCTCCATCTCTTGAGGTTTGGGTGCCAGAAGTTCTAGCAGGGATAGGGGTAAGGTTGGTCCTCAGCTAGGAGAAGGGACAGTTTTGATGAGTCCGCACTTAGTGGGGGTTGCATGAATTCTCTCCTTGCATCCCCTACCATAAAGTCACAGAGCAGCCCCAGACAGACATCAACCAAAACAATGGAAATGAGAAACAATGGATTCTACTTTCCAACACTACAAAAATTCAATTTGGCACTACCTTAATGAAAACCCTACATGCAGCTTATTTTAGCCCAAACATGTTCACTTGTTCATTTTATAACCAAATAAACAAACCTAATAGAGTTTTAGCAATAACAATCATTACCAAGCTATATCAATTGGCATGTCAACAGCACAGCTAATTGTGTCGTTCTTCAAAAGTGAAAATGCTGAATGTTCTAGAAGCTTTGCTCTACTCAGGTGTCCCCAGGTAAGGGTGTCCCGTGATTCTGCCTGGGTGAAGTCATACTGGGTTCACTTTCCCCGCCACAAAAGCAATGGGAACACAGTAAACTGGCTTAGAATATTAAGCCGCTGGAGACTTTTCTTTAAGATGTTACTCCTGGTCTAGGCAGCTTGGCAACAGCTTCGGTCTGCGTTGGATGGATGGTAAGAACTTTAAGCAGTGTGCAAACTCATCCTACAAAGCAGGGCCTCGCCCATGTGAAGACTGGGCTTGTTGGATGGAATTGTACATTTGATGGCATTTCTGCCTGGGTGGAGATGGAAGCTGGAGTCGATGACTGCATTTGCGAAGAAATCATGCACTGGAAAGAGTGCTGAAGAAAGCCGCTGCAGAAGCAGCAGCCGCTGCTGCTGCTGTAGCCACAGTTGCAGCTGTGAAACCCTTGATTTAGTCCAGTGGGTCATACTCTGTAGCTTGGGATCACCTGGGAGGCCTGTGAAGGTACTGATTTCTAAGTTGGCAGGTGTAGGGCCCCGTCATGTGTATCTAGTCACCATTCAGGTCGTCCTGTTGGCCCCCTGGCCACACTCTCACAGTTTTACAGCGATTCCGTGGCTTCCTCTCAACAACCACAACAAGGCTTCCTGTCTTCTCCAAGAAGACAGAAATTTCTAAAGGAGGAAGAATTGGTTGAACCCATCCCCAGCTTTTCAGGAGTCCCCTCCTCCACCTGGGCATATGATTCAGCAGGGAGAGTCCATAGTCCTGGTGACAAAGTTATGGGCCATAGTGCTAATGTTCTAAAGTGGGAACACTTTTATATCCAGATCTATAGCAGGAACCCAACAAAGAGCAAGACACATGCACTTGCCTGGCCCCAGAATCCACTGCTCTCACTATCTATTTGAAGAAAGGGATTCATGAGCTCTTTATTTACTGAGTGGCTCTTGGGTCTGAAGTGCTTGTATTTGTAGTATTCCAGGAGCCCTCCAAGCACCAAGGTGCGGGAGCTTCATATTCAACAGAGCACGTCATTAAAAAGAAAATTCCGGGGCTGGCAAGATAGCTTGCGGTAAAAGTGCAAGGACCTGCAGGTGGTTCTCAAACCTCACGGAAAAAGCTGGGCATTGTTTGGTAATCCTAGGATGGGGACAGAGGTTTCTGAGGCAGGATGATCCCTGGGGCTCACTGACCAGAGGGTTCTGCCAAATCAGCAAATTCCAGGTAAAATTAGGAGTCCTCATCTTTAAAAGCAAAGTAGATTGAACCTGAAAAATGACCCAAGGTTGACCTCTAGCCATCTATAAGGACATGCACACATGTACACACATGCACACACACATGCACACACAGCATTGCTTCCTTATCCCCTCATTTCGTTCTTTGGGGATTCAAAAGAGACTTTCAGATGAAAGGAAAAAAAAGAATCAAAAGTCCTTCATGCAGCCATTCTCACTATGTCTGTACTGTTGACTATAGAAATAAAGAACATTTCCTATTGGTGTTCTCCACAGTACAGCAGCACAGGGCTTCCCAGTAAACTCAATGTGACCTGTGTGGGGTGAAATGTTCTCCACACTCAACAGCTCCTCACAAGGCCACAGCCTGATGATGTCAGAACGCTGTGGCAGTCACGGCTGTCACAGTTGGTCCATTTTCCTTTTCTTCAGCGATTTCACTCAGCAGATCAACGTATCTGCCTAAGAACATTATTTCTGTCCACTCTCCCTCTAGGAACTGCACAAGCCCATTTGACTGTATTCTTGCCAATAGTATGCCTGGGTATGACTTCTGTGAGCTCTGCCTGGGATGACACTTGCCTCTTTTATCTTGTTTTCTATATGAAAGATAGAGAAACAGAACAGCTGGGGTTCCATCAGCCACAATGTACAATGAAGTAAATAAAATTAAGAATGGAATTTGTGGCCTAACAGTAGTATAGAAAGCTAGGAGGCATGGGCAGAGGGAAAGGCAGACAATCTCTGTGTTTGAAGCCAGCCTGGTCTACATAGCAAGCTCCAGGACAGCCAGGAATAGAGGAATCCTGTTTTTTTTTTGTTTTGTTTTGTTTTGTTTTGTTTTTAAAGATAATGATAATAAAAATAAAATGGCAGTACTGACCCTGAATTGCTTCTCTGAATTTCTTTTGCCAGTGAGAAAAAGCACTTCCTTATTTATGGTGTTTATTAATAGGAGCGAGCACAGTCCCTTCTTGAGGATGGCAGTATTTTTCAACGTTAGCACACTTCAGAATCATCTGACACTCTTACTGACCACCATGGCCAGGTTCATCCCTCTCCGTTAGAAATGAAGCCTGTGTGACCAAATAACTCATATTGTACTGGGAAACAGGTAGAAGAAGGTAAAAAGGACTCTGCAAGGTGCAGATAGGAACTTAAATTTTTATTTATTTATTTATTTATTTATTATAATTTATTCGCTTTGTATCTCAGCTGTAGCCCACTCTCTCATCCCCTCCCAATCCCACCCTCTCTCCCTCTTCTCCTCCAATGCCCCTTCCCCAGTCCACTGATAGGGGGAGGTCCTCCTCCCCTTCCCTCTAACCCTAGCCTATCAGGTCTCATCAGGAGTGGCTGCATTGTCTTCCTCTGTGACCTGGTAGGGCTGTTTTCTCCTGGGGGGGGGAGAGGTGATCAAAGAGCTAGCCACTGAGTTCATGTCAGAGACAGTCCCTGTTCCCATTACTTGGGGACCCATTTGGAGACTAAGCTTCTCTGGACTACATCTGTGCAGGGGTTCTAGATTATCTCCATTAATGGTTCTTGGTTGGAGTATCAGTCTCAGAAAAGACCCCTGGGCCCAGATTTTTTTGGTTCTATTGCTCTCTTTGTGGAGCTCCTGTCCCTTCCAGGTCTTTCTATCTCCCCCTTCTTTCATATGATTCCCTGCACTCTGCCCAAAGTTTGGCTATGAGTTTCAGCATTTGCTTTGATACCCTGCTCAGTAGAGTCTTTCAGCGGAAGGCAGTCGGGATAGACATCAGAAGATGGTGAAAACAAGGAACAAGACAGGAGCCTACCATAGACAGGAACTCTTGAATAGTAATCTGAGATCGCTGATGTGAGCCAGCCTTAGGGAAAGCTCCTCCTAACCCATGACTCATCAGAGCGAGATGGGGAAGACTCTTGCTTCCCATTATCCAAGAAGCAAAGAGCCTTGGCTCAGACTCAACCTGGGGAGGTGAGATCTGCAACCCCCAGGGGCCTCTGAGACTGTGAAGATGTGGTCAGATTATGGGGGATATGGTGGGATTTATGAAAAGTACATACTGGTTCTCAGACAGAGACCTAGAGGACAATCAGGTTCCATTACAGCTATGAGGACAAAGTGCCTCTGAGGGACCGACAGCTTATTTTGCTCCTATTTGCCAGAACTTCATCAACCAAGCGGTAGGAGAAAGTGTTGGAAAGTGGCATCTGAGGAGAAACTCAGCACCACTGCGTGTCTCTTCTCCCCTGGAGATGTACATTATAACTTTAATTGGTTTGCTCAGAACAGGACTGGGGAAATAGCAGTGTAATCCCCAAACAGCTCCATCATGCTCAGACTCCTGCAGAACTGGAGTCAAACTTAGAAGTAAAAGCTCATTTGAGATATTTCCAACGAGGAATCTCATTTGTTTCTGCCAGTGTTAAAGTTCAACAACAAATCCTGACAGATGTGGGCTCTGAAGACATGCTTTCAGGATATTTATGACTGACCAGCCACTCCTCCCAGACCAGCTTGGCCCCTCAACTGCTTCTGGACTCTGCTCTGACCTTTGACCCTCTTGGCCACAGTGCCTGTTTGATGGAACCACATAGCACCGGAACTCTTTCTCTCACATGTCTACTGGACTCCTCAGGTCCAATCTGTTCAGGATGCAATTTTCACTTCCACCTCAGGCTCTTCCCTCTCCAGAGGACACAGCCTCACTTTTATTCTTTGCTTAGAGGTCATGCTAAGATTGACTTACCTTCACTATCCTAATTGGTCAACACCAGGCTTTTCTATATTGCCGAGCTCACTGCTTCTAAATTGGGTTGCTAGGGACCCTGCCTCCCCAAAGCATCTCCCTATATCTATAGACATATTTTGGCTGTCACAGCTAGGGGAGGGGCTAGTGGTGGCATCCAGTGGGTGGAAACCAAGGACGCTGCTAAATTTCCTACGATGTTTAGGATATGTGCTGCCGAAGTGAGCACAATTTCCTACGACGTTGAGGTCACACCTGCAACAAAGACTGCTTTTATCCAACCATCAATACTGGGGCTGGAGAGATGCCTCAGATGAAGCTGGACCTGGCTTCAGTTCCCAGAACCCTCCGGTATCTTACAACCACTTATAAATCCAGCTCCAGGAAATCCAGTGTCCTCTTCTGGACTCTGTGGGTAGCGCACGCAAGCGGTACCCAGAGCTCCATGCAGACAAAACATCCACACATACAATAAAAATAATTAAGGAAAAAACAACAATACTGGAGCTGGGAAGATGACTCCATAGGTAAACTGCTTGACACACAAGCATAGGAGCTTGAGCTCGGATCTCTAGCACCCCTGTACAACCTGGGCATGGCTGGGTGTGCCTGGACGCCCAGCACTGGGAAGCAGGCGAGAGCAGTCCCATGACTCACTGGCCATCCAATGTAGCCGACTGGGTTTTAACTGAAGGTAACTCCAGTTCAGTGAGAGATCTTGTCTCAAAAGCAAAACACAGATGAATAGAGGAAGACAACTGAGTTTGACCTGTGGCCTGCATACACATACGACATGTACATTCAAATACACAGGTGCACATAGTTGCATAGAACACGTGTACAAGGGCAACAACAAAAATACCAATACCGACGGAACCAATAAGCTCTTGTCCTAAATGGCTTTATTTGCAGGTGAGAGTGAAGCTTACTCCTCCATTGTTTCTACTCCAGCATCTAAGACAGAGCATCTAAGACTCTTCATTCTATGCCCCTGGAAGAAAGTCCAGCTGCCTTATGTTGTTGAGTAAATGCATAATGAGTTCAAACCTCATTTACCTAGCTGTCTGATCAACGGCTCCAGACAGATATGTGTAGTGAGAGAAACCAACTATGAGGTTTCAGGAGGACCTGGATTCATTAATCCATTGCATAAAAATTCATTGAATTAAAGGAATATCTGACTGAAAACTGTCTAACATACATATTCTCTCGAAAAAAAACAAAACAAAACTTGCCCTCAGGAAAATTAGATACATCACAATTATTCACAGCACTCTGAACAGTAAAAGCGCCAGCAAAAAGCACCAAATATGGAAATGTAGTACCAATCAGACCATTTGGTATGATCTCAAGTAGAAATGCCAAATATCACCTTGGTTTTTATCTCTCTATGTATATCTTAATGACCATGAAAACACTATGCCTGTTAAGTTGGGGATTGGAAAGAGATGTTAATGAGGCAAATTTGTGAATATGGGAACATAAACAATGAGGATCAGCAAAATAATAAGCTATCTGCCATGCTGGAGAGTAAAGGTGGATCAAAGATTTAAATGTATACCTGATTTCAAAGCTCGTTCTTATCATCTCCACAGATGTATAGGATTATACTCTGCCCTTTGTATTAGATGGATTATATATAACATAGTCACCACTCATCTGCTGAGCTTGCTAAAACTATGATAGGAAACAGAGCGGCTTAGCATTGTAATTGTGAAAACCTTGTAGATCAGTTTGAGTTCCAAAGGTGGATATCAAGTGAGTGGCTTTGCTATGCATATACTTTGGAAGTGTGCACATACATTTTCCTGTGAAGATCATGTAAATCGACTTGGATATGACAAATGTTTTTCTCCTAGAGTCACAGAGAGAGAAGTTTGTGTGCCTTGGTTCATCCCCAACAGAGATCATGGGGTCTTTGAGGCGAATGATGCAATTCTTCACAGTGATTTTTATCCATTGTGCTATTTTACTTCAATTTTGAAGTTATTTATTTTGTGGTAAAATGTACATGATAAAAGTTAGCACTTTCTATGTTAAAATGGTATGAAGCACCTCAATACTGTTGTACAACCATCCCCACTGACCCTGGTCTCCAGAATCGCTCCTCTCCCCACACAGAAACTCCATACCCATGGAATAACTAACTCCCCACTTCTCCCTCCCGCAGCCCCTGACAACCACTGTTCTCCATTGTGTCTCAACAAAGCTGACAACTTGAGAGTGATTTTCATTACACGTTGGGACCAAATGTTCTCCTTTGGGAACACTTCTCTGGAATTATGGTGAAAAATCAGCAGGGGAAAAGCATGAGTCAGAAGATACATCCACACTGACATTTAAACACTCTAAGCAACTTTCCTTTGGTTTGCACTAAGACAAGGAAAGATCACAGGCGTGAGAGCCTGTAACAAAAGAAAGGATCTGGGGACTTGCTTGTTCCTGCTGTGTCTCCATGGAGACAAGCCACTGAGGATAATGGGTCAGTTATCTCTTTTGAATATTCTAGTCTCAGGCCATCAAACTCTACATTTTACTGATCACAGAATTCCCATTACCACTAAGGAGCTTCATTCTATTGCTCAAGAAGTATCTGAGAGGCAACCTGATGCGAAATTCAACAATCATAAACAAGGGCACGCTGGATGCACAAGGGTCTCTCCATAGGGAGATGGCTCTCAGGGGGAAACCCTCTTCAGCACCCGGGGTGCCTCACTTCTCTCAATCCTTGCTCCTACTGTGACACACTAGGCTGTTGGTGGCACAAGCTGCAGCAGCACCCTCTAGTGTCGCTTCACTGTGCCCCTCCCCCCTCCTTTCCTTTCCTTGTCTGCAGAACTCTTTGCCTTAGCAGCTACTTCATTAAAAGTTCTCCTAAACCCTGTTTGGACAGTATTATGAAATAGATTAAAAGAAGAAGAAGAAGAAGAAAGACAAAAATTTCAATCGTGCTTTCCCTTTCTTCTTATTTTTACTAAAGGAGACCCATGAATGGAAAGCCTGAAAATCAATTCTTATCTGTGTTCAATGAAGGGAGCCAAGGGTTGGAAAGATGGCTCATTGGTCAAGAGCACTTGTTACTCTTTCAGAGGACCTGCCTTTGGCTGCCAGTACCCTTATTGGGCATCTCACCACCACAACCACAACAAAGCCATCAGCTCCAGGGAATCTAACATCATCTCTGGCACTTACAGATGCATGGGGGTACATGTATTGTCTCTCTGTGTGTGTTACGTTAAGAGAAACTAACTCTGGGTTTGGTGGTACACACCTGTACTTTTAACAATGGAGAAACAGAGGCAGGAGGATTGCAAGACTAAGTCTAATCTGGGCTGCATACTGAAATTATGACTCAAAAACAAAGAAAGAGCTAGAGTTGGAGAAGAGAGAAGAACTTTTCAAAACTGCATTAGGCACAGGCTTGAGCAAATGTAAACTCAAAAGAAGTGAGGCTGTTCGGATGTATACTGAGATTCAGGTATTTGAGATGGGAGGAAAAACCTTCCGTGGGATCTCTAAGCAGTCATAATCAAACAGTCATCATCATCACATCTGGAATAAATTTCCTGAGTAACAGGATAATTGGTAAAATAAGTAAAGTAAGGAAGCAAGTCATCATTAAGTGCTGGGATCCAAGGGGATTTGGAGTACTTCAAAAGTGACACTCTAGTAAGAGTATGGCCCCAGACTGTTTCACCAGACATGATACCGAAGGCAACAATGATGGGTGATAGAGCTGGTGGGAAATGTTCAGGCCCAGATGAAGAAATTAATGCTGCTAGTAGAGGGCCCAGGAGAGTGAGACCAGCCTCTTCTGTTCTGATATTTGGGCCTACTGTTCTCATCCCGTCTCTTGCCCTTCTGTCACGTAAGGAGGCAGAAAAAAAATCCCCCACTAGATGCCAGTCAATGTCAACCTCCTGAAGTTGCCAGCCTCCATGAAAATGTGCATAAGTTAAAGGCTCACTGGAAATGGCAAACTGATAATCAAGTGCAGAATGCCACACTGCTGCGCTGTGGTAGCAACACACAAGGTTTCAGCTGTGAGAGAATGAATTTCGGTTCTTTATAAATCACACAGGCAGGATTCCTTTACAGGGGCAGACTAGAACAAGGAATAAGGAATCCATCATGGCCAGGCATCAAAAACGGGGGTTGGGGGAAATCATTTCAAGAATACAAATATATATATATGATAACTTTGTGTCAGGCAAAGGAAACATGAGAAATGGGAAGACATCATAAAGAAATAAGTCAAGAAAATAAAAGGGGAGGAGAGAAAAGATAAAATAAACTAGAGGCATTTATCATGTATGTCACCACAACGAAAAATATATAATACCTACCGAGAATTGAAAAATAGGTATTCAAATTTTATTTAAAATCAAAATGCAGTATCTATCACGTGCTACCTACAGAGTTCTACTTAGACAGAAAACGAACAAATCAAAAAGTGTAACCTTATACTTTTTCAACAAAGGAAAGAACCCTTAGTGTATATGTCCATAAGCATTTTTTGCTTATGAAAATCATGTTTATTTTAAAATAAGCTAAACATCAAAAAAAAAAAAAGAAGAAAAGAAAAGGAAAAAAAAGAGGCCATTGCTCAGTGGAAAAGTCTGCCTTGTATGCTTGAGGTCATAGGTTCAATCTTTGCTACTGCCTTCCCCCAAAAAAAACAAAAAAAGAAAAAAAAAAGATAGTGTTGTTCCAATATAAAGGTAAGAATCTGTTTAGTATTTGATGTAATAATGAGCTTTCAAGCATCTCAAAATAGCTTCACAATGGAAAAACTGTAATACAAAGAAAAACAGATCTGTAACCGTCATAAGATGTCTCTTTGCGGCCTTGATAGAGCAAAAGGACAAACGTCACAAAGGTTTTGGAACATGCCGCCGCCACAGCAGTAATTATTTTTCATGATCTCTTACCACTGTTCTGCTATGAACTGGAAACACTGCCTTGTTTATTCTTGTTTCACAGCAAGGAGGAAAAACCTAGTTCATATCCTCACAGTGCAAGCGGCCATTGGAAACTGGAAGACTTTCTTTCCTTTGACGTCACAAGAAGAGTGGCAGTATGAGTTATCTGTTCCTTACCTCCGACAATCTAAAGACAGGGCATGTTTTGTACTTTCTTGGAGACTGTCTTGACTGTCAGATGCAAGGCTTAGGCTACATAGTTTTTGTTCTGTATCACTCTGCTTATAATCTTAAATTCTATTGTTCTTGCCCTCATTCTTCTGGATGAGAATTTGAGACTTTAATCTTAGTTTTGTTTCCCCAGTTAGGCCTTGCCTAGAAAAATGTTTTCACATCAACTGCTGACCATTGCAAGCAATATAATTCTAGAGGTCCTTGAGATGCCAGATATCAGTTAGTTATTCCATTAGGCAAGATTCCCTGTCTTATTTTTAGAGATTAGAAAGGAAAAACCAACTTCCTCTAGTTATAGTACTCTATAGAGCATGAGAGTGGCAGAACTGTGTGAGCTTTCCAGTGCTGCTAATCCAAAGCCGTGTTTTACAGCCAACCTGTTTTGGAAGGACTGCCCATTGACTGTATCTCAGCAGAGCAGTTTCTTACAGCTCATCCATCATCAAGATAAACTATCGACTGGTCACACACACCGTAATGGCATCTAGGAGGAAGATGGAGGTTTCAAAGCCTGGCCTCAAATTTATCTATGTTGTTTGACCTCTCCCTAAAAAAAACACTAACAGAGTTGCCAAATGGTTGTGGAAATTGGCTGGTAGGCATTTTAGATCCTTCTTCTCATGCCTCTCGTGCTCTGGGCTTATGATGCCTGCAACAATTTACAGAAAGACAGATCATGCAATGGAGATTAAAAACGGCCCTATGTATTCAGTCTGGGCTATTGATTCTGAAGGAGATCCTAATCTCTGTGAGAGATACCAGTAGGGATGGAAATATCATCTTTTTTTTTTTTATTATTCTTTGAAAATGTAGGGAAATCAATGTTCCAAGCTACAACTAGGCTTTTATGGAAGTTTGAGATACAGATAGATATAGATATAGATATAGATATAGATATAGATATAGATAGATATAGATATAGATATAGATATAGATATAGATATAGATATAGATATAGATATAGGTATGGTGAGAAGAAGAAAATCCCCACGAAGGGCAGATGGAGCCCAGCGTAAGTCAAGGAAGCTGGAAGCTGTGAGATGTATGTCAAACGATGTACTTCCTTGAAGTCACCACAGCCCAAGGGAGTATCAGTATCCCATAGCTCCTTTGCTCAGACATTTCTGTGTAATGTACAGACTACATACCTGTGTGATAGCTCTGGCCCCTTTCAAACTCCCAGCCTATGGGTTTATTCTTTTGCATGAGAAAATAATCACCTTTCCTGAGCAAGATCTGACTGCTGAGTCTTCATTAGTCTTCCTAACTTCCATCCTACAACAGCTAGCATCATTGGTTACCAAGGACCAACTACATATTACATACTACCCTTGGGAATTCGCAGATGATGAAATAAGCAAGTTTGTGGGACTGAGTTTTTAGTACCATCCATTTGGAGATTGTTGAATCTCTGCCTTCAATTCGTTTTATTGTGCATAATTAATATTGAGCAGGCTTTTCTGACAGTAATTGGCCAGAAGTAATTAGTTCAATTATTTATTTCCTGAGGCAAGTCACAGAAACTCAGGAAGACTCTACTGGAAGGCCTTCCTGTTTGCTGAAGAGCAATTTCACCTCACCTCACTAGGGTATCTGACATATAATATTCATATTTAAAGTACATATACAAATTGATTGACATACCTATACCCTCATACTAGTATGAGCATATCCAAGACAGTGAATCCACCTTATGAAGTTTGGTGTATTTGTTCTTTTGTTTTCTATCTACTCCTCCTACCACCTGACCTCCAAGAGATCACTGATATGCTGTCACTGTATATTTGCATCTTCCAGAGTTTTAGATGGATGGATGCATACTGCTTATACCTTTTTGTCTCAGTCTTTTATTTGGTGTAATGATAGGAGAGCATTCACATTGTTGTCCATGTCAAGGTTCTGCTCCTTTTCATTGCAGACAGTGGCCTCTCATACAAATGTAGCCCATTTGTTTATCCACTCATTTGTTGTCAGAGTGATTTCCCACTTTTTACTGTTGGAAATGGTCGTCATTTTGAAAGCATCAGTCCCTAAGACATTGTCTCTTTGAATCCTTATAACCATGCTATAGTTAAGTGATGACATTCTTACCTTCAGAAGGTGCATTAGGAGTCTCTGAAGGGAAATTCATTGGCTAGCATCAGACAGTAGCACAGCTGAGATTCAAACATAGAGCAAACAAGAGTCAAAGCTATGAGCCTAGAGGCTGTCTAGCCCAGCCTGGAAGGACAGGTACTTAAAGTCAGAAACCACAGAAGATAAGCCCAAAGACTGAAGTCAGTGTGAGTTGAGTCTTCTATGAGCAGGACCCTCCTATATCTCTCTGTGAGGCAGAAATCCACTATGATAAATAAAATCCTATGCCTGGTGCTGTCCCATTGCATCTGGAAATGAGCCACCTAGACTAATGGCCTGCACATAATGTGTACTTAATAAACAACTACTGAAGGAGCAAATGCTTAAATGCTTGAGCGGATGAATGGGCAGATAGGCAGACAGGTAGAAAGGTGAGTAAGGAAGTTAGTTATCTGATGGTGGATTCATCTAGCCATCCCATAGTTACCACAAATATCTCTCAAGTCCTAAGACCAAGCAGGTCACCTGGAGAATAAGTCAGCTCTCATCCCAGCAGACAGTACAGACTGTTCAGTTAGCAAAGAGTATGCGCAGCTGTGAATTCATACAAGTCCAGGGACCCACACCCACTCTTTAGCATCTGAGGACATATCCATGGAGGAGGCGAGAGCTATTTGTACTGAGAGCTGAGAACTTCAACAGCAGGCTCCATCCTGCCCTTGCAAAAATGCTCGTTGGCTTCCCTGGGCCTCACATTCTGTCCATGAGCCTTGACAAGTTCCTGCTGGTGGAAGCTGGCCACGCTGTTGCTGACTTCATCTGGCAGAGGCCCTGATGCCTGGGAACCCAGGTTCTAGCCTCATCTCTGAAAACTCCACTGGAGACAAGTTTATTAACAGGCTGTTGTGTTGAATGCTGCACATGCACGCATATTTCCCATCTTCATCCAATGACATCAGGGCCGCTCTGGAGCCAAGATAAACACACACTGTTCATGTGACTAATTTCCTGAGAACTACGGAGGAGACTGCTGGGCCTCCTCCTGTCTCCTTCTTGCTTCCCTTCCCCACTCATCTCTTGAACTGCACTGAGAACATTGGGGTGAATGACCATAAAGCTTAAGCAGAAGCTACAGCTTTGTGGAAGCAGACTCTAAGAGTTCAGTTGCAGAAGCAGGCAGCTCACTACAGTCATGGACTTTGACCTGGAGCTCAGCATGCACTGCAGGGGTCATGAGGTGAAAACACCATTCTGGAAGTGGTTGGCAAGTCCAGTGATTGTTTTTGCAGAGGTTTAACCCATCTGGATTCTTGAGAGGACTGCCACCTGCATGAGGGTAGAGACACTGTGTCTTTGTTTATGTTATCCTCTAGTGATGAGGAAATTGCTAAGAAGATGGTTGACACTAAGCATGTATGTCCCAGATGAATGAGTTATCGCTGCTGACACCCAGATATATGACAATGTACCAGGAACAGGAGAGCCTGAACGGAGGAGAGTCAGGACAGGGTGGGAGGTGGCGAAGCGCCAAAGATAAACAAGAAATTGACAATGAGGACAGGTTTTGGAGAGTAGGACTATGTTGCTTCCTGTAATGATGGGGAAACTCCTTAGTCACCAAGGCCAACCCAAGATTAGGGGAAATTTCCAGCCTACAGAGAGAAAGCTGGTGGCAAGCACACTTCTCTACTCTTTCACTGTATCTGATCTCCTGGGTGGAGCACCCAGGGAGAGGCATGAGTGGAGGATGAAAGCCCAATGGCCTCTAACACGAGACAGATATTGATCATAGATCTATCTGGCTCTGCTCTTACCTGCTTCTTGCTCTAGTTGCTGATCATCTGTGAATTTTAGCATTTTAAAGGGGGGATTAAGTACCATTGTTTATTCATGCAACATCCGGTTAGTGATGATAAACACGGATCTGATGTTATTGGGATTTGAGCTCATAGTGGTGAAGGAGAAAATGTAGGCTTCCCTATTGTAGGTTCATACTTTAAAAGGCAGAACAGACGATAAAAAGGGTATTTGTCTGCTACACATGCAGCATGGGGCAGTTGTTGGTTAGGGCTTCCACAGCCCACCCTGAATGAGCATTCTTAGTTGCTCCACTTCTATATACCATGGAAACATCAGGGCACTAACTGAACACGCAGTAAGGTCTCCTATTGTGCCCACGGATGCCTTGGACTCCATTCACATCTACCCAAATTATCCGTCAACGTTCTCCTCAAATGCTTTTGTATACAATAAGTATCAACTTCATTTTATTTCTAAGCTTCACTCAAAGGAACACACAAACCAGGTTGATGTTGCAAAGCCGATGTCTTGGTGCCACTCAGCAGCAACTCAGTTGCCACTTCCTCAGAGATCAGGCCAAACGAGCCACCTTTTCAACACCCACGACCATAATCATGACACTGGAGTTGGTTCCCAGTCTTTATAGTCTGAGTAAGACACAAGTGAAACATGGGGGCACCATCCAACACTGCTATGAACATATCACCGCACATTCTTGAAAACTAAAAGTCTGGAGTTATTTTGATTGTGTGTTTGTTTCTTAATTTTCCTTCATCATCCTTACGACTGCAGTGCAGTAGAAACTTTTAACTGTCTCTTTAGTTGTTTTATACCCAGTGCCCAAACGATGGCTGAGACATAGTTAGTACATAGTAAATATCAGCTGAAGAAGTACATTAAGAAGTAAAAACCCTGATAGCTGTTCCTTTTCTACATCATTTTCCAGTATATGCTTCCATTTATTTTTTTACATATTCATTAGGGAGAAAAATTGAATGAAATGGTCCCAACAAGCTCACTGACCAGCCATTAAAGACAACCACTACAGAAATGTCACAGGGCAAAATAAGGGGCCAGTTATGATGCTTCCTGTTGACCTGTTGATTTTCCCTGCAGCCAGGAAGGTGTATAAAATATTCGTCTTAGTGGGCAGACCCCCCAGAAGCCTACTGAGAATGCTCCAGGGACTGGTTCCTGTAAGCTTCAAGGGTGTGACCACAAGACTCCAAGACCACAAGCAGCAAGAAGGGTGTATGGCAGTTTTCATTTCCTAAATAGATGATCCTGAAGCCTGCCTGAGGCACTGGATAATATAGAATCCAGAGGCTCTGCCTGAGTCCTTGTCCAAGCAGCTTAGGCATGGTGGGGTCAGAGAAGACAATTAGCATTAAGTTGTACAGTCATAGAAGTCAGACAGATCCCCTGCAGGAAGCCAGTTCAGGGAAAAGAAGGTTTAGGTAAATTAACATACTTAAACATTTAATTTCACTTAAACATTTAAGATGGCCAGCCACCTGATTCTTCTCCTCCAAAACAAAGATTTGGTGGGCATTCTGAAGGAGAAAGAGAATCCATCCAATTCCTAAATATATCATCCCCCATGATCCTTCAAGCAGATGCAGACCCCAGCTCTGTCTCTTTACCTTGGGGAGTCTGTCCTTGGTGTGCTTTTGTGTCCAGTCTCAGGGGATCCAGTACCTTCACACTTCCATGGGCATGAGCATATGTATGTGTGTGTATGTGTGTCGTGTGTGTGTGTATATATTTGCTTTTGCTTCTGTTTTCAGTAAAATCTGTTTGAAGGCTGGTTAAATGAAAAGAGAGGAAGAATTTACTCTTACAGCCCTAAGTGACCTCACTCTGGTGGCATCAATATTTTTTAAAAAACAACCGTAGACACAGATGCTGAAGAACAGAGCCCTGTACTGGGTTTTTCTATTAAAGCCTTTGTGCACCAGGCTTGTGGCACACTTCAGAGGGATGCTGAACTACACTGCCTCTGAGAAAGCTGAGAAGAAACCCAGGATTCCTATAAAGTCTGTGCTTATTCCCTCTCCTACATCCCCACCTAACCTTCCTCTCTCCTGGACAGCCAAGCAGTACTTTATCCTCCGTGAGCCAACTCAGAGCCGTAGTAGTCATTTAGTTGATAGCATCTTCCAAGAAGGGTGGCAAAGAAGCAACTATTTGAGCAATAACTATGTGCTTCATATGTCTTTGTTCAGAGCCAGGCCAGTCCTAGAACTGACAAGTCTGAACATGTTGGTTCCAGGGTCTGTCTATCTGCAAGTTACTTAACTTCTCCAAGCCTTGGTTTACTCACTTCTACAATAGAGACAAAATCAGGTTGTTAGGAATGGTGGTGATGTGCAGAGGACCCCACAGCACACCACAGAGATCCTTGTACGTTGACGATTATCACCACACTGCTTACAACTGCTAAGTTACAGAGCCAAAATATTTATCCTACAGCAGAGGAACAGATAAAGAAAATGGGGTATATTATATATACACAATAACTTTTTTTTTAGCCATAAAAAACAAAATTATGTCATTTGCCGGAAAATGGAACTTGAGATAATGAAATTTAAACAGTCTCCAAAACACAGCTATTCTATAAGTTCGCACTCATTTATGTATCCTGGATTTTATATAGGTGCATAAAATCAAATGACATGAAAGCAGAAGCAAAATGATCTAGGAGACAAAGAACTATCAGGGAGAGGGGAAGGCAAGAAAAGAGAGGATGGCTGAGGACTGTGTTCAACATTTAATATAAACTTGCACAAAAACCTAAAAGATAAATTTTAAGTTGTGGGGAGGCTAGACGGACAGATATATCAATAAAGTGCTTGTCTTGCAAGCGTGAGGACCTGCGTTCAAATGCTCAGAACACTTGTGAAAAGACACATTTGTGGTAGGAATGACAGCAAGTGCTTAGACCGGCACAGTGGGAAAGTAGAGACAGGTGGATTCCTTAAGGGGCACTACCCAGACAGTCTAGCCTACTTACTAAGGTCCAGGATAGTGAGGGACTGTATAAAACAAACAAACATACATACAAACATACAAGCCGGAAAAAACAAAACACGGTGGATTGCACGTAAGGACCCACACCTAAGGTTGTCCTTTGTCCTCTGCACACATATACCCACATACATGAACATGCACACACCTACACAGGCTCACAAAAAAACGGTGGTGAGCACACAAGAGCAGGTCTGTACTAAAAGCTAAATAACACGGCCATCACCGCTGCCCTCCCCCTCCTCAAGGGGGAACCGAGGCTCCTGGGAAGAACAACTTTCCCCGAGGTCGGAAAGTGACCAGTCATCCAGATGTGCCTGGTTGCGGAAGCTAGGCTCCCTTCGTGGGATGGGCTGCTGCTTTTGCAGGCTGTGGCTTTGCAGTGCCTGACACTTTGACTCAGACAGAGATGATTCCTTGGTTGGGAAACAGTGATCTGCTGCCAGCCCTCAGTTCCTCCCCCACTGCTCCAGACCTGGATCTTGGAGCCAGCATTGCTGATTCAGGTCTGCACTAGAGCAGAGGCCTTACTGCACAGCACCCTCTCCCGCCTTTGTGCAGCCTAACAAAGCCTGGTGTGATTAAGGTGGCTAGAGAATTCGGTGAGAGTGCACATATTCAGAGGAAGCATGGGGAACAGAAACAAGTGATAAGAAACAATCCCCCATTTAGGGAAAAAAAAATCTAACAAAAGCCATCCTTTTTACGTGCTGTATCCATGAACATTTTTCCTTCTGCAGGGAACTCCTGTCATCCTGACTGTTAGTAACGTCTTGTTTCGTGCGTAGGAGTTGTCAGGCACTGTGTGTTGGGCTGGTGTTGGGGAGGTTTCTTAAAGAACAAAGCAGGCAAGATCTCTGCCCAACCAAGTATCAAAGCCAAGTGAGGGGAGTGAAATATTAAGCAAATCACAATACTAATAAACACCCAACAGTGAGTCTGATACATATTAAGGGAAATTGCAAGGCTTTGTTACAAGGCTCATACCTGGGGACCAGATCTTGAATCATACGTGGATCACATTTATTGTGATGCTTAAAGCATAAGCAATGGTCATGAAAAAAGGAACAAAAAGGACTTATATTCTCTAAATAGAAATAATTTTATAAAGGTCAAACCACCTAATTCACTTAATCTCTGGGAAGTATTTGGTGTTTTAGTTTTCATCGGAAAAATGCTTCAAAAGTTTAAAAAAAAAAGTAATTATTCCTGGCATCTGTTTTTCATTCTTGCTTGGATAGTCTGAAAAGAATGTGGAATGATCTGGCAGAAAATAACTGACTTTCCACTTTATGGACTAGGACGAAGTTAAGGTCAAGGGAAGATTACTTACTAACCTTGGAGACTAAGGATTTGACATATTTATATGTGACACTCTGTCACAGACACTTAGGATAGCCAAAATGTCAACTAAGAAGGCATTCATGAAAAGCCATTCGGATTTCCAAGGGGCAGCAAAAGGAAGAAAAAATACAAACAACATGACCCTGTATACCTAAGGAAGACGTCACCTGAGAACGTGCAGTTTGTCATAATGAACAAAAGCCTCAGAGTTGCTTGCGTGGGCACTCCTCTTCCAGGATTTTTCTTGAGCAGAGGGCAGGGATGTCTGCGAGACCCCAGAGCTATCTATGGCGTACAACAGCCAGAGATAACTAACAACAAAACTGGTCAAATCAGTCCTTGAGCTCTTTATGTAAATAGTGGCCATTCTCGTTTGTCCTGGGTCATTTGGCTGTTTTCAGGCTGTTCAGTATCTCAAAGTTCCACTCATATACTGGTAGAATCTGTCAGTCCTTTAGAGAATTAGAACTCCCGCAAGCCCCTAATCACAGATTTCCAAATGTTTCAGCCTCCTAGTGGTGGGTGCTTCAAGTTAGACAATGGAAAATCTGATCACTACGTAAGTAAGAGAATTTGCTCTGAAGTAAACTGATATAGAAAAACGTTCACAATACAAGAAAAGAAAAAGCCACATCATGGAAGGTAGAGGACATCATCACACATTTTTTATCCAAATCCACACAAAAGACAACCCCCTCTCTATACACAAATACTTGAACATTCCAAAAAGTTTACGATAGAATTCTCTCCATTCGGTGGAAAGGACTGTCATTTGCTGTTTTAGATGCTTCCTATTTTCTGTTAGAGAATATTTGTCTAATTTAGTTGTGTGTGTTTGTGTGTGTGTGTGTGTGTGTGTGTGTGTAAGTGATTGCAGAGGAGAGAAGGTCACTGGATCCTTCGGAGCTGGAGTCATAGGTGCTTGTGAGCCGTAAGACATGGGTCCTGGGATCTAAAGCCTGGTCCTCAAAATTGAGAAGCAAGCATTCTTAACTACTGTGCCATCTCTCCAGCTCCCACTTTCTTTCCTCTTGACTATAAATCTTCCCTTTATAAAAAGGAAGAAGTGTATTTCCAAACCGGGAACCACCCTCAACAGGTTCTTCCCATTCCAGTTCTTGTTTTGATTTAGTGTAGAAGACAGGGACAGCCTCAAAAACAATGGGTCACAGTTCTAATACTCTAATAAGCACTGGGCTGTATTACAAGAGAGCAGTCAGTATGCAGGATCCAAAGCTTGGTGAGCATTCAATGAATATGTGTTAAGTAGAGCCATCCTCTTTTGCCTTAATTGGATTAGGTTCTTGCTGAGACACACTCCAAGTATCTGTTGGTCTATAGATATATGACATGTTTATTTTATTTTGTATGTATGAGCATCTAGCCTACATGTATGTATATGTGCCATGTGTGTGCCTGGTACTTGCAGTGACCATAAGAGGTGATGAAATTTCCTGGAACGAGTCATGGATGATTGTGAGCCACCACGTGGGTGCTGGGAACAGAATCTGGGTCCTCTGCAAGAGCAACAGATACTCTTGGCACTGAGCCATTTCTTCACTCCCTCTACTACAACTTTTAACATCATTTCCATCCAATTGCTATTTAATTCTTCAGAAACACGTGGCAATGCTGAAGATGTAGTTGATTGTCATAACTGGGAGATGTTCCTGTCATCTGGTAGGGGGAGGTGAGGGATGCCGCCAGCCATTCTGTAATCCATTGAACTCCTAAAATGAGAACTGTCTATCTAGAAATGCCAACATCATGCTTGCTGTTTGCTTTATTTAAACTTGTTTATGATTATCTATTATAATCTTGCCAAAAATCACTTATGGAAGATGACTGCAATTATTAATTGAGTCTGAATGAAAACTGGAGCCTTGAAACTGCTTTCCAATGGCCTTTAAGGGTAGACTGCAGCTTTCTGGTTGGCTACTGCAGGATTCTCCAGATGATGTTAAACTCCTTAATACGCAGTGAGCCAAAGCAGAGGACTTGAACAGTTGTCACCAATGAGTTTTGAATCATTTGAAAGCACAAGGTGAGTGCCTTTCCAGCATCATCTGTTCTCTTGGCCATTTTGAGCGTAAGAAGGTCCAGTTTTGACACTGGTGGATTTTTATGAAACTAAATGCCCATGTTCATGAATACTTCCCTGAACGCGAGGTAAATTTCACATGCATTCTATTAAATTGAAGGAATTACTCAGGAGGAAGAGCAATAAAGGACATCACCTGCAGGTATATCATCAGCCTCACGATCATGGAGTGAGAGGAAAGATTCCAAACTGAAATTAAAGTACATTATTCTCCACCTTAATTAGTCTTTAATATTTTTCTCTAGCACAAAGTGTTTTTCATATTTAGCATAATTTCTCTTGATAGAAAATAATTTCTCTCAATTCTTAGCATGATATTAAATCACCTTTTCTAATCTAAGTGCATACCAGACAGCTTTTAAAAAAAACCTTTAAACCCACAATTATCTTTGTAAATAATAGACTTTAAAAGATCTCAAAACGTCAAACCTGAAGCCCACTTCTAGCATACAACATGGCCTCTTCAAAGACTTTTACTAGTAGACACACATTATATTGGGTTAATATTGACCCCTTCAAATACCCTGATATTCTGTTTGTTTTCTAGTTATGTGCATCACAGAGGTTACATATAGAGGTTTCACGAGTACTGGGAATCAAGAACACCTCCTGAAGAACAACTGCAAGAGAGGGGAACACCTTTTCACTTTGCACAATTCCAACCATTTGTTTAACAGTGCTTACCGGTTTCTATCAAACTACATTAAAAAAAAAAAACTTCAATTTTACATTTCCTCAAGACAGCTGAATGAGTTAACTGGCCTACAGCCATTTGCAATTAGAGTACAGCCATTCACAATTAGAACTGCAGGCTTAGTTAGTTGTTAACTTCTACAACCACGTGCTTCCTTCAGTGAACACATGTGGAAAGTTTTCCTGGAAGCTGAGCATCACCAAAGATTGTTAGTGATCTCAGAGAAGAGCCTACTTAAGCGGGAGCATTGGAAGATTCAGGGCCTAATTCAGCAGGAAGCAATGCCATTTAGGTGAAGAACAATGATAATCATGATGGACCACAAAGAAGGTACTGGAAATGAGGTCAGCAGGAAAATGAAACCAGCTCCCAGGTCTACCCAGGTGTGCAAACTCTTTGCTCAGCGTAACAGCTATGCCAGTGACACTGATTCAGCAGCACCCTATTCAAATGCCTAGATAAATTCAGATATTTATCTAAATTCAGAATTTAAAATTAATTCTTCAACAATGCAATCTTTAGACCCACAAGCTATGCGAAAGCACTTTTCTGTTGTTCTGCCAATATCCTAAGAATGCACTGCCTTTGACTCCCATGGAAATGTTTTCCATGATTGTTTCTCATCCAAGATACTGTCTTTTCTATGTGTGATGAGAAGAAAGGTCACACGGCTGAGTTGCACGTAGGAAAGCAACATAAGAAGATTAAGTGGATGTAGCAAAAACTGAAATGACTTGCTCACATCAGATAGTGTCTGAAGAGAATGGCCAGTGCTCAACCCCATGCAACTGTATTTCTGCATGAATAAAATTCTAGATCCTCAAATGTTTCAGCTGGCAATATAAACTTGTGGGCTGGGATTGTAGCTCATGGGAATAACATTTACCCAGAGTACACAAGGCCCTTAGTTCAAGACCTAGTATTGATCTATATATATATGTATATACATATACATATATGTATGTACATATGTACATACATATATACATATGTATATGTATGTATATATGTATATATGTATATGTATGTATATATGAGCTTCTATATAAAAGCTTATTATGACTTTTTATATATAAGTTTATTTATAA
The DNA here is from genome assembly GCF_030254825.1 of Meriones unguiculatus. Classification (NCBI taxonomy): domain Eukaryota; kingdom Metazoa; phylum Chordata; class Mammalia; order Rodentia; family Muridae; genus Meriones; species Meriones unguiculatus. The sequence goes on from NC_083353.1 coordinate 84,270,726, forward strand.
AAATTCATACATTTATACAATATTTCTCTGCTAGATAAACCATATCTACAAGACAGATTTCATATGCCAATTTGGTACAGCAATATGGACGGGATAGCATTAATTGTCAAGCTGACACAGTTTAGAATCACCTGGGGGGAGAGTCATAATGAGGAATTGTCTGCACTGGGCTGGCCGGTGGGCATGCCTCAATTAAGCTAATTGGCGTGGAAACACCCAGCCCACCGAGGGAGGCACCATTTGCTGGGCCGAGTCCTGGATAGCTTAAGGGTGGAGAAATTGAGCTGAGCACAAGCAAGCATGCTTGTGCATATTCATTCTCTCTGCTCTTGACTGGAGACGTGATATGATTAGCTGTCTCAATCTTCTGCCATAGACTTCTCTGCAATGTGAGCTGGAATTGTGAGGTAAAATAAACCTTCCCTCTCCAGCACTGCTTTTTTTTTTTTTTAAGAGAATTTTATCGCAGAAACAGAAATGAAAGTAGGACAATGGACAAAGAAAATGGAAAATGGCTAATCAGAGACACAATAGTAGAACCACTTCTCTAGTTATTAGTGGATTCTTGGGTCTTAATTACAAAGTACTTTTCCTGAAAGTGTTATCACACTTAATGTTTCTGACACACAAGTCAGGCTGTTCGAGCTTCTAAATACTCCGCCAGACACAGAATTCTCTCAAGAAAGTAATGGTTCAGGGGAAGACAATAGTAGTTAACACTTTTAAGATCCTAGCTGTCTCTGAAAGTCATTATCAGGGCAATGGTAAGAGACCCCAGCTTATAGACGTGCTGCTAGGCTGATTGCAGACTTCTGGAAGAGAAAACACCAAGTGCCACTGAACGCGAGACAATGCCAGCTATCTCTAGGGGAAATGCAAAACAGAAAGAAGCAAAGAGAAAAGATATTCTCATCGGGCTAGTAATGTTTACAGCCTGTGAGGAGTGCCAGGAACATCTCAGGGAAAGGCATTGTGTTTATAAAGTAAGGTCAAGTTCAATATTCAAGCATAGCACGCACTGCACCGCTGAGAAGACAAGTCATTTTTCTTTAGCACAGTGGTTCTCAACCTTCCTAATGCCACGGCTCTTTAACACAGTTCCTCATGTTGTGGTAACCCCCAATGGAAAAAAATTATTCCATCGCTACTTCATAAATGTCAAACTGCTACTTTTATGAATTGTAATGTAAATTTCTGATATGCAGGCTATCTGCCATGTGACCCCTGAGGGGGTCATGACCCTCAGGTTGAGAACCACTTCTTTATCAAGACTCTAAAAGTGATGATTCATGTCTGTGCTATCCCGCTTCTTCTCCCTGCACTTGAAAACATAAAGTCTAATATTTAACATTTCTAAGATGTTTCCAGACAATCTGCAGTTGACAATGACAATACAGAATGAATTAGTGATGGATTATTCTAGGCTCGGTTCCATTTTTTTTTTTTCATTGAGACCTGAGATATCTTTCACTCGTTTACTTCCACACAACTGTGAATCAGCAGAGTGACCTAAGCTGGGGTGTGGAAGCACTGGGAGAGCAGCATTTAAAGTTAAAGGCGTGGGAAAGGAAGATGGATACCTGCTCAGGCTTCAGCCCCGGCGGGACCCAGGCGTACTCTTCCAAAGCACAGCCCGAGTCATCATCGGAGGTCGAGTTCCTCTGGAAGTCAAACATGAGCTTGCTGATGGTCTTCTCCATCTCCAGTGGCATCACTGTTACCATGTGCTCCTCCTGGGGACACTTGCAGTGCAGGCAGATCTTCCTGGAGGCAGCAAACACAGCAGGTCAGAAGGAAGAAGAAAGCCATTTGCTTTTCAAGAGGCTCCTAGTCACCAGCCTTTGGATCTCAACCCATAAACGGTCACCAGCTGTGATCTAGAGAACACTGGTTTATAAAGGACACAAACATACATGTGTCATATGAAAGCACGCACGTAGGAGCTCACCAAATACCACACACACACACACACACACACACACACCCCGCAGACCTATAGCTATAACCATAACCACAACTCCCTTTACTGTAATATCCATTGTAATAGATTTAAGTATATAAAATCCCCACACTAACCAGAAATATTACCAGATATGACAGATACTGACATGTCCTTTTTAAAAGCTCTTAAATCCAAACAAGAAAAAAAAAAAACCCAACAGATTATAAAAAGAAACATGGGTATGATTTTATTTTATTTTTTTTAGGATCAAGAATAAATGTTTCCCCCTAAAACAAAGGTGGCCACAAGATCCTTATAGGAAGATAATCCACCACCATTTAAGGTCCATGATTGGGAGTCTTAATCAGAAACTTAAAATGTAGTATTTTATTTAAGTTCAGATATCTGAATTATTTTTTTCTGAGAGACAGAGAAAGAGAGAGAGAGAGAGAGAGAGATGTTTCTTGGGTTCTGTTTCCCTTTGTGAGATAAGATGGCCTAGAGTTCACCAAAAGGGCTAGACTGGGAGCCAGCCAGCCCCGGGGAACCGCCTGCCTCAGCCTCCCTCTGCCTCAGTAGCGCTGGAGTTACAGGTGTGTGTTATCACAGCTGACCCTGTTCCTCTTGACTGAGCTCTCCTTCTGGATGTGTCTGAAGTACTCCATAGCACCAGTCAAGGATGCGAATCCCTCGACCTGAGCATCTCCTTCCAGGTTTCCGGCTACTTCCTACTCCGGGTCTAAATATTGTCACAGCGAAAACGGTAAGGTCAAGCAGCACACACGTACCTCTCTCTCTTACCAATAAAATAAGCAGAATAGAATGGAGGAGACAGACATTCACCAACTATTCCCTGTGTATGCTGATCTCTTTGTAGCATTCTATAAAGGCAATGAAAGAGCCCAGAATTCTAATCTCCACATGTCTGAATTTTGTGACAACAGCTTTGTTAAGATAATTCACATAGCATAAAACCCACCCTTCCAAAGCATATAATTCAGTAGCTCTTAATATAGTTAGGATTTCACAATCTCCACTAATTTTAGACACCCCCACTAAACACATGAGCATGAACAGAAACTTCTCAGAGCCCAAGCTCACATAACCTGACAACCACTAATCTTTCTGTCTAGGTTGGTTTTGCCTATTTTGGACATTTCACATAAAAGAACCATGCAAAATATAATCTTTTGAAACTAGCTTCTTTCAGATAAAATAATGTTATAGTTTATCCATGCTGCAGTATACATCAATCTCTTGAATGGCTTTATTTATTGCTGAGGAATAGTCCATTGCAGAAATGCATCACATTTGTGCATTTATCAACTGGTGGCTATTTGGACTCTCTATTCTTTTGACCAATTCTAATGTCAATGTTTAGGTTCAATTTTATATAGATCTATGCCATCATTTCTCTTAGGCATATACCTAGCAACGGAATCACGACATCACACGTTTATCATCTTGAAGAACTGGCAAACTGTATTCCAAAACAGCTAAACAACTTTAAGTCTCACCTTTGATGAAGGCAGCTCACATTTTGTCTAACTCTTGCCACAAGTGTGATGGTCTATCTTGTCAACTCTGGCCACCCTAGTGGATGTGAAATTGTATCTAATTGGGGTTTTGATTTGCATTTTCCTAAGGGCCAGGTTAGGGAAGTTGATCACCTTCTTAAGTGATTATTACATGCCTTCTTTAGAACTGTTGGAAGGAACCTATAAAGGGAGGGCAGAGTGAAGAGCCAAAGGAAGGCCTGGCGAGCCCTAAACACAAATTTACAGAAGACACACTTGACTTCACATGGAATAACTGTTCACTCCTAAACAACAACAACAACAAATCACTCAGAAAAGCAAAGTCAAGTAGAAAAGGGGAAAGAAAATAAACCCAGTAAATCAAAACCACAAGGGCTTTATCTGTCTTCTCTGTTAGCTGCCAGCCTTCTAGCCCTCATTTATAATTAACTGGAGCTCCCACAGCAAGGCATTTTTATTTGCAAAGATTCTTAACCTTTGAGTGATTCCATGACAACTGGAGACACTAATTTAATAATCTCCATTTACAAGTTGAAAACCCAAGTCCTAGGTGCTTTGAAAGGAGCAGAGACAGGTAAAACCATGAAGGATCTCTGGCTCCTCAATCTCTCCCTTCCCTTTTGGAAAATATGGTGGCAGTCAATAGCTTTCTCTTTTGATCGCCAATTAAACAATTTCACTCAAATGAAGCATAATTAGGAGTGTGTGTGTGTGTATGCATGTGCAAGCATGTGCATGTGAATAAGAAGACATTTGGATTTTATAAGAAATATACATTCGTGAACATAGAATCTGCTGGTAAAGCAGGATTTCATTAAGCAAATATTCGTGCATGCTTGACTGTACACACACACACACACACACACACACACACACACAGAAACAGAGACAGAGAAAGAATGCATTAATTTCTCTCTGTCAGAGTTGACATTCTATCTGTACATAATTGGATTTGTCAATGACAGGTTTTCAAGAAACCATTCCTGAGAAAAAGAATGGAAATGCTGTGTTCACCTCCCTTCCCAGCCTTTACCCCCAAATAACCTCTGCAAATGCCTCACCATAGTCGCAGTGATCAATTCATTTGGTTCTGCAGCATGGAATCTACAATCCCCTCTTCTATAGACTGTACTATTGGCAGGTGGAGTCCATTTCCTGAACTATCTCAGCATAGCCCAGCTATCTCCACCAGCAACCACAGCATTTGCACGAAGACCAATGATTTCTGCCAATGAACTACTTGCACGGTGTGGAAGAATTCATTATAAATGGATGGGAGGGCGATTTCCAAGCACAGAGATTCTACCTCACTTGAGAACATTTCTGACAGGTACAGAGATGATTATTAGCAGCTTTAATCTTCCTTTTCTCCCCCCTTTACCAATTTTCCTTTTTAATCAAGAATTTTTTTGAAAAAGAAAATATAGGTGGGAAGCTTCATACATAAAATTGAGCTGTCTAAACTAAAGCTACAAGACTCTCAACCTTCTCTCCAAACTTCAGGCAAATATGTGGTTCTCCCATACTTGGGGTTCCAAAGACACAAGTCTAAAAAGCATCCTCTTCCCTGGATCCTCCACGTAATTCTTAAGATCTCTCACAACAGGAACTATGTGCTTTATACCTTGGAAGATGGAAAGAAATAAAACAAAAATTTCTAATAGATAACACACAGAGACAGAGAAGCAGAGAGACAGACAGACATAGACACAGACACAGACACACACACACACACCCGTTAACTCTTAATCATGAAAGCCTTTATAAATGATGAATCTGGTCAAAGGAAACTGTTCATCTGGTTGCCAAGTCATTGTAAGAAGAGATACTCAGGAGTAGAGGCCATATCCCTGTGATGGATTAGACAGATCTCAATCAGGCAGATGACTGGGCATGTTCATAACGATGTCAGTGTGGATCACCACACACAACACACTTGGAGGATGCTCTTATGCAGGCAGTCTCTTGGATAGAAAGAAGCCTTTTCAGATCACAGTGAAAACTAGTATGAGTTCTAACAACAGAATTGATGCTCCAAGAAATCTAGGTAGTAAACATTTTTTAACTTCTTCAAGAGGATTTATGTTAACCCAAAATAATTGTCATGTTGGATGCTCTTATAGCACTCAGCCTGCCTACCACTCATCTGGATATTTTGAGTGTAGAAGCATCCTGTTGAGAGGCGGGATTACCTCTCTGCTTGTAACTCTGCCATCCCACCTCACCTGGGGTATTGGTTCCATAGCCTCAAGTTGGAGGCCAGATCAGGTTCAGGCTACCTGTACATACTGAGGGTGAGGTAGGCTGCTAGAGCATCTGAGGCCCATTGTAAACCAAAAGATGGATGGGAGGATTCAACAAGGGCATGCCTCGGGCAGCCAAGCAAACTATGGGCAAGTAAACCTCTGATAAAGACAAAAGGCTAACATAACCCAGAGGTATCCACAGCTTTTCCCCAACTGACAAATGCGTCCCTGGGTATTTAAGTTCTCTCATGACTATCATACCAAAAGCAAAAGAATCATTTTCTTCGCAGTAATAGAGGAAAGAGGGGACTATTTTTTTTGTTGTTTATTATACTTATAATTTAAAGTTACTGCTTTCTTCTCCTTAACCTACAATTAATGTAGAGAAAAGTCACAAATTACAGATAAGAAAGAAGGAGGGAAAAAAAAAACCTGTAAATATTCACAATCCCAAAGATAATCACTGTTAAACAGAAACAGCTGCTGGACCATTTTTTCCTTAATACTAAGAAGCTGGAGACCAGACTTCAATCTATGTGTTCCCAGGGAGCCAAGGGATAAGAGTCTGGCCTGGACAACAATATGTGAGACACATACAGACACACAGACACAAACACACCATTCTAAGCAAATAGATGTCCATTATTTAACGCAGATACCTAAGGTTGTTCTCATCTAGTGCCATTAACCAGGACTGAGAATTGACTAACTTAGGGTATAGGTAACTGCCAGTGTGGGAATTGAGTCTAACTGTAGGTTAGTTGTCTCACGCACAACAGATCTGAAAAACAGGTTTCATTTGTTGTCAACTTCCAATTTTCTGGGCAAGAAGAGAGAGATAAAGCATGGACAATTTAAGACCACTAAGATTTGGCTCTGAATTGTGTCTCTGTGTATCAGTCACACATTCTCCAATGCTGCGATAACTTAATCACTTCAAACCACCTAATGGAGCTGCTCTGTGGGAAGGAGCCTGGCTTCCTTCTCTGGCTCCACCACCCACCTTCCCTGCATTCCTAACAAGATATCAACTCTTCATGTGAACCATTGCATCAGTCCTCAATGAGCCAATTTTTCGTTCAAGTTTTGTGACGTTTGTCAAGACCAGGTTCCGGGAGGTGATTCATTTGGGGGTATTTTGGGTAAAAAGATGTTTACTAGATGTAGGATGCCCAGAGGAAGTAAGAAGATAAATAAACAATGTTGGGCAGAAAGACACACACCCTATTGTGCTCAGCCGAGTTGATAAGAACGGAAGCAAAATCTGCTGGCCCCGAGACAACCACACGATACGGAAGGCAGACTCAAAAGTGGAGGCATAAGCTCGTAAGAAACTTGGCTGAAATTTACAGAGTAGAACCTGTGTTATCCAGCTCCAAGACCAATGCTTTCCGTGATTCTGTTCTTAGTAAAGTGCCCAAACTTTCCCTTCTCCTCTTCATCCATCCTCCCACAAATCCATCTACTCACTGAATATAGCCATGTGTATCCATCAATTCATCTACTCACCTTCAATCTAACCATATGGAGTGATAATGTACTGAGTGCTAGGCATTGTTTTATGTTTCTGGGCATTAGATAATAGTCTGCCTTAATTACAAGGCAGAAATTCTCTAAACCATCGTGGAACTTTAAGCTAAGAGAGGACAAATACCAGTTAAGTAAACAGGGATAAACTTTCCCATTTTAGATTGTGATAAATGTTACAGCAGAAAGGGACTGGGGTGGGTGGGGAAAGCCCTCCCCACTGAAGGGACATCTGAGCTGCCTTTAAAAGCCTACTGACTGCTAATCAGCTAGAAGAATACAAAACAACTGGGGTGGAGTTTTCCCAGCACAGGAAAAGCAGGCGCTTACTCTAAGGCCCTGAGGTGGAGGGTGGCCCCTGGATTTGTTCATAGGATCTGTTATGGTAGTCTTCCTCCTTCCTCAGCAGCAGCTGCATTGATGGCAGTGGACAAACTGGTTGGATAACAGCCTGCCCTAAAGCCCAAGACTAACGTAAAATTCAGGAGGCATGCCATTTTGGTAGGCATCTGGAAGTTCTTTTTTCTAATGCACTTTTCCCTGGAATTCCTGGGTTTCTGTCCTGATACCCAGACGTCGGCACATCCGGTTATATGCAGCCTTTCTGGCTCCTTCATCTCCCTCCCCCCCTCCAGTCACAATACTTTGTTTATCCCTTGTTTGGCCAACATTCAGACTGAATGAAGGACATGAACCCTGACACTTGCCATGTCTGGAAGAAAGATTTCTATCTCTGTGAGAAAGGAAAAAAGGCTTCCTAATGAATACAGAGGGAAAGGGTGGAGACCGTGACAAGGCCAGCTGGGTACTTGGCTGGTGCTTGCTGAGTGCCAGAACCCTGCCGCCTGGTTCTGTCCCACTTCCCTTCCTTGCCTGGCTGGTGACTCCTGCCATCTGCACAGAGGTGCCCCTCTCTCCCAGCATAGCCGAAAGCAGCACAGAGAAGTTCCCAGTGCCAGGTGTCTCCTCTTAATATGCCAATTCATAACTGAGTCTTGCTGCAGATTAATTTGCAATTTGGGAGGCATGGAAGCTCCTTCCCTTTAAAAAACAGCCCATCCAGGGTGATGCTGCTTAGCGCTCGCCCTTAAAGATCTCTTACTGCATCTAGCTCAGCAGATGCAATGCCTCAGTGATGGATGAGCTAAGGCTTAGAAGCAGACCCTCAGAAGATCATTCCAAGAAGGCAAGAATAGGAAGAAGATGTGGGAAAGGACCCCATGACACAGCAAAGAATGGGATAATGGCAAGGTAGATTCATGCACTGGTCCTCTATAGAGAATAAGGGTCTGTCTTGAATATTTCTCAGATAAGGCTGCTTGAAGGAGAGGCAGGATTACCATCTCCCAATTCTTAGCTGACTTTGGCAGAAGATCACATCTGGGCCCTGAGCACAGGAAAAGATAAACAGCCAGGGGCAGAGCAATTTCTCTTCTGTAGCAGTGGGAACCACAGGTTAGAGTCCACTGGAGTGGGAAGGTCAATGAATTCAGGGTGGTGAGAGAATGTTTGTGGCAAGGTAGATCCACTATGTGAAGGGTCCCCCGCTGAGCATCTACCTTGCAGCACTGGCCACGACCCACAGGACAAAACAGATGCTCAGATGATGGCAGAACTAACATGTGTGAGGTATAAGAGGGGGAGGAGGAAGAGTGAAGGGAAGAGGAAAAGGAGAAGGGGTTTAGAGAAGGAGGGAGGATGCAGGGCCTATGGATAGGACTAGGAGAGAGGGACAAGTGAAGGAGGAGGTGATAGAGAGTGGATAGGTGAGACAGGGAGAGGAAGGAAAGGAAAAGACAAGGCAAAAGGGGGGAGAAAGGGAAGACAGCGACAGAAAGAGGGAGAAGGAAGCATGTTTAGAGAACAGGTAGCACCGATGTGACAAAATGCTAACAGAAAAATCTAGAACTGCCTATGAAAACTCACCATACCACCCCTGTAACTTCCACAGGTGTGTGTGGGAGGGTTTGCATGAGAAATGTCCTCCTAGGCTCAGGTGTTTGATCACATTGGTCCTCATGGGTAGTGCTGCTTGGGGAATGTTAGGTAACCTTCTGAGGTGGAGCCTTGCTGGAGTCATTATGGCACTGGAGCTGGGCTTTCGGAGTTTTAAAGCCTTGCCACGCTCCCAGTGAGCTCCTCTCCACTTGGTGTCTGTGGTTGAAGATGTGATCTCTCTGCTTCCTTGCTACCTGGTTGCCTGCTGCCATGCCTGCACTACCATATGGACCCTCCCTCTGGAATTGTACACCAAGATAAACCCTTCCTTCTCTAAGCAGCCTTGGTCATAGTGTTTTACCACAGCTACAGAAAAGTCTCTAATGCACCACAGAACACTGCAATCTTTAAAAAATGGAAAGATGTGAAACAAAGTGGAGAGCACTCTGGTCTTCAGTCATGGTTCATGTGCACTGTGCTCTAGGGGGTTTGGATTAATGAGAGATCACAGAAGGTTCCAGGGGAAGCAGAGCAGGAAGTTTTAGGCAAAAGGACAAAGAAAGAGAATTTCGAACAGTTGAATAAAAAGATGTGGAGGTGGGAAAGAACACGGTGCCACTAAGATACTGAGAGGACTCAGGATCAAATGATGACAAGATGGCAGGTGGTGAATGACACATACAATCTGTTAGGAGTTTTGGCTTGGTTGAAAAAGCATACACAAGCCAGTGTGGAATCTGCCTACCAAGCTCACAGATAGCTAATTCAGCACCATTATGAGTAGACAGAGTGAGCTCTCAGAGGACAAGAGCTTGGCCACGGATGGTGTCTCCATGGCAACACTGCTACTTGCATCACTGCATCCCTATGCAAGGCTGTGGGTATCCAGAGACGCTCTGATTTCTTTAGCTGTCAGACTTGCTGTTCTGCTAAGAATAAACTAGGACAGATAGTGTAGCTTAGTCTTATGGACAAATGTCCACACTTCTCTTTGCATATGTGCTAACTGGAATTTGGCAATATATACATTTTGATTCACTGGATATTTAATATACTTAGGTAGAGACTACACAAGATATTGATCATTATCCTTGTTAAGGGATTACACACATTTTTTTTACCATGATTTTTAAAAATTGTTTCCAAGGCCATACAAATGATATTCTTCATGTCCTAACACACAATAGAAAAGAAAGATTAGATATTTGTAATCTCTTAGGCTGACCAAGTATTCTAGAGTTCAGCAAAGCATTCAACTTAGGTAACTTGTAAATTTCTCAGACCCTCTTTTAGGCTAGTCAGAAGATCAAAGCTGTCATAGCTGAGGATAGTAAGGCCCAGAGAAGTCTAATGCCTAGAGAAGTCTAATGGTCTTCAGTGTTAGAGGTGTCTGGAATGCCATGTTTCTTTTTTCTCTGAGCCAAAGGAAGGGGAGTCAGTTTGGTTCCATGTCTGGGGGCTTTATCTCCACTTTGCTTTTTAAGGAAACATTCAGTGAGTATGTGTTAAAAGACTCTGCTAAGCCCTTCTCCTGTAGTCATTGTTTAATCCTCAAACCACACCAAGAGATGGGAATTATTATCTTCACTTTATATATGAGGCAACCAAGACTGAAAGAGTTTCTGGAACTTATCCAAGCCTTCACCAAGACCTCAAGGGCTCTGTGAGGCCCCTGCAGACAGACTACGTCGATCCCTTAATCCATGTAAAACAAGCAGTGTTTTTCTCTTTGCACACACAGAGGCCCCCAAATCACTGGCAAGTCATAGGAAATTCTTAAGTGGCTGCTTATTAATAACATTTTCAGTTTATATTAGACCGCCTTTCATCCAAGGGAACTCGGCCAGCTCCATACACAGAGAGCCACAGAAAGCCAACCATCTCTGGTGGGAATGGGGGCCAGCTGGCAGCCGCATCCTTCAGGGGCTTGGCTTGTGGGGATTCTGGCACAGGTCACACCCTTCAGAATTTGACAGGAGCCCTTTAATATCTGTACTGAAGAGCTCAAGGCAAAAACTTCCCAGAAATCCACATTTCTTGCTGATTGAGGCCAAAGGCTCAAGCCGACCCCAGTGGACTTGCGAAACAAAAGCATCAAGAAATTGTGAGTTTATAAAAAATGCCAATGCTGGATGGGAAGCTTGTCATTCATATTGAATTAGACACAACAGGGAAAGACGATTTCTTTTTTTCAGGGAGGCCTTAAACACAAACAAAACAAAACTCTTAAGGTTTCCCACCGGAGGGATAGGACAAAAAAAAGGAGACAAGATGCTGACTTCCCTGCTCCAAGCTGGGTTTTTGTGGTTTTGTTCTTGGCCAGAACTCATTTCCTTTTTCTGCAGGAGAGAAAGGAAGGAGTGAAGCGCATAGAATGAAAACAACATTTCCTGGTTTCATGTTTTATTGGAAAGAAGCCTTAGGTGGATTGGATTCACATGGTCCACAGCAGTGAAGTTCTGGAAACATTGGAAAATGTGTTATACTCAGATGTGACAAAATGCCAGGAGAAAGATGCATGCATGTTTCTGACTCTTCCTCCAGGACCAGGAGAATGTGGTGATGTCCACAGTCTTTAAGCACAGTGGATGAGACAAACACCCCAGACTGTGGGCTTGCTGGAGGTATGAGGTGAATCTTAGTATTTATCCTCCTTTTCCTCTTCGCTTGCCCATCTTGACTATCGGAATCTAATCCACTTCAGGTGTGGACTACCCCAACAGCTTGTTGTGCTCCCTCTCCTCCTCCCTTCTAAAATCTAATTTTTACCTCTGTCCTTACAATGATGCTGGTAACACTCAACTCTCCAGCTTGCGGTGTCATAAACGGTAATAAAACAAAGGACAAGTCCCTTAACCATTGTCATAAGGTCACATTGACTTTGTCTCAGTCCTCTTTTTTCAGTTTCACTGCATTCCTCTCTCAGTCTTGTTTAATTCTGTAGCCATACTGGCCTTTATTTGACCCTTGAACTTGCTAAGGCTAGCTCACTCTTGGATCTTTGCAGCTGCTGTTCTGCCTAGAAAATCTTTCCTGGAGTGCCTTGTCAGCTGGTCTGCTTGTAATTACTCTTGTCATCACTCAAATATATAGGTTCTCCTTTATTAAAAATAAATAAATCATTCTCCATTCTATTATTTTAATTTTTTCTTAGCAGCAACTATTTGAGATTATTTTCTTTGTTGGTATGTCCCTCATATTTTTCTTATGGAATGTAAACTCCATGAGGTCAAGATCTTGAACTAGAACAATAAGCATCAAGGAAGTAGTTTGTCAAATACTTTGAATCTTGAAATCTTGTCTGAATCTGGTTTGGTAGTTCTCGGTGAAGCACATACCCTTCACAGCCATTCAAACCAGACATTATTGGCATATGAGTTTTGTTATATAGGTATATTTTTAATAACTTCAAATGTATACTGCTATAAGGCCAAAATTATAGTGTGACTTGAGTATGTGATGAGAAGTGTATCACAAAAATCACACTAGAAAGATCACGTCACATTAGCCTCGGCTCATGAAGTACACAAGAGAATATTAAAGACAGGACGATCATTTACTGCTGGGATGGCGCCGTGACTTCAGTGTCATTTGATCATGCTATGTGTGCTATTGAATGTCCAATATTTAAAAGAACGTTTGTAAACAGATAGACTAAAAACCCCCTGGCCTACTCAAAGTAAATGTTCAAAAGTCTTGTGAAGTTGTGAAAGGCCCAACAGAAAGTAGTTGAGAAAAGGAAGAAACAAAGTCTCCCAGGGCTTTAGCATCTGAGAGCACAGCTGTTAATCTGCCCATCTCTAAAGTGGAGGGAAATCATGGACTCTCCTTCCAGCCCAGCAGGATGGAGCATTAGACTCCGGGCAGCCGTGGGGAGAGCAGGAGTGCTCCTGAAGGACTGGACACTGCTTGTTTTCTAGCCCTACATTAACCAAGGAGCATTCTCTCAACTAGGTTACAGTCATGTACCACTCAATCTAGTAGTTCTTAAGTAGCAGTGAGCTGATGCCTGCAGGAATGTGAAGAAAGCTTTCTTCATATTTTTAATGTATTTTTTAAATGCACATATACACATTCACGGAAGATTTTGTATTTAACTTCAGGAAGTCCATCAGTCCTCTCAGTATTGTGGTGGACCTAAGAGTGGCTGGTTTCTTGAATTGTTTTAGTCTAAAAATACCTTCTGCGAGAGAGCATTAAGTTTGGTAAGTAGGGAGCTGGGGCTCTGGGAGGAGTTGGGGGATGTGGAAGAATATGATAAGAATATACTGTATGTAATTCTCAAAGAATACATTTAAAAAGGAAACACCACATATCTTGCACTCCCAATAATATTCCATGTTCATTTCGGAATATCCCAATGAAAGAGCATTATGATATTTTCAGCACTTTGATGGGTATACAAAAATCACCTATTAATTATTGTTTTCTATAATTATAAATCAATGAAAAAGAAAGAAAATTCAGTAATAAAAGAGATTTTTTTTTTCCTTCAAACTTGGTAATACTCTTCATGGTGGAACAGAGACAAGCAAATATTTACCATTTGTTACACACCAGTTTCCACTGTATCTTCATGAACATACAAATGGAAAAACACAGGCATATCCATTTTGCATATATTCTGCACATTAAATTTTTTTTAAATTGTGGTAAATATTTTTAAGACTCACCTTCACAGCCACTTATCAGAGTGAAGCCCAATAGCCTTGTATATATTCACACTGCTGTATAGTCAATCAGCCCTTGTTTTGTTTTGCATAACAAAACTTTAAATTAAATGAAATGAAAAAAGCGAATAAAATACCTTCTCTACTAATTTAGACTTCCCACAGGGCTTTCAACTTCGTCTTGCACCCTGGAAGATACTGAAATGCTACTTCTCATTCTCTGTAACGCTCTTTCAAAAATTCAAATCAATACAGAATATGGCGGTGACCAGCCCGGGACTCTTCATGGCAGCAGCTCATCGGTGAAGGATGTAAAACAGTTCTAATGTGCTCTAAGGGCATGGCACACTGGCGTCCAGGTGGCAGGCTAGGCAACCAGTTGACAGAGAGAAAGGAGGACAGCTTCAGGGGTCCTGACTGGCTCTGCCGAGCAACTCCGCTGCTTTCCACCTCCTCACCTCCTGGCAGGCATTCTCTCTAATAAATAAAGTATCTGATGTCCAGAGAGGATGAACACCTGAATTGTTTGGGTGGCATTTTCTTTAATGGTGTATTCAGTGTGTGTGTGTGCACGCGTGCAGGCGCAGGGATACACTTGCCTGCATATGTATGTACATGTGGGTGTTTGCACAGGTTCTTAGGAATGTTCACACCTTGAATGTGGATAAACATGCTTCTGTTACAAATAAGTAAAGGACACAGGTCAATGCTTGATGTCTTTTTCTATGGCTTTCCACTTTATTTTTTTGCTACAGGATCTTTCAGAGTATCTGGAGTTCATCTATTCAGGGTTATAGTTATGTGCTAGCACCTCTGGTTTTTACATGGGTGCTCAGGCTCCAAACTCAGGTTCTCAAGCTTGTGTGGCAGGAATTTCCTGACTGAGCCATCTTCCCACCATCTTCTCAGTTCCCACTGGGCAACCTTTAACCAGTGCTTCCTAATGAGACAGGTAATTCATGGGGCCCAGCCTGACCAACACAGGATGCCCCCCCACTCCAACATGTAATAAATTCCTTCCACCTTCTGAGGTAATGGGATGGAGGAAGTATGGGGCTCTTCACCGCTTTTACTACTCAGCAAGGCATAAAGTAAGTCCTGGAGCAGATAATTCAAATAGAGAATAAAAACTGGAGCCTTCTGAATTGAGTAGTTTTCCTTCCTGTGGAGCCCTAGGTGTCTATGACAAAGGTAATTTAATAGCAGCATTGGGAAGCTTTATAGAAGCACAGAACCTACATTTCTTCAATGGCCCAGATGCATGCGGGTATTTCATATTTATGAAAGCCTGGTCCCCAGCACACCATGGTCTTTCATGGGACCTTTAAAATCCCCACTGTGAATGTCCAGTAGTGAAAATGACATCCCCTCAGTGACAAGATCAGCTTTACTTGAAAAGTTCATTCTCATTAAGGCCAGCGCTAGAAATGAACTTACTGATCAGCTGACTCAGAATCCCTTGTTTCAAGAGAGAAGAATGAAAGGAAACACAGCCCCTGACATTAGAAAAGGTCTTGAGCAACAACCCTGGCCCCTGGCCCCTGGCCCCAGAATCCAAGGGGCATGTACACAGGCAAAGTACAGCTTGGCAGAATCTCCCATGTTCCCTCTCATCTAGCTGCTTGTCTTCCATTGGCATTCCTAATCTCCCACCCCTTCTCACGATCACATTCTCAAGCCAATTCAAAGCAGTAGGTGTCAAGCAAACTACCATATTCTCTTTTGTGCCAACCTCTTGGATGTTCCCAATTTCTCCCCCAAAATTAAAAGTATTTTCACCCAATAGTTACTAAACCAGATAATTTTCAGTGGAGGGATCCATGGAGAACATCCAGAAGGAAAGAAACATTCACAAGTCATGGAACTGTATAGGTACAAGGAAGGCTTTTAGAATGGTAGACAGAACTCAGTATTGGGACTGTGGCTATGTGGGATTTGAACCTCATCTTTACTCGCCACTGTTTGTGAAACCTGGAGAAAGTTCCTTAGCCTCTAGAAGTCATGTTTGCTCCATCCTTAGCAATACCTTTGTCTCACTCGACTTCCCCTTCCAAGGTAGGCTTGCTGCAAGCTCACTTTCAGGATAATGACTCTCATGCCTGTTCTGTTCCGAGCACAAGATATATCAAATGGAGAGGACCGCGTTCTTCCTGGTTAGGAGGAAGCATGGATCTAACACATTGTTCAAATCTGCAAATCCAAGGGGGAAAATTATTTCTAAGGAGCTCCAAACTTGGTTAACCAGAGTGCTGACTGTACAGACAGCCAGGCCAATATATATGTTCATCACATTAATAGTTAGATACATGAGAGCTGTGTGAATAAGGTAAATTATAGGACTGAGAATTCATATTGGGTAGCAAGTAGGTCCTCATGTCATGGCCGTTATTACTGTTTCTATACATCCAAACACCAGAGTACAGACATGCAAAAGCAAGCACTTCCATGTATGATAGAACTATCCTGAAACTGAAAATAAGTGTTTCTCAGATGAATCCTGGAGCTTTCACGAATCAGTATCTCAAGGACTCCTAACTGAAGAATGGATGCCAAGAAAAGAGTTGGGAAAATGGCATGCTGTCCAAGTGAAATGAAATGCTAAGCATTTTTGCTTTAGTTACTCTTAATCCTGAATGGGGCTGGGTAATATTTATAAAGTTTGGTTTTAAGGAGGAGAAGTGACAAGGAGTTGAGGCCAGTGAAGGTCCTATTGCAGGAGGAGAGATAATAAAGCCAGGCATCTGTCCTCTGAGATAGGCTGGGTGACGGGCTGCTAATGATCCAACAAAGAGTTCAACTCTCACCACATCCTAAGAGAAAAAGGGTTCCACTAGTCCCTGCATTGCTGTAGATGGCTTACATATCAGTGAGGGAAAGAGGGGAAGGAACAGAACTCTCCAGTACAGCTTCACTCCAGGGCAGGCCCCCACACTCAGGAGCAGTTGGTCAACACAAACCACACTTCATGTTTTCTTTTTCTTTCTGCTTTTTGGTTGCTGGTTTTTTTTTTTTTTTGTTGTTTTTTTTTTTTTTGAGAGAAAAATAAAGTAATAAAGTTGGATGGCTAGGGAAGCAGGGGAGGATCTAGGAAGAGTTGGGGGAAAAGAAAGAATATGATGAAAACATACTGCATGAAATTCTAAAAAAATAAATTAAAAAAAGAAAAAAAAGTAATTCTCTTAGAAGGTATGAATGAAATACTCCCCCACAGGTCAACCCTCACATTGTTTATGTCTACACTGTCAACCAGCAATGTCTTTGTATTCCCATTTAAAGAATTACATTTCATCTTGTAACTTGGCTTTCATATTTGTTTTTCTCAACCAAATTATTCTCAACTTTTACAATATTTTAAAAGCAAAATATAATCTAAAGGTATCATTTCCTTCCAAATCCCTACCCTTCTCCTATTTCTCCCTGGCTCTAAATGACATTTAGAATCTTTTCTGAGGGACAGAGCTTTTGACTATTTATGTTTGATGACAGCAGTGAAGAGAAAGGACAGCTTAGAGGACATCACAGTGAAGTGCTCTGTTGCCTCAGGACAGATGAGTGCAGGGTCAAGAGCCTTTCTCACTCTTGGAATACTTGGGCCTAAAACCAGGCATTCTCGCCTCTGTCATTGAGGCTAAGCTATCTTCCCTTTTAGGATTTCAGTATTTCTGATGAACAAATCTTAAATCTACTGCCCCCTGCTGTTCACAGCCTGAGATTGAATGGGAAATGATAAAGTCATAGTCACCAAGAGCATTGGATGCTGACCTTACAGCCACCTGCATCACATGATTCGGGGGAATTTATTTCATTATTCCTATGACAAAACAAACAAACAAAAAACCAAAAAACTAATTTCAGAAAGGTCAAGTGATTTTTCCAAAGATCACATATGCTTTCAGAGGGCAGTGAAGGCAGATTATCATTAAAGCATTATGCTAATATTATGTTCCATGAAAAGTCTGCTTATACTAAAGACCATATCAGCCAGCAGGTACTGACTCTCAATTCTGAGTTTCTGGAAGACAGATTTTACACCAGACATCTCTGGCCCTATTAATTCCTACCTTATCCCACCACTATGTTTTGTGTGAGAGACCAACCAAACACCTGCTGGCTAAGTGCTCGTCTGTACTGACTATATTCCTACCAATAATTTCATTTTAATTTGTTTCACAAAAGCTGACATTGGAGCTATGTTTCTGGAAGGAAGAAGGAAGGAAAGGAAGGAAGACAGATAGATGCTGGGAGGACAGGGAGAAACAACAGGCCAACTATATGGGTGCAGAAAATCACTGGGAAAGAGGTTATCATGGCAATAAATGGATGGGGACAGAGAAAGAGAGAGACAGGGAGAGGAAGAGGAACAAGGAGAGGGAGCATGAAAGAGAGAGGGAAAAGGAGAGGGAGAGGGAGCTTTAGAGAAGGCAGGACCTAAACAGGCAAGCAGACCTATTTTCTCTTTTCAGACAGCCTGAAGGCTGAAACCACCCAGATGGTGGCATCAGTTTAGCCCTGGAACTTTTGAGGAGTCATCCAGCAGGTGAAACACAGACCCAAGGGCCAGCCTGGGCAGAAAGGAGGAGACAAACATCAGTGCAGGACAGAAAGAAGGGAAAAGACCTGCCTCTTGCAGGCGCAGCTGGAGAAGATGAGAAATCCAAAAGGGCATTGATTCTAATTTGGACCCCACAGCTCCCTCAGTGTGACCTGTCAGCTTCCACGACGGGAGGCCTCCTTTATGATAGCCTCGTCCAGCTAGCACTGGCTGATCTTCCTTAAACCATCTTTTAGTTGCATACAGCACTGTAGTTCTAGATAACAGACTTTATTGTATCAACCCCATCAATAGGGTGTGAAGTTCCTTTGAGTGGAAGAGTTGGGCTTCGGCAGTGACTGGGGCTACACCTCTTCTGCAGCCTTACCTCTTAACAGTGAACGTGTGATGCCTTTTCAATGGTTTGATTTGTTTTCTACAACATTTATAATGCTCACTTCAGTGAAAAAAAAAAAAAAACAATACTAACAGCCAGCGTTTGCTGAGCATTTACAGTGTGGCTGACACAGTTCTGGGGGCTTTTTACATGCCCCCTCACTAAAGCCTTCTACCTATCACCCTACCTACAGATCTCACGGCTCTCTCCATTTCACAAACAGAAATGGATACTCCAACAGATATCCACATCTCTCTAGCTCTCTGGGTCCAAGCCCTACAGGAACACCATCTCCTCTTATTTAACCCCTTGAGTTCTTTCCCCACTCCTTCCACTTCTATGAAGTATTGTCTTCCCTGTCTTGTTAACTCTCCCCGCTCCACCCCAACCCACATATATCACATGAGGGAAGTCTTCACAAAAATAACCCTACTGTTCAAAATTGTTCCCTTCGGTTAACTGCTCTGTAACATGTTAAAGAACACAAAAGCCTGACGAAACCATTGTGTTTAAATGCTCACATTTATAAAAAACAAACAAACAACAACAAAAAACTCCCAAGGGGAAAGAGCATTTGATGGAAAGAAAAACCCTCTACAAGTACCCCCAAGAGGCAGCTTGTAAAAACCCCAGCTTTCAGAATATGGTAATTCTATTAAAGTTGTGACTTGTTCTCGAGCCAGGGAGCAGGATGAGAATAGCCAGAGTGGCTTCTTAAAAGAAAACAAGGTTACCCAGTGCATTAGGGCCTTTCTGAGATGGGTTAAAATTGCTTTCAGGACGAGATACACAGTGAAAGCACATGTGTTCTAATACGTTGCAGGCCTCTTACACATGGCACCGATGTCTCCATATTCGTGTCATACCAGAGTCCTCCCTTACCCATCATTCTCCCCATATTCACAGTGGTAGTAGACCTCTACTATTGGGGAAGCAATCTATAAGTCTAGGTAATTCCCTAGCCACTTGGGAAGAGGTTACCACATCTGGTCCATATAGATTTCTAGCTTCTAAGAGCCCACGAGACCACAGCATTATAAACAAGATCACACAGCAAACAACAGTGAGATTAAAAATGGGAACTTCATCCCAAGACCTCCATGCCGCATCAGCAGTGCTATGATTGTTTCTGTGGGAATCAAAGGCCAGTGAGAGGAACTAACTGTGAAGACAGGCCAGTAGGGAAAAACATAATCGTGTGTTACAGCAGTCTAGGCAGTTGGATTCTGAAGCTCTGTCACCATTTTGAAGCCAAAGGAACTGGCTAAAATTAAACCTCAATAATTTCAGAGCTGTTTCTTTATCTGGAAGTGTTAGTGAAGTGTGCATGCCTTGGCATCTCTGATGTTTCAGATCTGTGCTGAAATGAGAGCAGCGGTAGATAAATGCTACCAGCATTTGCTTTTTAAGACCCTCTGCTGTTATTATTAAGAAAGGGCCACTTTCAGAGAAACACTATTTCTTAAGCACTAAGATTTGAGGATGCCGCATACCTGTGCCGTATCACTTTGGATTTGAACTTTCTAATAAGCAAAGAAAAGGCAAAGGTTCCAGACCACCAATACCACCTCCTGGCCTTAGAGATAACATCTTCCTCACAGACCCTAGATCCTTTCTCCTCCTGACTGCAAAACACATTCCTGCTTGCTTTGGGAATTAACAATTTCTTACTCACCTCCTAGAGGATGAGCCGGGAAGCTTCAGAAGAAGCCAGCACAGGAGTCTTGATCTGGTCAGTTGCCCCAGTTCACTTTCCCATGGAGCTGGTATCAGAAAATGCAAGCAGGACTCCAGGCAACCCAAACATCTCCCTGACTGAGTCTCTGCAAATCTGAGCCCTTCCTAAGGCAGGCAGCAGGCTCAAACCCAAGCCGGTCTGCTTTTGCATTCCCTCCGAGGGAACGTCCTCCCTAGAAGCGGACCCTGCTGGAGATCGACCGGTGCCAAACAGTGCCACTTGTGCCCTTGTTCTAGGCCTGCCTGAGCCCTGGAACGGTCTTCTCAAGAACCCCTTTCCTCTAAACTCGCCGACTTCACGGTTATCTGAAGGAAGTCACAGACCCCAGTCTCTGCGTCATCAGCTGATCCTGAGCCAGACCCGGGAGACCAGTCAGCTGCTCGCAAAGCCCGGGCCACTGAACCAGGAAATGTGCAGCTCATCCAAAAAATAATAATAACTGTCACGGAGCGCCTGGCAGAGCTGGAGAAGTCGCTGTTCCCAGTTCCAATGCCTGCATCCTCCGCATGCTAATGAGGCTGTGATGTCAGCAAGTCAGTCACAGCATCTGGACGTCCCAGTCTGGCCGCCCAGGGTTGAGATTTATTTACATGTAAATTAGCCTCGCCTTCCAAATCAATAATCCCCAAACCAAAGTGCTGGGGGGGGGGCCTGTTTACTAATGCAAAGGCCCAGCTACGCAGACTCCAAAGGAGCAGGGAAGAAAAAAAAAAATCACATCTCAGAGAGGCTTGAAAGACACATGGCTGTTCGCCCCCACCTTCTTTTTAAAAGCAACATACCGGAGATCTTAACTGGGCACAGTTATAGCCTGGGTGCTGGTTCAGATCAGAAACTGTACCAGCCCTACAAAGAGAATGAGATATTCTCCTTCTCTTCCTCTTTCCTCCTTCCCAACCCCTCTCTCCCCCTTCCTCATTCCCCTTCTCCCCTTTTCTCTCACCACCTCATCTCTCCCCTCTCTATTTCTTGCTATGCCGAAACTTCAAATGCTGTACTTTTTTTTTTTTTTTCCCCTCTTCAATTTTCATTCCACGGCGTTAGCCCTGTTTACTGCCCCAGATGAAGCCACCTTTGAGATTTTATGAACCCTGGAATAAAATGCACTCAGCTTTCACCACTAGATTGGGATGTGAATTGGACACATATAGTTGCTGACCCCTTACTCTAATTTCAAGTGAGCTCACAGACAACATCATTACCACGTGGAAGGAGTGTCCGAGGACCCCCAGGGCACATAGAGGGCACTTGTCCCTGTGGCTTCCATACAGGTCAGAAAACCGGCAGAATGAAGAATGGCTTGTTCCCACGGCCCCTAGGACTTCAGCAGGTTTGAGCCAGAACTGCCACTGCTGGACCACAGACTGGAGCATCTCCAAACACCTTCAACTCTCTTCCAGTGCCACGAGAAGCTGTTCAAATAGTCAGAAGCAGAAGAAGGGGGCGGGAAAGGGCTCCAGAGTTGAAACACTAGGGTTTAGATTCTGGCTTTAGATCCTGGTAGCTAAGTGGTCTTGGACAAGTAATTTAATCCACGAGATCTTAATGTGTACCATTCCCTCATAAAATAAACATTTACGTGTATGTGAGTGTGTGTGTGTGTGTGTGTGTGTGTGTGTGTGTGTGTGTGAAGGCTGAGTGATTGCACATATGTGGAAGTCAGAGAATAATCTTTGCGACTGCTCCTCAGGTGTTTTTGGTAACAGGGTTTCTCTCTGGCCTGGAACTCACCAAGTAGACTAGCCTGGCTTGTTAAGGAATCTTATGGTCTATCTGTCTCCACCTTCCCAGTGCTAGGGTCTTCCAGGCCTGACTTTTTTCCATGGGTTCTGGAACTGGGGCTTAGGTCCTCAAGCCTGAAGGCAAGCACATCACATTCTGAGCCACCTCCCAAGCCCCATGTTTAAAAGACATATACTTTATGCTACATGGACTATTGGGGCTGAGCATCTCCATAGTCTCTGCACTTACCTAGTTTGTGTACCAAAGTGCAGTAATAGAAATACAAATGCAGAACAGTCAACTATGGTGACAGTGAGCAAAATACCATTTACTCTAATAAATAATGATAATTTCTGATCTTTTCAATAAAGTAAGAAAAATTTACCTAGCTGTTTAATCTATCAGGGTTGTCATGCTTTTCTGAATATTTTTCTCCATTGTCATCTCCTATTGCCTTCAGTTAATTTTCTTTCTGTGTTTCCCGTTGTCCACCAGGCCAGGTTAAACAGTAGCTATAAACCAGCAGGCTGGACCCTGAGCCTCAGACAAGGAAGCAGGATGGGCAAGTGGTGTGTGAGCGTGAGCATGTGCACAGGAGCACAGCAGAGGAGGCAGGGATGTCAGCTGCAGAGGCTGAGCAAGACCCAGTCCACCATGCGCTGAGATCCCCGAGGACAAAGCAGCCAGTGCAGATCCTCGCCCCCACCCCACCTCTGCCAGAGAGCCCACTGTGATGAGCCCTGCCCTTTCAGCTGGAGCTTCTGAAGCTTCAAATGAATTCCTTTGTTGGATGTTGAGAAGGTAAATTACGTCTTTTGTTATACATAATTGTATTAATAATGCTTAATCATTTCTTCCAGAAGGTTTTTTTATGGTTCACAGAAGACCTTTGTGATTAACAACATGGGACCTGGAATAACTTTTTACCCAGAGGAATGAAATATGAGACACACTCTGTTTTAGGTCCCCATTGCGTAGAACTCCACGTACGGAGGGAGTCATACAGAGGTGCAAACCCTCAGGATCCTTCAAAAGGTCGGTTAACAAAATAACCTGGAGCCACCAATGGCCCAGCAGAAGTGGTGACATCCAACCTCAGGCTTGGGCAACCCTAGGGACAAGTCTTTTAAGTTGCTTATGGCCCAGTTTTGCCAGGTGAAGAAGGGCACACCACACTCTCACCTTATCGGCCTTACTACATGACACAATGAGCCGTGATTCATTCACACGTGACTAACAATAAAGAGGGAAATTGGGATGTAGAAAGTGACAAGAAATTCACCCTCAGCTGGAGCAGATTTGACACAAGGCTACAGATTTCGTAAGAACTGGTAATATAAATGGAATTGGTAGTAAACTATGGAATGGAGTTCTGAATGGATGCTCTGGGGTCCATCCTAGTTCTCTGATTTGAAGCCTGAGACTGTCTTGCTGCTAGTGATAAACTCTGGGTGGGCCTTGCACATGCTAGGTAAGCCCTCCATCACTGACTAATACTGACAGTCTGTAAGCCCAGGGTTCCCATCTGTAACACAGGATGCTAACCTTGCCTATCTTCATAGAGCTGTTGGGGGGAATTAAGTGAAATTAATGTGAAATATTCTACATTGAGCCTATATAGCACACACTTGACAATGTTAGGTGTTCATAGAAGAAATCATGTTATCATCACTAACTTTGGTACAGTCTATTTAACTGACTGACTTAAAGGGTTGAAAGCAAGACTTTAAAATCATTCCCACTCCCAAGGGTAAACCCACAAAGTTCCACCTAATGTAGGTAAGCTTCTCACATGCCCTATACTATATGCTCTAACACAAATACCTTTGACTCAAAAAAAAAAAACACATAAGAAAGCATAAAACAAAACAAAATAAAAGCAAACAAAACAAAACAAAACAACAACAACAAAAAACCCAAACGAAAAACTGATTGACACTAAGAGGGAGCCATTTTCATTTCTGAAAGTATGATTGAGATAAAACAATCACAGACCCTCCTCCACACACAGTGAGGTGACTCCTCATAAGCCAGAGCAGAGAAATGTAAGTTTCAACGCTTCTGAAACACCTGACCTACGAAGCATGGCGGCTGCCTGATGTGGCACACTCAGAGTAGCAGAGCTTCTTCTTTTGACCATGTGACTGCCTCGGAACTAGAACTCACTGCCACAGCCAGCTTCACTCAAGAGAGTACCAAATCACCCACCACTGTCTTTGGAAAAGACTGAAATTCAAAATTCAAAGTTAAGGCTCTTTTGCGTTATTAGAGAGTTGAAAAATCATCGATTTTTTTTTCTTATGCCAGTGTCTGTCTGTATATTTCTGGAGGGCATGCTTCATCTATCTGCTCACTATTTTGTGGTGCTTGGGATCAAATACATTACGTGAGCTCTTTCCACTTGTTAATTCCTAGGGATGCTATGGTGGCCAAGACAGATATGGGTCCAGCCTTAAAAGAGCTTTGTAATGAAAAATGAAGATGATGAAATAAGCCTTCAGAGCAGGATATGATATGTGTTATAAAAGGGTCTGTGTGGCCCTTAGGAGAGCTAGCTCCAGTCCAGAGGAGCATTCCGAAGCTCAGTGTATGGAGGAAGCAGGATATCTATGAATCAGAAATGCACAGACTGTTAAAGTAATGGTCTACAGATAGATAATTTCTTATGGTGATGCTCTTCATTCCGGAGACCATTCTGTTGAGGAGTTTTTGAAAATATGCCTTTAAGTATTCAACAAGATCATGTAAAAACTACTTGGAAAAGTTCGGAGGCCTGGTTTACTGACAAACTCATAGTGTGTGGATTGTACGTATAAAAACAGAGGAAAACTCTACATTGATGGAAGCACACTTCATGGGCAGAGGGAGAGAAGAACAGGCAGTATGTGCACAGGGCATGCAAACCCATCAAGAATCCATTAAAGGCCAGTAAAATGGGTGCAGAAGCTGCCATTTAGAACTTTGTATTTAGCCTGGAAAATGGAAAATTGCAGAAGTGAAAATACCATATAGGGAAAGGAGAGAAGATTGTGCCAAATGTGACTAAAAAAAAAAAAAAGGATCAGGTAAACTGTGAAGTGGTTTATGCTTTAGGTCAAAGCAATTTTTGCTTTTTTTTTTTTTTTGGAAACAATTTTCTATGAGGAAGGCCTATCCTAAACATGATATGAAATTTGGAAGCTATAAATAGAAAAAAAAAATTCTGCTGAAATTGCCAAGGTCAAATTTTAGTAGCTAGGCAGGAGGAAAAAGCACTAACATTAAAAAAAGGCACTAATAAATAGAAAGTTAGGAAGCTTGGAAACATGGGTGAAGGATACAGGGCAGCACCACTGTTGACAATGGCAGGTAACAAAGAGACCACTCCACCCGCTGGAGAAGCAAGTCATCGCTAGACTCCAGCTGGCACGGGTTAGAACCGTATTAGGTAATTACAAGGAAAGGCTATCTGATTCTTTCTGGTTAGCTGGTTAGCTTAGAGAAAAGAAGGTATGTGGTGACAAAGACCATGACAGCCTAGAAGAAGGTTTTATGAGGAAGGGTGTAATGAGCACTTCTTAATCTCCATTCCCAAAGGTATCAAATATGAAGGGATGAACTTACAGCGAACCTAAGTAAGGCTTCTGAGTACTGAGATAAGGACTGGAATGGACCGCTTAGAGAGATGATGGTATTTTCCTTTTTGGACAAATTAAAAAAGATAAAGACCATCATTGCTGGTTAAGGTCAGAACCTTTTGTGAAATCCTAATTACTGCTAAGAGACATGACCAAGGCTTCAAACCACTCATCCAATAACAATCGTTTAACTTCATTTTTTCCACAAGTGTGTATTCTATGTGTGTGTGTGCGTGCGCACACGCACATATACACTCGTATCTGTTCTGGAGGTTTTCTGACATTCAGGCATCAAAATCCAGTAAGTAAATAAGGGTGGGAATGATAACAAAGAATTGTCTATGTTAAAAGGGACAGACCAGGTTATAGCATACTAAACAATCTCGGATTTCGTGGTTTAACACAGGAAACATCGATTTCTCACTCAGGCAAGGCTGACTCGGGAAAGTGGGGCAGGGAACACAGGCTTTGCCGAGACCGCCACTCCAAGCTGTGGCTCAGGGATCTGTCCCAGTCCCCTGTTGCGTCTCTGATTTCAACCTGTAATTTCCATGTTCCAACAACACAAGAAGTGAGAAATGAATAGGCTTCCATGTGACTCAGCTTGGAGATGAGTAATATCACTTTGATTGATCGAACCAGTTGGATGACTTCATCTCGGCAAGAAGGCTGAGCAGGGTATGTACCAGAAGAAGAGGAAACGTAGATAATAAAAACATCTCTCTGTAAGGCATGTCACATATCAACTTTCATTTTTGCTGCGTAAAGACATTTAAACCCCACAATCTATTCAAACAAGGATGTCATAAAACAAGGAGATGTTTAGCATGTGAAAAAAAAAATCTTTATTCATTGGGTAGTTCCAAATGAATACTTGGGATCATGGCAGCATGTGCTACAGGGAGACAATGGAAACATATGTTTTGACTTTTTACTATCATTCAAGCAACAGTCTCTACACCAAGCTACCTTACAAGGAACACATGTTTGAAGAATGTGGCCTTTCTGCTGTGGAGGCAGAGGTAGAAGGTACCCACAGAGGTGGTGCTAGCATCTCAGAAGGAAGTGCTCAGGAGAGACATCCTCAATGGCTTCCAACCACTTTTCCAATTCAGGTTCCTAACATCTTAGCAAGAGCCCAAAAACACGATCTGGATGAAGTCTGGCTCTCTCGCCTACCGGATGCATGTTTATGGTAATGGCAGTCCATCCTAGCTTCAGCTTTTCCACCTACAAAAGACAGCCTGCTACCATTCAAGCTCAAGAATGGCTAGATGAGCCTGGTGGTGGTAGCACAAGCCTTTGACCCCAGCACTCGGGAGGCAGAGGCGGGCAGATCTCCGAGTTTGAGGCCAGCCTGGTCTACAGAGTAAGTTCTTAGATAATCAAGGCTACACAGAGGTTATACAGGGCTATACAAGGCTACTAGACAGGGGTCTCGAAGACTAGTTTATGTGTCAAACTGTATCTTTTTGTTTTTTCACTTGTTTTTTAAAGAAAGACATGGAAAGGATTGTTGCTATAACACATGATAAAATTTTTTATGATAAAGGACTCCTCCCCAGGCCTTTTTTTGTCCATATATATATATATATACATATATATATGTATATATATAAACATGTTATGAATACTCCACAGATCACTGACATTTCTAAATCCTATGAAAAACCACCTGCCACATTTTAAATTCAGAAAAACAATATTCTGTACTTTCTTATCATCTTAGGAATTGCCACATTTCATATACTTTAATTAGTCTTGATCCCAATAATGAAATGCATACAATTTTAACATTGGCTTTTATCCTATTTTAATTATATTAATTAAAATAAGAGATATGGACAAGCATTACTGTGCATATCAAAATAAAAGACTACTAAATCCTCACTCCAAAAAGTTAAAAATTGTGTCAGTGGTTTAAGCAGGCTTACTGCTGCACATTTTCATTAACATATCACTAAATTAGCATGGTGTGCTAATAAATAGGTTTTTAATTAAGAAAAAAAATAGCTGCATTTACTCTGGAAGCTTTTTGGATTACTGGTTCCTTCAACCTGCTTAGTATAAACCTGGATTTCTTTGGAGGAGAATAAGGCTGCTTTACTGAATAGGATGCTTTGGTTTTCTAGCACTTTCCAAAGGCAGCTACAAAGAGACACTTCTCTTGAGAGAACTATGGTAAAATATACAATACCTTTGAAAAAAAAAAAAGACTGGAAAAACTATCTGCCTCCCAAAGTAGCGAGTGGACAGCAAAGATCTTCCCTGGAGAAATTATTCTGGAAGAGGAAACGTCACAGATGGACAGCCGACACAGTCATTCACGAGGAACAAGAAGGACCTGAGCGCCAGGTGCTCTATGCACATGATGTCACTTAGTCCTCACGTAAAAATGTACCTTTACCATCATGTGCCATACAGACTATATGAATGGAACAAGGATTCATAACAGATCAATTCCTGGGTCATTATAACACCCATGGTCCTTCCTTTAATTCAAGCTTCACAATTTTCAAAGTCCAGGGGTTATCATAATACTCCAAGTATAATATGTTGAAAATAATTTCTTAAGAAACCATAGGGCACAGAATATTCTCTGTTTCTCTAAATGGTGGATTGCTTTGTACAAAGAGAATACATAGGGTTTCTCTCAGAGGCAGGAGCTCTTTCCTTTGAAGTTCTAATTCTATGTCATAGCCTTTCATTCTCAGTGGTGGTGATACTCCCTTAATACCAGTTGTGGTGGTTGGATGAGAATGACCCCCAAGGCCTATACAGTTGAATACTTAGTCCAATGCTGGTGGAATTGTTGGGAAGGATTAGGAGGTATGACTTCGTTGGAGGGGGTATAACCCTGGGAGTGAGCTTTGAGTTTTCAAAAGCCCACATTATTCCCAGTTAGCTTTCTCTTTCTGCCTCCTACTTCTGGATAAGGATGTAAGCTCTCCCCTGCTGTTCCAATGCCATACCTGCTGTCTCGCTCCTCATGATGGACTCTAAGCCTCTGGAACTATAAGCCCCAATAAACTGTTTCTTCTAAGTGCAGTGTCTTGGTCATGGTGTCTCTTCACGGTAACAGAAAAGTAATTAAGACACCAATAATTATATAATTAACGTTACTCTATCTAAACTGTGCTATTTGGAGGAGATACTATATCTTTATTATTGCTGTTTACTACTCTAGTCCAAGCACCTGGTACCTTGCGGCCTGACAACTGATGAATACTTGTTGAGGAGGAAATGGTTGACAATTTCTGCTCTCTAGAAATTGGAGGGCATTTGGGGTTACTTCTGCAATAGCAGCTCAATGATTACTGTACGCTGAAAAAATTTTGTGGAGTGAGGAAAAAAAAATAAAAGGTAGATGCCACAGTCTCCTGTGGCTCCAACTCTTTGGTCTCTCCCTTGCTTGTCCTTGTCTCCTTGACAGCTCTGTGCTAAAGAACTCCCAGCTGGGCTCGGCTGTGGGACTTGTACTTTCCTTATTCTCATTCAGTACTCAGATCTGGTCTATGGTTATAACTTCTGTCTTGATACTAGTGAGTTAGGACCAAACTATTCCCATCAACTCTAGGCTCACATATCCCCATCATATCTAAATGTAGATGTCAAAGGCTTCTCAGCTACTATGTTTGTATCAATATCCCCACAAACCAGCTTTAGTTTCTGCTTTGAAATATTGGCTTGTTGGGGTAACCTTTTTGTATACTACGTGAAGGTTGTCTCTGTATATTCAATTGTTAATTCTGTCCCACCAGATAGCTGGGTGCTGTCTGACTTTGGCTCAGCATCTGCATCATATTTTGTAAACATACACTTCCCTCACCTTCTGATTGGTCTAATAAAGAGTGGAATGGCCAATTGCTGAGGCAGGAGAGGATAGGCGGGACTTCCAGCAGAGATAGGAGCTTGAGGAAGGCATCTGAGGTGGGAGAAGACACTAGCCAGAAACAAAGGAAGAAACAGGTGGCAGGACTGAGGAAAGGTAATGAACCACATGGCAGAACAGAGATTAATATGAACAGGTTAATTTAAGTTATAAGAGCTAGTTGGGAACAAGCCTAAGCTAAGGCCAAGCTTTCATAAATAATAAAAGCTTTAGGGAATGAGTGGCCCGAAGAAAATCCAGTTAGATTAGCAACTTCATCATCACAATGAAAAAAGAGCAAATTCCTTTGAGATCACCTTTATACATTCCTTACTCTTAACCTTAGCTTGTAAGTCATAAGAGGGAAAATCTATACCTTAAAAGCCAAAATAGTTTGCTTCATGTCTTCTCATAAATGCTAGAACAAAATCATACCATCCATGTGTCTACATTGGTATCTACTCATATTTTGGTTTCTCTTTAGATAGTATAAATATTTTGCATTTTACATTGTTATCTACATATGTATTTCTGTTAGGTATCCATATTCATGTTACAACAAAGTTAAATAGTTTCCAACAACTACCTTATGGCTTACCAAAATTAAGACATTTACTAATCTTGTTTTGAACACCAGACATTTTCTGGCTCTTACCTAATTCTACTGAGTTAGATATCAGCTCTGTCCAACATCTTTCTTCTGTTTCTATTTTTTTAAAGATTTGTTTATTTATTATTTATATAGTATTCTGCCTGCACACCATAGGAGGGCATCAAAACTCATTATAAATGGTTGTGAGCCACTATGTGGTTGCTGGGAATTGAACTCAGAGCCTTTGGAAGAACAGTCAGTGCTCTTAACCTCTGAGCCATCTTGCCAGCCCCTGCTTCTATTGTTATCACTGCAGTCCAAGCCACTTCCATGCCTCTCCTGTATGGAGATCCAGGTGATCATGAACTCAGCCTTTCTCTTGGTCGATTACCACCTCTCTTTCTTTAGGCTGTTCACACAATGGCCCCTCTGTGTGAGTCTCTTTGGGAGACTGGACTGTGCCAGGCTTCTGCACAAAATCCACCAATTCTGCTTCTGTAAAAGTTGCCCTTGCGGATTGAGGCCATACACTCCCCTAACACTCTCTCCTGCTGCTCTCTGCCTTTCTATAATCTAAATATCAGGTCTTGAACATGCCAGGCTCATGCCCCCCACCAAGCTTTTGCATTTGTTCTTCCTCTGAAATGGTCTGTTTTGTAGACAGTAGCATGGCTCACTGTCAGCTTTTCAAATCCAACCATCAGCCCATGAGGCCTTTTCATCCTTTGTAAGAATAATGGCCCCCACTACCCTCATACTCCCAACACTTTTCTGACATTTTCCCTTTGATATTCTCTTACGACAATTTTGTCGAGACATATTTTATACACCAAGCAAGTCACACATTGGAAGTGCACCACTACATGGTTCTAGTACATTCACAACGTTTTTCCATGAGCTAATTTTAGAACTTCAAGTGAGCTACAAACAAACTCTTTAATGAGTTGCTCCCTAGTGACCTCACTATCTCGGACTTAGCCAAACATTAATCTACTTTGTATATCCAAATATTCCTACTTTGCACATTTCATTTAAATAAAATTTATCATATGCAAACCTTTGTGAATTATTTTTCTTTAGTATAATGGATTTTTAAAAATTATCTATGTTGTAGCTTATATCAGAATTTCATTCATTCAACATTGCATAGTGTAATTTTACAGTTTGGAAATGAAGCATTCCCTAAAAGAGACGTTGTTCCCCATCTGCTGGCATTACTGAAAGGTTAAGAATCGTGAAGATGTTAACCTCAACAATGGATGAACCCATATTAATTACACATAATTGTATAATGATGGATTTTATTATGACATTTATATATATATATTGCTTTTATCTATTGAGCCCCTTCTATTCTTCCTGCTTCCCCTACTGGCAGAGTCCCTGGGTCTTTGAGGGGGTGGCTCAGCCTCCCACTTATGGCTGAGCATTAAACGATTACTTGCAGTACTTTGGCTGGTTATAAGCCTCTTCAGAATTAAATGACATCTTGTAACAAATCGACCTAACAGACACCTATAGAGGAAAACATAATAATGAATAATAAAAATAATGAATAATAAATAATGAAAACATAATGACACACTTCTAGGATATATTGAAAGCAGTCTTAAGAAAGAAATTTTTAGAAATGATCAACATTTTTAGAAGAGTGACAGAGTACAAAACCAGCTCACAAAAATCTGTAGCCAAAGCTGGGGAGTGGTGGTGCACACCTTTTTTTCCCAGCACTCATGTGACAGCAGTAAGAACATTTTTGAGGTCAAGACCAGCCTGGTCTACAAAGTGAGTTCCAGGACAGCTAGTACTAACACAGAGAAATGTTGTTTTGAAAACCAACCAACCAACCAACCAACCAAGAAACAGAAATACTAAGTATCCTTTCTATATACCAATGACAAGCACAGTGAGAAAGAGATCTTGGAAACATTTATAATAACCTCAAAAAAAAAGGTGGTCAAAGACCTCTACAATGAAAATGAATTTTTGAAGAAAAGATTGAGGAAGACATTAAAGATGGAAAGACCTCCCATGCCTGTGAAATGGTAGAATCAACAGTATGAAAATGAACATTCTATCCAAATCAATTTAAAGATTCAAGGCAATCCCAATCAAACTGCATGATATTCTTCACAGAATAAAAAGAGCTTCCTAAACTTCAAATGGAATCTCGAAAGAGTGCAGATAGCTACAGTAATCCAGAGCAAAAGGAACAATGCCAGAAGTACTACCATTCCAGAGTTTAAGCTACATTACAAAGCTCAAGTATTAAAACCATGGGACTGCAACGAAACAGACATGTAGATCAACGGAGCAAAATGGATGACTCAGATATGAATGTTCTACTTATAGATATGAGATAGTGACAAACAGGCTAAAAAGACACTCTGGAGAAGAGGAAGACATATTCAAAAAAATGGTACTTGGGAAAGTGGATATTCATAAGTAGAATGAAATTGTAATAGTCAGAACCTGGAAACAACCCAGATGTCCCTCAGCGGAGGAATGGATACAGAAATTGTGGTGCATTTACACAATGGAATACTACTCAGCAATTAAAAACAAGAAAATCATGAAAATTTCAGGCAAATGGTGGGATCTAGAAGAGATCATCCTGAGTGTGGTATCCCAGAAGCAAAGACACACACAGTATATACTCACTTATAAGTGGATACTAGACCTATAAGATAGGATAAACATACTAAAATCTGTACACCTGAAGAAGCTAAGCAAGAAGGAGGTCCTGGGGTAAGATGATCAACCCTTACTTAGAAAGGCAAATGGGATGGACATTGAAAGTAGGAGAAAACAAGAAACAGGACAGGAGCCTATCATAGAGGGCCTCTGAAAGACTCTACCTAGCAGTGTATCAAAGGAAATGCTGAGACTCATAGCCAAATTTTGGGAAGAGCGCAGGGAATCTTATGAAAGAAGGGGGAGTTAGTAAGACCTGGAGAGGATAGGAACGCCACAAGGACCAAATATATCTGTGGGCACAGGGGTCTTTTCTGAGACTGATACTCCAACCAAGAACCATTCATGGATATAACCTAGAACCCCTGTTCAGACGTAGCCCATGGCAGCTTAGCATCCAAGTGGGTTTCCCTAGTAAGGGGAACAGGGACTGTCTCTGACATGAACTTAGTGGTGGGCTCTTTGACCTCCCCCCCTCTCGAGGGAGGAGCAGCCTTACTAGGCCCCAGAGGAGGACAATGCAGCCAGTCCTGATGAGACCTGATAAGCTAGTGTCAGATGGAAGGGGAGGAGAACCTCCCCTATCAGTGGTCTTAGAAAGGGGCAGGGAGGAGATGAGGGAGGGAGGGTAAGATTGGGAGGGAATGAGGGAGAGGGCTACAGCTAGGATACAAAGTAAATAAACTGTAATTAATATAAAAAATAAAAATTAAAAACAACAACAACAACAACAAAGAAATTAGACTTATACCTATCACCAAACACAGAAATCAACTCCAAATGGGCCAAAGACCTCAATGGAAAATCTGAAACACTGGAACTTCGAGAAGAAAACAAAGGCAGTACCCTATGTGCAGGAATGGACTTTGTGAATAAAATTCCATTTGCTCAGGAAAACCTGACAAAAATCATCTTCATAAAACAGAAAAGCAAAGACACAAATCAAGTCAGTGAAGAGGAAGGCTAGAGAGTGGGAGAGAATCTTTGTCAGCTATACATCTGGTAGAGGTTAATATTTATAGTATTAACAGAAATAACAGAATAATATCATGAACAACAATGACAACAACCAAAGAGTCAAAAAAAATCTAATTAAAAATAATGGGCTACATATCTAAAAGGAGAATTCTCAAAAGGAAAAATAATAATGGCTAAGAAATACCTTTTGAAGTGTTCAACAACGTCAGAAGTCAGGGAGATGAAAATTAAGATTACTTTGAAATGTTATCTTATCCTAGTTAGAATGGGCAAGATCAAGAAAACAGCGAGGATGTGGGGGAAGGAGAACCTTCAATGACTGTTGGTGGAACTGCAGACCAGTGTAGTTACTCCAGAAATCAGTGTGGAGAATTCTCAGAGCTAAAAGTTGATCTACCATATGATCTAGCTATACCACTCATTAGCATGTGGCCCCCAAATCAATAGCCTGCTCCCACAGATACATGCTCAGCCATGTTAATATAGCTCCTCTCACAATAGCTATACAATATAAAAACCCAAATGTCCTTCAACTGGTGAAACTGGTGAGAGAGACGTGGTACATACATTCACACAGTGGAATCCAACTCATCAGTAGAAAAGAATAAAATCAAGAAATGTCCAGATAAATGGATGGAACTAGAAAATATCATACCGAGTAAAGCAACCCTGAAGACAAATGCTGTCATTTTCTGTCTTCTTTGCGGATCCTAGGGCTGACTCTTTAGATGTGAGTGTAGAAGAACCAAACAGCTCAGAAGCAAACAAAAAAAGTGATTGTGTGTGTATGTGTGTGTATGTGTGTGTGTTGGAAAAAGCTCTGGGGGGGGTAGTAGGACATAGGTGCTATGAAGGGGGAAATGGGAAAAAATGGAGGGACTCTAACTAGTGAGAAGGAAAAGAAGACAACACACAGAGAAAGCAAGGCAGGAGGAATAAAGAACTCTATAGATGATTGAAAAAAGCCATAGAGAATCATTAATTTATGTTTACTTAAAATACATACATGTATATTTACTCCTATCTATACAGACATATAAACTACATGTGTATATTTATTATATATTAATGAAGTACACCATTTGGGGGAATAATGCTTTTGGGTGAGGGAAGAGGGATAAAAAAAAAAACGCTACCAAAGACATTATTTTATGTCTACTTAAAATTACATGCATGTAAAGCGTGTCTATATACATACGTGAATAGGTGGATAGATATATTGATAGTTTAAATAAGATTACAGTACTTCGGTGGCAATATTCCTCCGAGAGCCATAGACTATCAACAAAAACCCCAGTGCCAGTCAGAGGAAAACCATACTTTGAGTTTTTGGTCAGGGATGTCCAAGAGACTCCCTGAACAATATAGGCTGTTATCATAGCCCTTTGTTGCCTTACAGATACTGAAGGCAGGATCCTACTGCTGGATATACTATATGCTTTGGACACAGGATTTGCAGGAATCAAGTTAGAACTGACCCCTATGCCTCCTCTCCAAGGACTAGCTCTCCTATTATCCAAAGGTGCTGTGCCAGGTGCCAAGGGAGAAATGCAGTCAGTAATCTTAGGTAGCAGTAAAGTGTACAAAGTGTAGTGATGACTACTGGGGCAGGATGTCCCGTGGATTCAATAGCAGTACTTATATCTTGGGGGAAACCGATACAGTTACCAAATGAAACCTGCAGGATGTCAACACCAGCTGACATGCCAGCGTCAATAGGAGGAATCTCCCAGCGTCATCCCTAAAAGAAAAGCTACAGGGGATTAAATGGCTGCTGAGTGATGGGGCATCAGTCTTCTCCAGGGGTAAGCCTCCACTAGATTATTCAATCCAAAGGGGTCGGTCCTATACACGTCATACAGACGAGCAACAATAAATGGCTTTATCTCTGTCTCTGTCTCTGTGTGTGTGTGTGTGTGTGTGTGTGTGGTGTAACACAATAATAATTAAAGAAGTCACAAATTTGAGAGGGACATAGGAAGAGTTGGTGTGGGGAGAGAAGCAGTGAAAATGATGTAACTACAGTACTTATATTGGAAATTCTCAAAATATTTTAAAAATTGAAGATATTTTGTTGAAATGGACATTTTACATAGAGCACTGTGATACTTCTGACTGCAACCCACCTCCCCCCTTCCCATAGTTTGTTTATTTTTGTTTAGTGACTGGTTATGGAAGTGAAATGGAGTTGTTTCTCTTGCAGTGGTGGTTGGCAGACAGCATGAACACAGAATGCTTGGGCAACTGGGTTGGTCTGTATTTATTGGTTTCACAGCTATCTGTTAGCTAGTACTCATGGCTAGCTGATTGTTCTATTGTTCTTGACAATACCTTTTGCAATAAACTGCCTAAAACTTTGATCTGGTGAAAGACAGGCTCCTTTGCAAGGGCAGGGTGTTTTCCATCTTTAAAGCTGTCCCTCCCAAAATGAAACAATAGCTCTAGATGTCTGTTCTTGACTGTATACAGAGTATATTTTCCATTACACTGATCTGTGTAAGAAGAGAAAATGAAGGTGAGCGAGTCATAGTTCAAATGCCACAGAGTATCACTTTGCACAATTTGGTAGATTTTCTTGATTAGATGTTTTACCACTAGGCTTCATGACATTAGGAAATCTTCCAGGAGCCTTAAATGATTGCTTTTAAATATGTATTAATGTGCTTTTCAGCAGATTATTGTTTTGTCAATCAAAGGGTCTACCGTTTTCCTCCCACTGCCACTCTGAAAGCTAAACCCAGTGCTCACTAAGCATTAATGTGTTTTACTCACTTATTCTGCTTTATACTCTCAGAAGTCTCGTCAGTTCCACCCAGCCTTCTATTCTCAGAGCCAGTGTTGTGCCCAGACCTTAAGGTCCCCAAAGGCCATCAAGAGCCGGACCACATATGCAAAAACAAAGAGCAAGAGGGGGAGAGATAAATCCAGTGGATTAGAGAGGAGAGCCAGCAGCAGCTACATGGCAGGGTTTTTATTTGGGGCTTGAGCAAGAACCCGGAATTCCCAGCTTAGCAATTACATGATTGGATGATATTCAGCAAGGGCAAGCTTGTTACAAAGTGATTGCCTAACTAACATTAGGAATGTTAGGTTGGTGGGCTGCCCAGCACAGATGCCCCACCCTGAGATAAGATACCTCCCCGTTCTTGTGGTTACTTCCAGCCTATTCCTTGGGTAATTTTATGGCTTTCTTATTCCTGGGATTGGTGACCTATGGCCTAGTTCCTGGGACTTGTGGTCAGGCCTGATCTTTTCACCAGGACACACAGTAGTCCTGAGGCAGGAAAACAGAGGAACAGAGGAAGTTACAGAGACAAACATAAGAAAGGAGGGCAAGACAGGCAGCCCTTACCATCTGAGCTTCATTCATCCAAGGGAACATGCCTGGAAAAGCTGTGTCACACAAACTTGGGAGAGGTGAGTACTATGCTAACAATACCCAAAAGGCCATGAGAGACCTCAGCTCTTCTTGTCCTCTTGGAGTCAGGCCACAGGGGAGACACAGCACACCTTTAGACCACTCTGTTCCTTCCCCTTAATGAACTAACTCCTATCCTGTAACAATAGATGAGTTTTTGTACAATTCATTGTAAAGAGCCACAAGAACCCGTCAATTTCAGGGCCTGCTCTCTACACTCATCTCTGCTCTGTTAACAGGCCTTTCATAATGATTAGCTAAATAAATGGATGAGTAACCACAGCCTAGTTTATGGCTGGCTGTAAGATCTAATAGCTGATGATGTCTTCATGTGACAGAATAGGAGCAGAAAAAGAGCTACCTCAAGATGAACCGATAAGTGAAGGCAGTTTTCAGATGAAGATTGGGAGCCTTCCTTACCTTGACATCATCCAAGGAATATATGGGATAAACGGTCCCAGACTGTTCAAGTGGGGAGGGAGTGGGTATCAAAGACACTGCGGGCCTGACCCTAGAGGCATTGCAGGTGTGGCTGCTGTGTCACATGTGTGCCAGGAGGTGACAGAGAGGAGAGACGCTATGTCTATGCTCAGTGTTCTGACTTACGAACATCTGAATGATTACTAGTCTAACACTCCCTGAAAAAAAGCAAGTCTAAGTTGACCACCAGTCCAGCATCATGCAGCCCCTGATCGTTCCCAGGATTGGGGGGTGGGGCAAGTCAGAGACTAGAAGAACCCTGCCTGGGATTGAGGGCCCGGGCAGGAATGAACCCAAGAAAACGAACCTCACATGGGGGGGCCAGGTGAGCAGTAAGCTGGAGATGACCCCCTGATGGGCGCCACGGGACTGGACAGAAAGCTAGCCTGCAGTTGGATACTGCACAGGCCTGGGAGAGAGGCAGACCATGCTATTCATGACTCCTTCCTGGTGCCATAATGCATGAGTTGGGCATAGGACTCCTGAGACCACTCCTGAGGCAACCTCAGACACTCAGAGACTCTGGGCACCACTAAGAGGAATAAGTAAGTGGTGAAGAATGGAAGAAAAAGAGAAACACAAGAATGAAGAGAGGCAGAATGGGAAACTTAAGGGTTGTGAGGAACAGCCTGATGTGAATAGCCAGTGATGCCATCTGAGACCGTGGTGAGGTCCTAGCCTGTGCTGCCAGTGGGGCATGTCTGGATACATGGCCCTGAAGCAGCAGGGGACTGTTACCATCAAAGGCCAGGCAGATGTCCCTAGTCTGGGCTGCTGCCCAGAGACATGTTGATATCTGAGCATCAACTGAACAGAACTGGTCCCACCCCTCTCCTGAGCATTGTGGGAAACCTGGCCCTGGAAGCAGGAGAGCAGGAGAGCTGTCCCTGACCCTCACCAGCTGCAGCACTCAGGATAGCAGGTGCTACACCTCGCCTGGGCAGCACTGTAGAGTTAACCCTGGTGGCAGGGGATGTTGATCCAGCCCTGAGGGCATGAGCGTAAGAGAGCTGGCCCTGCTACTTGTCTGCTCTACAGTGACATGGGCAAGGGATAAATGATCCCTTCTCTCACCCCTTGCCACCTATGGCACATAGGAGAGCTGGTCATCAGAGTGGGAAAGCTGTCCCTGCCCCTCACCTGCTGCAACGCTTGGGAGAGCAGACCCTGCACCTCGCCTGGGCAGTACAGTAGTTGGCCCTAGATGTGGGGGTTGCAGGTGAGCTGTCCCCAAGGGCATGAGTATGGGAGAGCGGGCCTGCCTCTTGTCTGCTGGGCAGTGGCATGGATGAGGGAGAGACATACTCGTCCCCTCCTTTGTCCCTGGCCATCTATGGCAGGTAGGAGAGCTGGCCCCGAGGTCACAATATAGGAGAACTGGCCACGTCTCTCACCAGTTACAGCACTCAGGAGAACAGGACTTGCACTTCACCTGGGTAGCCGGGTAGAGCTGGCCCTGAAAGAGGGGGCTGCCAGTGAGCCACTCTGAAGGCACGAGAGTGAGAAAGCTAGCAAGCTGACCAGCTCAGATACCTTCCAGGCTCAGATTCAGAGCTTTGAATTGGCTCACTCCAAAATACATCCCATTGATGAATTGCTCGAGTGCGTGAAGGGGCTGAGCAGATCCCAAACTACAGGATCTCCATGTTACAGGGCTACACAACAGGATATTGGAGAGGATGATCCCAGTAACATTCCAGTATTGACAGAGTAGAAGAAGCCAGGGGCCTCGTATCAGACCAACAAGCCGTTGCAACGAACATCTGCAAGCAAAGAAGCGTGGACAGAAGGATATACTGTGGGACACACTGCAACACCCGACAGCTTCCACGGAGTCTTTTTTTCTCTTTGTTGGCAGGCAGTGGGAGGGAGGTTGGAAGAGTAGAGGGTGGGTGCCAGGAGAAGGGGAGATGAGTGGGACTGCAGTGGGTGTATGGTGTGAGATTCACAAAGAACCAATAAAAACTTCCGGGCTCTTTTTTCTCAGCTCAGGAGTCCATTTCTATTCTTGGGAGAACCTTTTCTTTCCTAAAGGTGGTCTCTATTTCTCCTCCATACCTAACCTAAATACTTAAAATTTTTTTTTTTTCTCGATCTCTTCCTGGCAGCTGTGGAGGTTTTCACCTAACCTGTGCTGCTTTTCTCTTACGCCCTAATAAAATTGTCATGGCCTTCTGGGTCTATTTCTAAGTCCTTTAATTAATGAGATCAAGCACTTTAAGACAGAACCTCAGTTTCCCTACTAACACTCAGTGATGAAAATAACAAACAACCATATCCCTTCATTTCCACATAACTGAAAACACAAAACAAAACAGGTTTGGCTTTTAATTGAACACATTGACAAGAGAGGTTTAGTCAAAACCACCAAAGCCCCTGACATCAGACTCTCAGATATTTCTTTCCAGCTTCTACTTTCTCCTCCTCAGGAGGGGGGCAGGATTGCCCGCAGGCAAAACTCCAGGTGCTGGACCAGGCCTCTGTCCTCTAACCCAGTTGCAGATGAGGCCCCCAATCTGACACTGGCAAGAGCCTCTGCCAACCAGCCAGGCCACAGAAGTTCCACACTGACATCAGCTGCTTTAATGAGGGCGCTGGACTTATCCTCTGGGGCCATTACCTTGCACAGGATGAGGGTGGAGTGACGCAGGCTGCTCAGCAGACTGTCAGGCTAGTGTCGGTCACTGATGAGGCGAGCACCTTGTCCCAGGGAGGCCTTGGAAGACGCAGCACCTTCTCAGAAGCTGACGCTAGGGACCACATAGCTTATTTTTGTTTTGATTATAGCACAGTGAGACTGTCACACCTATGGAGTTATCGGGTTGCTGACTGACGGAGAAAAAAAGAAGAAGAAGTGCAGCTGCTATGGCACCCGCATCTTCCTTTTTCTTTTTAACCTTATCTGCTCCTTTACAGCTATAAATAGCTTGCTGCAGGAGGTAAATAATTTATTTTTGTTTGAAACAAAATCCTGCTATAATGGAACTAGCTTTCTTATTAGAATCGAAAAGTATATGTCTATTCCTGGCCTGGTCTTGTCCCTACTTCCCACTCTCACTCTGTGCGTGTGCCTGCTTGCATGTGCACATGAGAGAGAGAAAATTTTGGTTACTAATTTTGCTCTGAAGATACCTCTTCTCTAAACGTATAGACAATGGTTGATAACCTTAGTATGTTTACAAAGCGCCCTGTACAGTATCAGATAGATATACCCAGAAACTTGCATGAGTATTAGGGGCTATAATTACCTGCCCACCAACTAAGGTAGTCAATCGCATCTAATGAGAGTAGCTGAAAGGGAAGATTTCTCATGTTTTAGTGTGCATAAGTTATACTCTTAAAATTGAGAAACTAAATGCTCCTGGCCTATCCCTTGTTGGTACATCCTTCATGGTTTACCCGTCTCCTCCTCTGAGTCTGTGTTTCACACTGTTCAGT
Organism: Meriones unguiculatus; assembly: GCF_030254825.1. NCBI lineage: Eukaryota > Metazoa > Chordata > Mammalia > Rodentia > Muridae > Meriones > Meriones unguiculatus. The sequence goes on from NC_083353.1 coordinate 84,312,063, forward strand.
TCCAGGCTAAATTGAGCCCTACAAGAGATTCCTGGAATTCTGTTTAATAATGCACATCTTCCCTCCACACAGGAAGTTGCTGGGATGAGACATTATTTTGAAAAAGGTCTTCTAGTCACCACTTTGATCAGTAGGTGATCAGGTCAAAACATAAAAGGATAATAATAAAGCAGAACAATTAAAATGAGCAGTAGAAAGGGCTTAACATGAATCACAAATATACTTCCATCTAGAGAAGTTGGTAGCACTAGGACTAATGTATAGGAGCATAAATCACCAAGATAGCCACAGTCTATAAGAGCCAAAAGTGTCCCCAGGTGCCAGGAACCCTTGATCACAGGTACTGGTCAGGTGGTCTAGGGCCAGTTCTGGCTCCTCCTCTTACCGGAAGTGTGGAGTGGGTCATGTCATGTTTCTTCTCTGTGCCCATTAAACCGTCTCTGCCTTGTGGACTTGACAGGTTATAAGATAAGGAAGGTAAATTGTCCAGCACACGGTGGCTGCTTAATAAATGTTTATACTGCCTGAGTGTAAACACAGCATCTGGTGTCCTTAGACTCAAGAAGCCATCGGTACACACCAATCACACTATCTACTCTGGAACCTGGAGAATTCCTGACAGCAAGGACAAGCTCCATGCTCAGCCTGTTCACCTTCCCGCCTTCCCCCACCCTCAGACACCATCATACAGCTGGTAGGAACTTAAGAATACACCCTGGAGGTCATCAGGGGACAGGCTAGGACAGATGTAAGGGCAGGCTGTTTGGGTGAATTATTTAGCACCTTCTCTGAGGGGGCCTGGTGTGAACTTCACAGACGGCTCCACGCACAGCAAGGTAACAACAGCATGACTCATCACCAAGAGCCACATTTGTCTTCCCTTAAAGGGCGCACATAGCAAAGCCCTACTGGGGAGAAGGGCTTAGCAGAGTTTTCTCCACTAAACTCATCACAATGAGGAGGTTTGCAGTGGGAAGGGCTGTTAGGAGTCTGGCCCAAAAAAGGCTACAGTGAGGGAGTTCAGCTAGCTGGGATAAGAGAAGACACATAGTGGCAATGGGATATAGTAGAGATAAAAATTCACTCCAGGGAAAACAGGAGTGTCTTGGACAGAACCACTGTAAAGCTCGATTTTAGCCACCAGGTATTATCCACAGGTACCCCCAAGCCCACCGTCTTTTGGGAATCTCTAGGTAACTAGGATGATTGCTAGCAATTCAGGCCACAGAGACACTAAAGAAGGAAAGGAGTTATAAACCTGATTTATAGGAGATATTTACTGCATACAAAGCATCTCATTTAACCCTTCAAACTTATACCTACAGTCTCATTTATTATAGATAAGGTCATGGACATTAAGAAGTTAGTGTAAGCACTCATCTAAATTTTAAACTCATTTCTTCTTACTTCTCTTTATTCCTATTCTTAAAATATCCACTTAGTCTGTTAAATCTGAACTTCTCTTTCCTTATTAGGTTTGTGCTGATCATGATGTAAGAGACACCTGGTATGGACAACCACAGAATAAAGAGATTGGACAAGCCAAGACATACTCTCAAAGAACAAGTCCCAAAGAACTAATGGTCAGGTTCATTGTGCTTATTGTGAATGAGGGATTAACAGCTATAACTCATGTTCATAGCTCCAATAATGGGAAACACTGAAGTGAGACAGCCTTTTTGCAAGCCAAATGAAGTTGGGTTTGGAAAGAGCCCATAGAATACAATTAAAATTGAGGAAATAAAGGAACTTTGTAGGACGCTGGGGAGCCATGAACTCCTTGCCTAAAGTCCCTATGTGAGCTGAAACGTCTCAATAAGTCTGTCCCAAGGGTTCTGTAGAGTTAATTCATCTTCTCTGGCCAAGACATCTGCTTTCCTGGCCAGATGCAGGGAGCTCTCCCCAACAGCATGGAACACCTGATCTTGGTCAGTACCATCAGCAGGTCCCCTGTTGAAAATTCGGATTTACATGCTTCTTCTACTCTTAGACCTTCTGAATCTGCCTTCTAGGTGTGGGGATGAGCCACTGGAGTCTGTGCATGTCCTCAAGGAATTCTGCATATAACCATCATTAGCCAAAGAGAAGGAGGAAGAGGAGCAGGAGGAAGAGGAGGAGGAGGAGGAGGAGGAGGAGGAGGACAAAGACAGGATTGGATAAAGGAGCCTCCGAAGGGCTCAGTATGGCCAGCTGCTGCCTTCCACATGAAATGTGACCCACATTTAAGTCTTACTGGATTTACACTAGATGTCAAAAACTGTGATGCAAGTGATAAGTAGTAGGTGTGTGAGGTTTTGAAGGCCATATGGCCTGGGTCATTCAGGTTGTCACAATAGCTCACTCAGCTCTGTTATGGAGTGAAAGCTGTCCTAGCCATGGACAGTTTGTTGGTTACTCATCTCATTGCTATGATAAACTGTCTCATGAAAGAAACCTAAGGTAGGAGAGGCTTGTTTTGGTTTGTAGTTTGAGGGGATACAGTCCGTCACTGTGGGAAAGGAATAGCATTAAGCCTGAGGCAGCTGGTCACACGGTTTCTGTAGTCAGGAAGCAGAAAGAGATGAATGCTGATGTTCAGTTTTTCTCTCTCCTTCCATTTAGGCTAGGACTCAGACCCATGAAGTGGTTCTAACCATACTTAGTTAAAATGTCCCCTTCCTAGAAATATCCTCACACACAGAGGTATGTTTCCACGGTAATTTTAAATCCAGTCAAACCAATAATGAGGATCCGTCAGCACAAAGAATATGGCAACTGTATCCCAATAACATTTTATCAAAGCAGGCTGGGGTGGGGCGAGCTTTGTCTGCAAACTATGGTTAGTAGACTTCATGTCCAAATAATTTTCTTATAATCATGCCTATATTTAAGGAGAGGCATGTGATGGCTGGCTGTGGAAGCCAGAAGACAACTTGCAGAAGTCACCTCTCTCCATCCAAATGTGGGTTGCTGTGACCTAGCTCAGGTCACCAGGCTTGGAGCAAAGAGCCTCTACCTGTTAAGCTGCCTTGCTGGCCCCCTGAACAATGGCTTCTCTTAAATATTTTTAAAGAGCAATAAATAAAAAGTCACCATAGTATCTGGCCCTGAGAAACTCAGGTTCCCTAGAAGCAGCTATCACCTAAATTGAGTAGTTTTCTTTCAGCCAGAGACACAATCCCTGCTTTTCTACAGCACCAAAGTCTTTGGTTCCAAACAACAGAGGAGATGAGAGCTTCCTGTGATACTTCTTGTCTTTGTGCACTTACTGCAGCCACACAAATGCATATACACCCAGATGCGTTTTTTGGTCATGCATATTGCATATGCTGTATGTTCACACCTGTGTATTTTAGTTTTTCACCATACAGACGTATTTTTGAGCATGCATATGCTAGATGTTTTTTTTTTTTTTTTTTTTTTATAGCTTTTCACCAGCTCTCATGACAGAACATCATTCATCTCTAACTTAGCAGAAGGAAGGAATCCAGGAAATATTCTTCCCAGGACAGCTGCCTTGGTATGATGTTGGCTTTACACTGAGGGCATCTGAGAACTTGTAGGTTGCAGTAAGGACTGACTCTGGGCTTCTGTTGACTAAGCCAGGCTCTCCAGAGAAAGCTGCTTATCATAAAAAGCATCCATGGCGATGTTTTTAAAAATCCATCCTTCAAAGTGAATAAACTATAATTAATAAAAATAAAATTAAAATTAAAACAATCCACCTTTATGATAGGAACATTAACCTACCATAGGAGAGGAGACTAGAAATTGACTCCTCAATCAGATAATCGCTTACCTACTTTCTTGAGGATTCATTCATTTTGCTAGAATCACATACTTGCTCAATTCCATCTTCCCTATAAAGAAGGCAAATAAAATTCTTTCTTTCTTGTGTGACCCTCAGTATGTAATGAATCTGACCAGCTTGTCTGCTAATCTGTGTGCTTGATATTTATTTCTCAGACCAAAACACTGAGCCTACAGATTGGCGAGAGGGGATGGCCTGGTTTGAAATTCAGGGATGAGGGTCCACTCCTGATCTGCCCTTCCCGTTGTTACTTGACCAAGAATTTGATCCTCCAAGAAGCTGCTGCCTCTTGTATCCAACTGCAAAAAACTTTCATCCCTCTTTTATGTCTTTTGTCTTTTATGTCTGATGGGATACTAGTTTAGGGTACTAGTAACAGCTTGGAAAAGGAGGCCTGTAGCATTGACAAAAGAAGGGAGAGGCTTAGTTCTGTTTTTCTCTATATTAGGTGTCTAACCATTAATCTAAACAGATTCCATCACACTGGTCCTTCAGTGTCCATGCCACATCCTACAAAAGAAAGGCTATGGAGAGAACTCCCTGCATACATGCGCCTTGGATCAGAATAGCTGAACATTCATTGGAAAGCTTGAGGATCAGCTGTGCCTTCTACCAGAGTTTGCTTCCCGTTTCTATGATAAGTACCATGTCTGAAACCAACTCCAAGATGAAAGGATTTATGTGTCTAACACATCCTGATCATGAGCTACCACTGAGGGCAGCCAAGGCAGGAACCCAAGCAGATTGGGAACCTGGAGCAGTTAGTGAAGCAAAACCCACAGAGGAACCCTGCTTCCTGGCTTGCTCCCCAGGGTCTCTTTCAGCTGTCTTTCTTCTACTTCCCAGGATCACTTGCTCAGGGTAACACTATCAGAGTAGACCAGGACCCCCTACAGTAATCATTAGTCAGGAAAATGTCCCACAGACTGCTTACAGACCAATGAGACTGCTAGAGGTCCTTTCTTAGTTGAGGGTCCCTCTTCCTAGATGACTACAGTTTGTGTCAAGTTGGCAAACAAACAACAACAACAACTAACTAGCACACCTTCTAACCATCCTTTCTCACTTCCACAAGCAGCGAGTATAATCAGGGGTCTTACTTGAAACTTCCCACCTTGAGTCTGCTTGCTTTCCTTGACTCCCAATTTCTAGATGGCCCAGACAAATAAATATAATGTGCCCTAAACACTTGTCCTTAAGAATGAAAGAGGCATATCTTCTGCCATTTTCTGTTTTTTTTTTTGTTTTGTTTTAGAGTTCTCTCTCTCTCTCTCTCTCTCTCTCTCTCCCTCTCTCTCTTTCTCTTTCTCCGTGTGTGTGTGTGTGTGTGTGTGTGTGTGTGTGTGTGTACACTGTCTAGGAAGGATCTCTCTATGTAGCCTTGGCTGGCTCAGAAATCACTATGTAGACTGTAGACTAGGCTGGCCTCAAACTCACAGAGGCCTGCCTGCCTCTGCTTCCAGTGTGCTGAGATTAAAGATGTGTAACACCACAGCCATGTACTTTTCTTAGCAGTCTAAGTGCTCTTCAACTGAAGATGCAGAAATTAATGGAGAAATATCCAACACAACCCTGTGTTCAGGGCTCCTTGCATAGTGCAGAGTCCTCCCCAGGACTCCCCCCCCCCCGCTCTCTTTGTTCAAAGTGCACCCTTTCCCCATCCCCACATTTCCCCTACCCAAAAATGTTCCTCAGCTTATCTGGGTGGTATATTTCACCAAGACTCATGGAGATTCTAATGGGTTACACAAGTTAATTTTCCATTTATATTATACAGCAACAATTTATTCTCCAATAAAACTAGTCAACTCCGAGAGCCCCTTCAGCAGATGCCTTGGCTATAGGCCAGTATTCCTGGACTCTTTCACCCTCTTCTCATGCTTGCAGTTATTACTTTCTAGCAGTATCTCTCTCTCTTTCTCTCTCTATTCATCCATCTTCTTTCTTGTGTGTCTGTGTGTGTGTGCATACGTGTGGTGTGAATTGATGCACACGAAGGTCAGAGGTCAACCTTGGCTGTCAGTCCTCAGGATATAATCCCCTTTGGTTTTTGAAGCAGGGTCTCTCCATAACCTGGAACTTGTCCATTAATCTAGGCTGTCTGAGCAGGGAGCGAGCCCTTGAGGACTCGCCTGTGTCTGCTTCCCTTGTCTTCACCTTCCCAGTGCTGGGATTACGATTGTGTGGCACCATACTTAGCTTTTTATGTGGGTTCTGGGAGTTGGGCTCAGGTTCTGGTCAGATATAGCAAGGGCTTTAACAAATGAGCTATTTCCCCATCCCTAAAGAGGCTTTGCTTTCAGAAGATTTTACCAACTCCAGCTTCTGCCTGCTTAAGCCACCAAGTGGAAGGTTGCACAAGGCAGTCTGCTGCCCACAGCATTAACAACAGAGACATGGGCATGCCAACCTTGTGGAAAAGAAGCATAGTGGGACTGATGGACTTACAAAAGGAAAAACAGACACTACGGAACAAAGGCTGTGATGATGAACTGAACATTTGGAATAGCCTCGCCATCCCAAGCTCAGAAATGAGCATCTCCATTTGCAGAATGAAAAGCGCAAGGCTTAGAGAAGCAAAGAATGTCTGAAAAGAAAACAGAAAGTGATACAGAAGTTTGAATGCAGGTCTGTCTTGTATCAAAGCCCATGGTGCTTAAATGTCATGCTATTTGGAGAGGATTAGACTTGATGAGCTTTAATGCAAAAAATGAAAAGCAGGGACGTCATTCCTAAGGCTGCCTTTTTAAATTTGTTATCTATAGGACATAGTGATACTGAGTTTTAGTGAGTTGCCTCCTGCTAGATGAAGCCTTGAACACCCCTACATTGATATTACAGACAATTTATGTAAGGGTTTGTGTGTGTATGTGCGTGTGTGTTTTATTGGCACCTGTGCCAAATACAGTCAAACATGGGACAATGATGCATTACTTAATGCTAGATCACATATATGACATAAGATTCTACCACCTAGGGACTCAAGGCCAGTAGAATAACTACACTTTGCTATTAGCACAGGGACAACATCACCTAATGATGTGATAGTCACCAGGCAGCATATGCAGTGTCCAGTATCGTCTCTGGCCTCTACACACCGGGTGTTCCTAGTGAAACTTTCCCCAAGCCCTAAACTAATGATGCCTTCAAAAACCGACAATGTCCTTTCAGGAACAGAATCATCCATGCAAGGAACCACTGGTCTACAGTCGGTTCAGAATCCTACTTTCTGCCCTTCCTAAGCCTCTTTGAGGGCCACACAGGAGGAAAGAAGAGTAACAATTCTGGTTTGAAATGTATCAGAATAGAAATCTCAGCTCAGTCCTTTATTGGCCTTTGGGAAAAATAGCTATTCAGCCTCTTTGAACCTTTCAGTATAAAATGTGGTCAAATCCTCTGGAAAAAAAACAGATGAGATAATTTAGATGGAGCTCTGAACAAAGTACTGACACACAGTAAGTAGAGTAACAACAGCTATCACTATGACAACTGTGAAAAAGATATGTTGGTAGATACCACATTTAATCACCTCATTTCACACGCAAGTAAACTGAGGCTCGTAAGTGGAGACGTTGATCATGAGCACACTGTTTTAATTAGGGTTTCTATTGCTGTGGTAAAATACCATGACCACAGGCAACCTGGAGAGGAAAGACAACTTACAAAATAAATAGTTTAATTGAGCTTACCCTTTCAGAAGATCAGAGTATATCATGCCAAGACGAAGGCATGGCGACAGGAATTGCACGGAGTTCACACTGGGAATGGCACTAGTCTTTCGTAGCCTCAGAGTCTACCCCCGTGACACGCTTTCTTCAACAAAGCCACACCTCCCTATCCTCCCAGAGCTCCACCAAGTAGGGATTAAGCATTCAAATATGGGAACCTCTCTCACTCAAACCACCACAGTCCTCGCATATTCAAAATCTGTCAGGAAAATGCATCACAGGCTGCACGTAGGCCAATCTGGTGTGGGCATTTCTTTTCAGGTGTTGAAGTTATTTTTACAAAACTCTGCTTGTTTCTTGGTTTCTCTCTTAACTTGGCTATCACACAAATAATTGAGACTCATGTTTGATTAATAACAAGCTTCACAATACAGTAACTGAGCAGTTATTACTCTATTCTTAACCCTCTAAGCTAATCTGGTTTCCTCTCAGCACGTATCCCAGAGATACTTGCACTTTGTAGCTTTCTTTGCTCCAGCGCCTCTCTTGGTGTCACCTGGACCTCTCTTCTGACTCAACCCCATACTTCTTCCTCTAACTCCTCCCTTGGCTGGCAGAAAGTCTAGCCTGATTCTCTTTCATGCTCAGTAATTGGCTGTAGCTGCTTTAGTGGCATATCAGGGGATAATGGGGGGGGAGGCAGTGTTTACACAACATTGAGACTAGAAAGTCTCAGAACAAGGATTACAACCAGATATGGTGGGGAGGTACAGAAGTCAGCATACACAATAACCTTAGGCCTACATTTAGGTTCCCTCTTCACAAATGTCTATAGCTCCTGTTATGTTAACATAAAGCTAGGCAGCAGTGGCTTTTTTCATTCCCCTACGAATTCTGCATTATTTGGCTTTGCCTTCTGTTCTAAATGACCTCCATAATTTTCCACCTAAAAGTATCTTGCACTTTTATTGTCCTAAAAGTGTTCTTTCTATATCATCCATGTTCTGTCATCTCACAATTGGAGTAATATAACATGTGCCAGCCACATTATGGAGAAAGGAAGATGTCATCTTAAAGGGAGGCCCTATCACCTGTCTAGTGGGTACAAAATCACAAAGAAGACAGAGAATCCCATAGCATTAATTTGCATGGTATCAGGGCAGGGACTCTGAGCAACACTTCCAGCATTTCAAAAGTTGAAGTACTTTGACCTTGATAGATGACCTTCATTAACTAAAGCCCTACAGCATTATGTTTGATGAAAATAAAAGGCCTGCAGGCACAGGGGAAATGCAGAATTCTGAACTAATTCAATGAAAAAATTTGTGCCACCACTAGTAATCAAAGCTAGAAATCATGGGATCTCAGTCCTAACAGGAAAACCCTTACCAATATATTCTAATTTGTATTCATATTTTTGCTTTATCATTTTTTTTTCTGGGAAGAGATGAGATGCACTGGCTGGCAGAAAGGAGTCATGTAGTCACTGCTGAAGTAATTAGTTTACCAGTTGAAAATGTCAGGATTAATTATCAAGTCACATTGTAGAAGAGAACTCTCCCTAACTAGGGTTGACATTTAATCATGCTGGGTTTTAGGAGACATGTGCTGGACATTCTGATGTCGACTAATGTGACTACCAGGTATTGACAATTAAAGGGGAAACACTGGTAATGCCAGCAGAGAAAGGAAGATTGGTGTGTGTGTTGGGTGGTGGGTCGTATTTAGAGCTGATTGGTCCCTTGCCTTTAGCAAAGTAAAACTTAGCACAAGCTAGGCTTTACTTGATTTTCAGCATGCAGGAGGAACAAGGTAGAGTCCCTGGATCAAGCAGCTCATGGTTTCAAAATGGAAGAGGTAAAAATGTGTAGCTAATAATTGTGGCTGATGATACAGAGACTGTGCAGCCAATATGCCGCAGTAAATAAGAACATACAGTGAATCCTTTAATCCTAGGCTGTTACATCTTCATCTGTATGCTTAATAAACCCTCTAACACTGACATCTACCCTGATGAAGGTGGAGTTAGGTTATCTGGTCACATGGGGTGATTTATAGTTGTTAAGAGGCATGAAGCACAATCTAATTTCAAGTTGATTTTCTAGAGAAAAAGTTGTCACCGGGTAGACCATGTTGTCATCTCCCTCTTCATGTTCTAAAGCATGCTTCACAAGAGAAGTTCAATTCTGATACCTTAAACTGTCCCACCCAAACTTCTACTGTGTGTCTCTGATCCACAAACAAAAGGCTGCTTGAACATGGAGAGAAATCCATCTCTCCTAGTCTTCTGGGTTTCTCAAACCTGGACAAACAGAAAGACACTGGGTTCAAAGGCATTTTCAGAGGCAGGGCAATAAAAACTTTACTCTTTTTCATTGTCTTGGAGACTAATGTGGGACCTTGCATATTCCAGGCAAGTATTTCACCACTTAGCTGCATCCTCTGACCTCTTTGTGCTCATTTTTATTTTGGGATCTAGTAGGTTATCCAGGCTGGCCTTGTGCTTGTGATCCTCCTGCATCAGTACCTTCAAATAGTTGGGATGATGAGCCTGTGCCACCCAGGCTCTGATTTCTCCTTCTTCAAGATGGAATGTCCAGAAACTCATGTTCTTGCTGTAGACTGTTCTGTTAGGAGGCTGCCCTCCTAAGAGCGGAAGACTTAAAGGAAAAGATCCTGGAAGAGTTACTGTGTGTTCACCAACACACTGACAACAAGGCTGTGGGCCAGGTGACAGCCACTAATACTATCCTGCCCTATCATTCTTTTACAGAGAAAACCAGGAGAGCGTTTCCTTTTGCCATTGATGGATAATTCCCAAAAAAGATTTAAATTCAGGAGAAGTAGCAGCTAAGCATTTTTTTTTTTGTATGATGACCATCCCTGATTTGAAATGTGTATTTGATCTTGGAGCTACCAGTTTACAGGAAGGCATAAGGAGACGACCAGCCATCAGAAAAAGTCCAAGCTCTCAACTGCTGACTACCCAGTTATTTCTGCAAACACGAGGTTCTCTCTTAGTAACCCACAGTTCATCAAAACAATTCTCATTGTTTGGGATATTCTGAATATCACAGAGCAAAATCCCTTGGGTGTATACTCCCCTTCACTAGAAAATGTCATTGGCAAGTTGTCATTTCAAAGCCACACCTCGGAGAGCTTGGTGCCACTTTCAAAACAGCTCTAGAACTGGAAAAGACACCAAGGACCCACTGAGATAACCCTGACCCAACCCACAGCTCCTCTCATGCCTCTAATCCCACCATTAAAATAAAATTCTCTTTGGTCCCTTTTGATCTCATAGTTTCTCCATAAGATGATGTCTGTGATTTTATTAGACTGGTGGCTCTAAAAAATTTAAAGAACAAGGCCTGGAGAGATGGCTCATTAGATCAAGTGCTTGCCTGGGAGCTCAAGGACCTGAGTTCAGGCTCCAGAAACGTTACAAATTAAGCCAGGCACGGTGGCACATACACTTGTATCTTTGGTGGAGATGGAGACAGGCCAATGTCTGAGGCTCCCAGGCCTGCCAGCCCTGCCTACAGGTGACCTCTGGGCTAATGGTGGACTCGGAGAAATTGAGGAACAACATCTGAATTTGTTCTTGGCCTTTCACATGAACATACATGCGCAAGCACACAAACATTAATGTACAACAGAAGCATGTGGACAGCTTGTTAAACACAGAAGGCTGGAGCTCCACCTGAGAGGTTTCTGCTTTGCAGTGAGTCTCAGGTACAGTCTGATGTAGACAGAGCCTGTGATGATTTATTTATTGTCTTTTTTTTTTCCCATAGCTGAGGACCGAACCCAGGGCCTAGCACTTGCTAGGCAAATGTTCTACCACTGAGCTAAATCCCCAACCCTAGAAGATTTATTTATTTGTTTGTTTATTAGGCATACAATGTTCTGTCTGCATGTACACCTGTGCACCAGAAGAGGACACCAGATCTCATTATGGATGGTTGTGAGTCACCATGTGGTTGCTGGGAATTGAACTCAGGACCTCTGGAAGAGCAGCCAGCGCTCTTAACCTCTGAGCCATCTCTCCAGCCCAAAGTTTTATTTCTAACTAGTGTGATGCTCTACTCTGAGGGTGCTTGAACTAGACATTTAAGCAGGAGTGGTGGAGGCATTCTTCAGTGTGAATAATTTACTGCCAAATGTTTAGCTTTCCTGTGCTACCCTCCGCCTTCATCATATTATGTTTCTGGTAGAAAGTCCCTTCATATATTCTCTGGCTCTGAAAAGTCTCTACTGACCAGTACAGCAAGGAATCCCAGAGCAGAAGGACACATGATATACTCAATGGATTCAGTCAAAGGCTCAGCACTGTATACACAGGATGTTGGAATATAGGTATCAGGATTCAAATTCAAGTGAGTTTTGTAAAAATTACATATTTGGAGGCCGAGGAGATATCTCATTGAAGCACTTGCCTTGCTAGCATTAGGATCTGAGTTAGACCTCAGAATTCCCATTTTAAAAGCTAGATATGGTGCATTCTTATAATTCCAGCAACAGGAAGGTAGAGACAGGCAGCTCCCTGAAGGTACCTGGCTGGCCAGCTTAGCCTACTTGGTGAGTTCCAGAAAAAAGAGAAATGATCAAAAAAGAAAAAGGGGGGAGGGGAGCTTCTAAGATTGCCCTCCGAACTACACACACAGACAAGCACACACACACACACACACACACAGCACCTGTACACACACTGTACACATCTAAAATCACGTCACATCTGTAATGTTTTGCAGATGCAGATTTGAAACCAAAACAAGTCATGTGACCTATGCAAAGCCATGTTGCTAGCAGCTACTAGCAGAGGGGTGTCCAGAATCTGCGATTCCTCATTTTTTTGGTTTCTATCATAGACCCTTTCTCCATACGGCTGAGCTGCCTGATCATCCTTTAATAATTGCAGCTCTCACTATACATGCATTTTAATGTACACAAAAGATAGCTGCTCTATTTTTATGTCCTTTCTGTGTATTTATAGGCTGCAGATTATCTTTAAGCATTCTGATCTGAAAGGAGTAAGTGACACTCTGAAGAGACTATTATTCCCAGAGGCACTGGATTTTGCAATCCTTTTGTCTTACATCACACATAACCTCCTGTATCATCCTGAATCAGGCTTTAATTGTAGGTGGATTCTTTTTAATCCATTGTTTAACTATGCAAAAATTTGCAGCAATTGAGAGTAAGACAGGAAGTTCTTTTTGTAATAAGATACCCTTTCAAAAGGAGTGAAGAGATGCGAGCATTAGAGGTCAGAACTTCACTTGGTCTATAATCAAGACATGAAAAAAAAATAACCTTCTCCTCCTAGTTTCTTCAGCAGTACTTTGAGTTTTAAAAGACGTTACACAAAACAATTTTTCTGATGTAGACTATCATGGGGCTGACAAGTTAAAATGATTCTTACTGAAGAAAAGACCTTTAAATAGGAATCGGAGTAAGGAATTTCATTCTTTAAGGACCCTCCTAAACACAATGGGCTGTAAGTCATCCAAAGATCAAAGCGACCATGGGTCTGGACTCATTTTCACCAGCTCAACATCAACTAAGAAATCAGTCACTCCTTTCTTAGATTGCTCAAGGAAATGGACAGTCTTCCCAAGCTCACACTATGCCATGAAAAATGAAAAGCCAACTTTGTCAAACTCAGTGAGGACACTGTCCTCATTGAGCCTTCTGTGGTGGCAGTTGAACATATAGTGTCTCTCCCCTCAGGAAGGCAGTCCTTCTCATACACATTACATACACTTACATACACATTAAACAATTCATTTACCATCAGTCAGTTTTTATAGGTCATTCCCACTAACTTCCTGCTAATGATCAACCTTAGCAGATTATATTTCATCTAACTCCTCTTTATGCATTTCAAGAAAAATATTTAATGGTGGCAATTGATTGGAAAAAACAAAAGAATACACACACACACACACACACACACACACACACACACACTTGTTACTTAATGCCAAAGGAAAACTGCCTCCTTTGCCTGGTAAGTTTCCAATCAGAATGAACAAAGAGTTAGTTAACATGTAACCAGCTTGTGTACACAGGACATCCATCGACTCCTTTACAAAATTGTAGACTAATAATTAAAGCCCACCACAAACAGAGAAAGGTTAACCTCCTGAGCTGTCAAGAGAGAACCATAGATCAATCACCATTCACATCAAAGGAGTAAAAGATGAGGCCAGCAAGCCAAACACAGCTGGAAAACCTGGTCCTTCATGTGCTAAGGTAGCACCTCTTTTTGAGAAGCATTACTGCCCCTCTCTGATACCCCACCCTGTGAAGTGCAGCAAACCTTTCATTCTAATGGATTCTTTTCTTTTTAGCAAACCAAGTCAAATCATGATACTAGACTCTATAGAAGTCAAGGTAATGTATTACCTTGGCCAGCAAGATAACTTACATGAAACTAAAAACTGAGGTGAACTTAATTCTTAGGGGAAATTCTTTTCTATCCCTCATAGAAAGCCATAATTTAAAATATGATTTAATGTAAGCCCGTACAGTTTATTAGATTTTTAGTCTTTTTTTCCAGGTTTATTATCTCCAAAATACTATCTTTGCTCTTTCCAGGAAGTAAAATAAATACTAACAACTCATGGAAAACAAACAAACAAAGAGTAAATCTGTTAACTAGTAGGCATTCAAGACAGGCATCTTCATGGATTTTCTGAGAGAAGTTCACTGTAAAGCAGCGGTTTGCAACCTGTGTGCTGTAACCTCATGGGAGGGGGGGTCGCTTATCAGATATCCTGCATATCAGACATTTACATTAGTTCATAGAAGCAGCAAAATTACAGTTATGAAGCAGCAACAAAATGATTTTATGCTTGAGGTCACCACAATGTGAGGAAATACAGTATTGAAGGGTAAAAAACATTAGGAAGGTTGAGGACTATTGCTGTAATGAATTCTCTCTCTCTCTCTCTCTCTCTCTCTCTCACACACACACACACACACACACACACACTACAGTTCCTTCTTGCTGCATGCCTCAATCTGCAATAGAGAAAACAGAGAAAAATGACCTGGTAAACACATCATATATTACACAAGCTTCTATCAAGAAACCTGTATCTGCTCTATCACACAATAGAGTGTTCTGTTGTCCATGTCTGAGTCTCTTACTCCATTTTTTTCCTTCTTTTCGTGTGGATATGTGTCCATACATATATTCTGTCTTCACATGTGTCTGGGCCCAAAGTTGGTGTCAGGAATCTTCTCTACCTTCAAACTTTTCAAGGCAAGGTCTCTTAATCAAATCCAAAACTGGACTATATATCTATAGCCACGAGCCGGCTTGCTCTGCCTTTCAAGGCTGGAATTATGAGCGCATCTTCCTATCTACTTAACATTTGTGTGGATTCTGGGGGTTCTGACTCTGGCCTGTTGCTTGTAGAAATGCTTAAACTTAGCCACCAGGAGCCTTGTCTCCAATCTTGGGGTCCAGTCTTGCCAGGGACACTCTGAGACTGGAGATTGTCCTACAGAAAACACGATTCATCACCTAACTTCACTATTCCTGCCACACACCAGACTGCTCACTAGAAGGCATTACTCGTGTTGTGTACCGGTTCATGAACCGCTCCCACATGGGGCTTCTCATCAACTCTGGTGGTGATTTGGTAAGATGGTTTTAACGGAAGGCTAAATTTGCTCAAGATCTCAAAATTCTTGAGCATCGGAAGTAGAATTGAACCTAGAACATCCAACACCACACTGCTCCCCTTATCTTGCCAAGGACTGATTTGGCTTTCTAGCATAGTGTCACCAATTGTCAGATGTTATGAAAACTAGGGGAGGAAGCTTCTCATACTAGGTCTGGCCAAGGGCCATAAATATAGATAGACCTATGGATATCCTTGTGGAGAGGCATTAGAGTTTTCAACCTCAGCACCACTGACATGGTGGAGAAATAACTGTTTGCTTAGGGGAGGGACCTGCAGATCACAGGACATTCAAGAGAACCTTCAGCTCCATCCACTTGATTCCTTCCCTGATGTGTAATAATCAAAAACATCTCTAGACATTTCCAAATTATCCTGGGGGCAGGGAAGAGATATTAAGTCATACAGAGGCCAGGTTTACCTTGCCTAGAGATGGGCAAATGGAAGAAACTGACAAACTACAGCTTCTACACTGCTCCTTGCTCCTTTACTAGTCCATCAGCGTGAGTGATGTCAAGGTAAGGCAGGAGAGTATTAGCGGTTGGGGGGTAGGCTTAATAAGAACACTGGGAAAATAACAGATCATGGCACTTTGCCAATCAGTTGCTGAGGGTCACTTTGGGGATAGGTGGTAAGAACTTGCCTAAAAAGGTGTGCTGCTGTTAGGACAGGAAGGCCCCTTTAACGCTGTATGAGAAGGCTTGTCCGGTAGAGTCTGGAATCAGGTCAGCTGCACAGAATTGCCGCTTGCATGCCCATACAGTCTGCTTAGGCTGATCCTAAACAATTTAGAGACACCCAAGCAATCTGCCCACAGTATCTCTGCAGCACACTAGGAGAGACCCACAAACTCCCAGCACAGAGTAAAATCAAACACCTTGTGAAGCCCCCTCCTCCCCTCCCCCCTCCCACAACCTGGAATCCCCCTCTTCCCTCCTCCAGTTCCCTTGCTTTAAGTCCCAGGGTCCTCCATTCTGTTCTTGACACACTTGGGCACTTGTCATACATACTGGCCTCCAGGCAAGACACTCCACCTCTGTCATCATGCTGAGCTACCTCCGGATCTACATACAGCATGGCCTTTGTGGTCACCCTCTGTTTGACAGCGCTACAGAAGTGATCATCTGACATGCCCTGCATTTACTTCCTGTGATCTGTTAAACATGTCACTTCCTATGGATAGGGGCTTTGCTTTGTGCATACTCAGCAGAAACACAATCGGGATCCTCTAATATGGCTAGAGATAAAGTTCAGCCAGTAAAACAGTAAACAACTTCCATACAAATATGAACACCTGAATCTGATCCCCACAACCCATGCTAAAAAAAAAAAAAAAAAAAAAAAAAAACAAAAAAAAAAAAACAAGATGTAGTGGTTCATGCTTGCAATCCTAGGGGAGACAGACACAGGCAAATCCCTGGGGCTTACTGGCTGGCCAGACTAACTTTATCCACAAACCTCACACCAAAGGAAGATCTTGTCTTAAAAACAAACAGCACAGATGCTCCTCAATGGAGGAATGGATACAGAAATTGCAGTACATTAACACAATGGAATACTACTCAGCAATTAAAAACAAGGAAATCATGAAATTTTCAGGCAAATGGTGGGATCTAGAAAAGATCATCCTGAGTGTGGTATCCCAGAAGCAGAAAGACACACATGGTATATACTCACTTATAAGTAGATAGATATTAGACATATAATATAGGATAAACATGCTAAAATCTATACACCTAAAGAAGCTAAGCAAGAAGGAGGACCCTGAATAAGATGATCAATCTTCACTCAGAAAGACAAACGGGATGGACATTGGAAGAAGGAGAAAATAGGAAACAGGACAGGAGCCTACAACAGAGGGACTCTGAAAGACTCTACTTAGCAGTGTATCAAAGCAGATGCTGAGGCTCATAGCCAAACTTTGGGCAGAGTGCAGGGAATTTTATGAAAGAAGGGGGAGACAGTAAGACCTGAAGAGGACAGGAACTCCACAAGGAGAACAACAGAACCAAAAATATAGGCACAAGTCTTTTCTGAGACTGATACTCCAACCAAGAACCATTCATGGATATAACCTAGATAATCTAGAACCCATGCTCAGATGTAGCCCATGCAGCTCAGTCTCTGAGTGGGTTCCCTAGTAAGGGGAAAAGGGACTGTCTCTGACATAAACTTAGTGGTGGGCTCTTTGATCACCTCCCTCTGAGGGGGAAGCAGCCTTGCCAGGCCACAGAGAAGGACAGTGCAGCCAGTCCTGATGATATCTGATAATCTAGGGTCAGATAGAAGGGGAGGAGGACCTCCCCTATCCATGGACTTGGACATGAGCATAGAAGGAGATGAGGGAGGGAGGGTGGGGTTGGGAGGGAATGAGGGAGGGCCCTACAGCTGGGATACAAAACAAATAAACTGTAATTAATATAAAAAACAAAAATTTAATTAAAAAAAACAGTAACCAACAAAACCAACCAACCAAACAAACAAATAAACAAAACCAAGATGGAGGTCTCCTGAGGAACAGCACCTAATGCTGATGTTTGGCCTGTAAAACACACATACACACACACATTAATGAAGCAATAAACAGAACCATCCAAAATATGGAACCCAATCTATAAGCAGCTGGTCATCTCCAAGTCCCTGACTCTAAGACTTGTAGGTGGAAGCAATTTTAAACATTTAAAATGAATTTAAACTATCTCTGCTAATGCAGTCCTTTGGGGGACCATTTTGTATCAGGAGAGCCAAAAAAGATTCCCAACACCTTGTCAGTTCCTGCTCTGCCACCATTTCCATGTGTTCCAAACAATACATTGAGCTCTGAACTGGCTCTTCATCAGCAGGGGGCAAGACATCCTAGCTCCCATCAACCACTTCACACTGAACCAGTGTGCACAAAGGATGAAACCTGATGCAAGGGAGACCTGATAGGAATGGGAAGATTTCTACATGCTAGGAAACACTTTCCTTTATGTATCTGGTAGAAAGCAGAAAGTTTACTCGGCTTACAAGATAGGAGGCAAGTACGGATTGACATCATCAGGGAATGGGGTCTTGCTTCCTCACATGGGGGTGGGTAATCTTTTACTGGTGACCATTCATCCTGATTTAAAGTCTCAAGTTTACTATTTCTGATCTGCCTCAGGGCTCTTTCATTCCCTTGGCTGCATAGTAATCCAGTTACATTTGGATACATACACAAGCCAAATCAAATTCACGCCTTGAATTCTAGGTCATCAAATACTCAACAAATATGTTCCTACTATGTGTCATAGTCTGTTCTAGGCACTGGAGACCGGTGAGCCTAAGATCCATAGCCCTCGGCCCTGATTCACATCTGAGGGGTGGGGTCTCCTGCCATTAAGCACACAGATGTGATTTATAGCTCGTCTCATGAGACTTTTTTACGGGTGAATATCCACAGTTTAATAAAACACAATGGAGGTATTACAGCAATATGTTTAAGGATGCATTTCAACCAACCCAAAATAGTCCAAAACAATTAAAAAGCAGAAATAACCTACACCCTTAGTTTTCTACCTGGGAAAGTTAAATGAGGTGTTTCAAATAGGAAACAATAAAATGAAAATGTTGAGACAATCAGCTCAACTAGCTGCTTTTAAGGGAAAAGGCCTTTTGCAAATCACTTCCTAACATAACCTATGTCTCAGGAAAATTTAAACTCAGTCAAATACACCCATCACATGCTTGAGGGTCCAGCTAGAAATATATAGCCTCTCCGTGTAGTGGAGTCCAGGCTGGAAAAACAGTGAGCATGGGGATGGGACTTCAGCTGATGCAGCAACAGGGATGGATGCAATTGCTGCTTACCCTGATATTGACCCTTTGTATCTGTTGGCTTGAGAACACTGTTGCTATGGTTTCCTCCACACAGTGACTTGTACTTTCCCCTTGTGCTCAGTATAACCTTCCTAGGAGAACCAGCGCATAGCAAGTACAACAGTGGGGAATCATCACAGGACAAGATGCAATCATTAAAGACTTTCTGGGTTTCTTGGCAAGTCATTTCCCTCTTCCACAGTCTTGCTTTGCTCAAGGGTGTCTTACTGGATCAGATCAGGGACCAATCGACTTTTTTTCTGTATGGGCCAGGAAGTAAAAATATTAGGCTTGATGGGTCATACTGTTTCCATCATGAATATCCTGTTCTGCTCTTGCAGAAAAAGTCCACATTAATACGAACGAGTGAGGAACGTGCCTCAACAAAACTTTACTTCTCAAGAAACCAAGTCAGGTTTCAGCCAGAGTGCCACGGTCAACAGCCTCCTGAAATCCTGGGGCTTCTGGCATATGACCTCCTGGTTCTGAACGTCTATGATTTGATCCTTTAACAGCCACCTTAAACCTATTCACATGGAAAATCGTATGGTTTGAAATTAAAAGTTTACAAAACAGTAGTAAGAGTGATCATCTGTTAGATTGTAACTGTATAGCAAATATTATACTAATGGCTTTTTGTATATTCTTTCATTTAGTCCTTAGAGCACTGTAATTAAAGAATTGCACAGGAAAAGAAGCTGAGATGCCATCCATATAAACAGCTCCCAGCGCTGGGAGCAACTGTTGGATGAACTCTGGAGCCCTGTTGTTCACAGAGTTGTTCAGACAGTTGGCCCTCCTCCCTAACTTACCTCCTCTCTTGATTCTCTCCCATGAACCTTCCAGAAGTTCACTTGAAAAACCTGGTTCTGTGTACCACATAAATGAAAGGTTGGCCTAAAAATAACACAGGAGTCATGACTCTAGACGAGAAATTGCTTTTTAGTACACAATAATTGATTTCTTGACCAGCCTGAGACCTCATGGCAGCTGGGATGTGCGGCATGCCTTATTTGGAGGTGACCACAGGACAACCGTTAGATGTGCTGATGCAATCTGCAGTCTCGGGGGAGGGCAAACATAGCTATTTGAAGAATTCTTTAAACTAAGGGGTGGGGGGGCGGGAATCAAGGACTTGTATATCACCACAGTTTGCCATCATTAATCATAAACAAAGTTCTTAAGACACAGTGGCCTTGGGAAAAAAATCAGAGATGCTTGAATGTGCGGAAGGGTCTGTTGGCCTACTTCAGAAGAGTTGTCTCAAGCTGAGGTGGGAGATGCCTGCAGGGTCCCTGCCAGTGACTATGAGGACTCAACACACTCTCCTAGGTGACAGGCAACTATTAATACAGACTCAGAAAGTGCTTCGGCTGGATGCAGGTTCACAATCACACAAGTGTGTGCTTTGTCCCAAAAATGATTCCTTCTCTCGATCGGTAGTGGATAGCTGTATTCTCCAGAGAGCTCCAGTGTCTGAGGCAAGCATGGCGGAAATGTTAATGCAACAGTTTGATAAATATTTTATGGCTCTTCCCTTGGCTTGCTGGTGTGATTAAGCAAGAGTCCCATTATGAAAACCTACTTTTGTCTTCTCTTTTATTTATGAGCTTTATTCCTTTGCATACAAACATAGCTCATGTTACACAAACCGGAGCCCTGGATACGGTGGGAAGAGGAGCAGCCAGTTCCCTGAAAGGCCTTCGGTACTCAGTGCAAGTCGTCTTCTGCCCAGAACTTTGCTTCTGCATCTTGGCGTGAAAGACAGTGCAGAGCTAAATGAGGAATGGCCTCTAGACTGAAAACAGCAGTGTTGATTGTGCTACTCAGAGGAAAGTGAGGAAAAAAAAAACCCAAAAGATGCAGGCTCCCAAGATCCATTTCACATCTCCTAACTGCCAAGCCTACTTCCTGATGATTATGGTATATTAGAGGAAACATCTGACTAGCCACACTCTATCTCAGTGGCCTTTTGTTCTTCCCTCCCACACAGCCCTTATCATCCTTTGAGCCCAGCTCAAATGCCACTACCTTTTGGAAGCTTCCCCCATCCCTCTTACCAAGCCAAAAATTAATCACCATAATCCCATGTTTTTTGATAATACTATTATAGCTTTTATCTCACAGGGTGACTTAAGTATTATAGCTGTGAATTGTACAGTTGAAAATGAAGACTTGATTCCAACTGCCTGAGCTTGAGTCCAATTATGAGCTGTGTGGTCTTGGGCAAGTTTCGTAAGTTCTCAACACTGTTATTTACTTATCTTCTAGTGGAATGATAATGATGGCACCCCACAGGACTGTAGGGAGATGGTGCAATAAGAACCCAGTGCTACCTGGCAAGCACCTAAAGCTCTCTCTAAGGGCCAGAAATATAGGCATATATATACGTGTAGAAAGAACACAGACCGTCCTATCAGCTTCCCTCTGGCTTTCCGTTTCAGATAAGATGTGTACTTTCCCAGACAAATTCTAAGGCACAGTAGTAAGTGGAGTCACTGAGAAAGGTCACAAGTCTGGTCACTGTTTTCTCACTCTCAAGTCCTTCCTTCCACGCAATTTGGAGGCTGGGCAGACCAGTGCCTGCCAGCTTTCTCAACATGCATGCCCCAGCTCGCTGATATTTGTACTTGTCTCCTTTTCCCTGTGAGCAGGAAAAGGTTTGGGATGATCATGAGTACTTTTATGTTTAGGAAAGTTGGGAAGCCCCATTTCAGCTTTCCCCTCAAGCAACTCTAGCTGTGCCCAGCTCTTTCTCCAGGGCTTTCCACAGAAGGATGATGGTTTTCAACCTCCCTCTCAGGTTCCTTGGGAATGTCTTTGGAAGGAACAGGGTATGTACAAATCAAGCCAACACCTCATTCCTAATAATATGCATGGGTACCTGCCCATTGTGCCTGAGGGCAGGTGAGGGAGAGAGGAGAGAAGATTGAGCTGGGGAGACTTTCATTAAATACTATTCTGTTAGCATAAGACTTTGGTGAAGATGGTTATCAATCTGAGGTTCATGTTCTAACTGCACTATACATGGCTGAAAACTCTAGTAACAGTATTTTCTGTGTATATGCTGGGCCTGTGCTCTAGGACCACCAATGGATGTCTGAAACCGTGGATAGTATTGGTGCTGGCTATTTTTTGTTTTTGTTTTTTTGTCAGTTTGACACAAATTAGAGCTACTTGGAAAGGGGACTCTTAATTGAAAAAAAAAATTGCCTCTGTAAGATTGGCCTGTAGGAAGTCTGTAGCGCTTTTTCTTGATTGGTGATAGATGTGGAAAGGCTCAGCCCCCTCTGGGTTGTGTCACCCCTGGTTGTGGTCCTGGGATGTATAAGAAAACAAAACAAAACAGAAAGCCAAGAGAATCAAGCTGGTAAACAACATTCCTCTGTGGCCTCTTCATCAGTTCCTGCCTCCAGGCTTCTGCCTTGAGTTTCTGCCCTGATTTCCCTACATGATGGGCTACAAGCTGTAAGATGAAATAAACCCTTTCCTCTCCAAATTGCTTTTGTCATGGTGCTTTATCGCAGCACTAGAAAACCTAAGACAGTACAAATTATAGTTTATGTGTGTGTGTGTGTGTGTGTGTGTGTGTGTGTTGTGTGTAGCCTGAGAACAACTTTGGGAGTCATTCTTCAAGTGCCTTTCTTTGAGACAGGATCTCTCAGTGGCCTAGAACTCACCAAATAGTAGGCTGACTGGTTGGGGAGCCTGAGGGTTTGATCTGTCTTCCCCTCCCCAGCACTGGGATTAGAAGGATGTGCCATCATACCCAGATGGTTTTGGTTTCGTTTATTTATTTATTTATTTATTTATTTATTTATTTTTCAAGTGGATTCTGGAGACAAACTTGGGTTCTCATGCTAGCAACGCAAGCACTTTACTGATGGAGCTATTTCCTTGTCTTTGAAACCCCTATATTTCTTGAATATAAACACTGTAATATGGCAATTTGTTAGCAAAAAAAGGGTGACTAAGTGAGGAATGGGCACGTATCATGTACAGAATGGACACACAGGACAAAGGAACGATTCTTGTGCCTGGTAAGACAAAGTAGGTCATGAGTCAGCACGAGAGTTGTCACAGCAGTCCCAGTTTAAAACATATAAATTGTTTAGTTCTGGATTTGCCCTTGAATATTTTTAGATCACAGTTGGCCAAGGTAACTTAAACCATGGAAAATGAAACTACAGATAGGAGTGGACTGCTGTTACTACCCCAGTATTTCCTCTTCTACTTCCTTACAGGATTTCTATCCAAGCAGAGTAACAGCTGCAGCAAACAACTGCATTCTCAGCCTCTTTAACACATGACAGTCCTGTGTGCATGTTCCAGCAAAGAAACCGTGTTAGCCGGAACTCTGGGAAATCTCCTTCTCCGATAGGGGATGTGAATTCAGCTTCCTCCATATTTCTTCTTGCTGCCTGGATTGCAGATGTGGCAGCGGCGGCAGCTGGTAAGATTGTGACTGCAGAGTGACTTTGAAATAAGAAGCCACATGCTAAGTTGGCAAGGCAGGACCAAACAAATCTGGGTCTCTAGGACAGTGAAACAGTTAGACCAGACCTTACAGCTGCTCTCAGGCAATAATGTAAATACAACTCTAGTCTGTGGAGCAAAGACGGCCCGGCACCTGCTTTGGAGGCTCTTGAACGACAAGAGACTTTTAGAGATCAACATTTTCCATCTATGACGGGGGGGTAGATAACTCTGTGCCCTTCATTGCTTCCTCCCCTCCAGAAGAATATGGCTGACCTCTTTGTATTTTTAATTTAATCCACAGAATTCTATGGGAATTTGATTTCTCTTTAAATAGGTACACCCTTGATTTCTCCTCTTGATTTGCAAAACCTAAAATATTTGCATGCGGGTCTTTACGAAGCACCCACTGACCCACGATGTAGCAAAGACCCTATCACACTGCTGGTTATAAAGAAAATGCTTGATAAATGACAGCTATTATAATCGTATCTCCAAAAGGCAGAACAGGTTCATCCTTGATTCATTTTTGTGAGCTATTACAGTCACACAGAAAAATGTGGCATAATTGTTTATTGATTTGAAAAGAAAACAAATCTCCCAGATTCTTCTCCTTACCTCCCCTAAACATTTCTGTTCTCCTCCCTCTCCCACTTCTTGGGGATTATGCAAGAAAAACTGACACAAGAGCCTAATGGAGACATTTAAACTATATTTTTTTACTTCAATGCCTCCCTCCACATTCATCTGTCACAGATGTATTTTTAGGGCCACCCAATACAGAGGTGAGAAATCGGTAAGGAGTTTGGGGCACCAAGCCTAATATTATTTAGATCTGTTTGGAGTGTTTTGGTAACTGAGTCCAACATGTAGCATTTTTCCAACTAATTCAGCAATTGCCAACTTGACACAAATTAAATGGAATCCTGGGCAGAGTCACTCACATATGTTATTAACCAGTTGGCACATCATAGCAATGCTTCATTTATTATTCTATGACCAAAATCAGTTTGAGGATGCAGGAAGTGTCTTGAACTGACAATACTAGTTGAGGAAGCATAGGTCTCGGCCTCCTCGGCAAAGGGAAAAATCATACGGTTGAGCTGGATCAGCAGCTCCTAAGCCTTTTGGAAAGTGGCACCAGGTTTCTGGCTCACGTCCATAGCATTCTGGCAGCCTGTGCCAACTCCTCCCACTGACTTCTGCCTCTGACCCAACCTTCAGCTATCATCTGCACGACAGTCTGGGTTGTTCCAAATCCAGTCTTTGGAATCTCAAATGGGAGGGCAGGAGCTATTCAGGATGTCCCTCTTCTCTCTCCTCAAAGCAGACGGAAAAGGGAGCGGTAGGTAAATGAACAGCACAGAGTGGAATGCTGGGAGGCAGAGCAGAAATCGTACATCGAGTCTCCATTCTACTACTATAAGGTAAAACTAAAATGCATATTCTGAAAAGAGTGGTTATTCAAAAGATTTTGGCATATTGAGACCATTTGGAAGGGTAGTGGAAAGGTGATCCAGGGAAAGCACTCTCTACCATGGCATCTAACTAGAAGCTAACCAAATGTAAAATGCACAACCAAATGTAAAATTGTGGCACATTTTCTTTTCTTTTCTTCTTTTTTTTTTTTTTTTACCAGTTTTTATTTTGAGAATTCATATATTTACATAATTTCCCTCCTCCTGCCTCCAAGTTCTCTCATGCCACCTGCCACACACACACTCACAAATTCAAAGCCTCATTAATTATTAATTAATTCATTAATTATCATTGTTACACGTACACAGATTTACGAATACAATCTGCTATGTCCCTTTAGTGGTGTGTGTGTGTGTGTGTGTGTGTGTGTGTGTGTGTGTTTGCGAGTGCACGCACATGCATGTGTGGCTGTGTGTTTTAGGAATGACCACTTGGGAATGGATGGATAACCAGGGGAAAGGCTGACTATCCCTGTCTCAGCAGTCTTCAGTTGCCTCTAGCTCTTCATCCAGGGGTGTGGCTTTGTGTGATTTTCCCCATACACATGGCATGTCAGCTACTACTGTTGCCATTTTTCAGGTATTATTTGGGCAACCATATTGTTGAGGTTGTATAGGTTCAGCTTCTCTGTCACACACAGAGAACCCTCTATCTCACAGGAGACTTCCTAGTCTTCTGGCTCTTATACTCTTTCCACTCTCTCTTTCATGATGTTCCTGAGCCTCAGGTGTAGGGGTTATACTGCAGATATATCAGCTGGGGCTGGGCATCTGGCAATCAGTTGTTCTCTATATTTTGACAAGTTGTGGATTTCTGAAGCAGTCTCTGTCTGCTGCAAAAAGGAGGTTCTTTGATGAGGGATGTGAGCTACACTTACCTATGGGCATAAGTATTTAGGACTCAGTTAGAAATGATGGTGGTTTAGGAAAGTTGCAGTAGCAGGTTCTTTTCTAGGGTCCTGGCCTCACCAGCATGGGGAATGGTTTACAATATCAAACATGAATCAACCCTTCCTATTAGGCAGATCTTAATTCTAGTCAAACAGCTGTTGGTTAACCCTAAGATATGAGTGCCACTGCTGCAACTTTTGGGATATCTTGTCATTCTAGCCATTGTTGTGGTCTGTGGCTTTACCGCTGGGCATGACTAGTAATTTCTTTTCTCCCTTGGCAGCTTGAATAACAAGCACCTTCCGGTACTAAGATCACTTATGGGCCCTTGGGGAAAAGGCTTCAGGGTCAGATCCTGCTCAGTTCCTCCAGGTGTGTAGTCCAAAAATGTGTGGTGATATCAACAATAGTCATTATATTCATCTGGGAGGCACCAGGGACAATGGCGATACCCTGCCTTGTCTGGGGAGTCTCTGGAACTCCTCTGACCAATAACTCAAAAGAGGTCCCCATGCCTGGCACCGGGATACTGTTACTTAGGCTAAAGGTTTATTTTGGTAGTGATGGAGTAACATATCTATTTTTCTTTTTCTTTCTTTCTTTCTTTCTTTCTTTCTTTCTTTCTTTCTTCCTTCCTTCCTTCCTTCCTTCCTTCCTTCCTTTCTTTCTTTCTTTCATCTATCTATTGAGCACTATATCTATATATAGATATCTATATGGATATCTATATCTATATGTAGATATATATAGATATATATAGTTGTCTATCTATCTATCTATCTATCTATCTATCTATCTATCTATCTATTTAGTACCATAGATAGAGTATGGTATGTTTTATAATAGCAATGTGCAGCAAATAACGGGAATAATTTGCAAGTATATACAACAAAATAATGGAAACTCACAAACAAAATATTGATCAAAATGGATGCAGAACAGTACTTTTATAAAGTACAAAACAAGCAAAATCTGTGTTAGAAACAATAATAATGGTGAAGGACACGGAGGAAGTTCAAAGGAGACATCTGAGGTGCTGAAACATTTTATTTCGTGACTTGTTTGTGGGTCAAGAACAGCATATCTATGAACACTTGGTGAGCTGATCAGCTATGACATGTATGCTGCTTAATACTGTCAACAGGATCTAAAATTCACTCAGCAACCAGCCTCCAGGCACATCCATGAGGTGTTATCTAGATTAGGTTAGCCTCTCATCTTATCTGGAAAGGATTATCCAGATGAGGTTACTTGGGGTGGTAAGACACACCCTAAGGTGGGATTCTAGAATTCACAGAAAGAAGGAGGTACAATAAGCACTAGCATTCATCCGCTCATCTCTTCTTTCTCCTGACAGAGGATGCCAAGTGACCAGCCTTTTCAAGCACCTGCTGCCATGACTTCCCCAGCAGGATGGACCAGACCCTGGAACTGTGAGCCAAAATAAACCCCTTTTCTTTTAAGATGCATTTGCACCAGCAACAAGAAGAGTAACCAATATGTTTACTCTCTCATAGGTATATGCTGTATATCAGGGCAACAATTTAAAAAAATACACCATGGTCTTCCAGAGCTCTAGAACCACAAAATACTAGGTATTCTCAGGCTAGAGAAGCCCACATGACCTCACCTGACAACAAGGTTAAGAGAAGGAATGTGGTGGCAATACAACAGCAGTACTAAAAACACAGCTTGTTGGTGGTTTTGAGATAAGTTCTTACTTGGTAGCTCAGGCTGCACTTAAACTTGTGGCAATCACACTGTCCCCTAAATGTTGGGGTTGCAGGTTTGGGCCACCATATCTCACTGAATGCATAATTACAATGGAGCAGTATTCACTCAGTGTCCACCTGTGCTACATTGACTGTTTTAACTCCAATATGAAAACACTTTCCTTGTAAGCATGAGGACCTGACTTCAAGCTCCAAAATACATGTGAAAAGATCTAGACATGGTAGTATGCTTATAATGCTGGTGTTGGGGAGTCAGAGGTAAGTGGGTCCCTGTGGGTTACGGGCCAGTCAACCTGGCCTAGAGCTGAAGTAGCTCAAGTTCACTAAGAGACCATAGCTCATTAAAAAAAAAGTGAGTGATACCTATGGAATAACAGCCAAGGTTGTCCTCTGGGCTTCCACATAGACAGGTGTGCATGCAGACACCCACCCACACAGCCCCTATGAACTGCTAAAGCTTCTGTAATTATATCTCATTTTTAATTTGAGGATACTGAGGCTCCAAGGGGATAGGAAACGGGTCTAACTTGTGATGTATGTTCATGAGCAGCAAAGTGGGAACTTGACCCAGGTTTCCTGGTTTGAATCACTGTGGTAGACTGAAAAATTATCCTTCAAAGATCTGTCTATGTCTTAATCCCTAGAACCTGTAAACATTACCTTATTTGGGAAAAAAAAAGGTTTTGGAGATAATTAAATAAAGGAATCATGATTGAGACATTATTGCGAATCATCCAAAGGGGTCCTGAGGGTCATCATGAGCACTTTAGCAGAGGGAAGCTTGTCACATGACTGAGAAGTCAGTGTGTACATTGAAGCAGTTATGGGAGTGAGATGGCCACAAGCCAAGGGCTGCTTGAAGTTATGGAGACAAAGAAGAAGTCTTTCCCAACACCTCTGAAAGGAAGTCATCCCTGCTGGCACCTCGACTTTCGAAGATCTGTTCCTCAAAATCCTGACTGACCAAGTTATGGCACTTTGGTAGAATGGCCCTTGGAAAGCAATATATTTCCCATTAAGTACACCTCACCCAGCATCATTGAAAGGTAGGGTCCTGGAAAAACACCTGAGGATCCAGAGGGTAGAGAAACCATACAAAATTGGTCTATTTTGGTGGATTTCTCAAGGCCTCTTCTGGGCCCTGCTCTTCCTTGAGAATGGGATATAATGATGTACATGTCTTCAGTACATTATTCATTATTTGACTGACTTAGGACTGCCTTGTGAGGATTCATTAGAACTGTGAGAAAGTGCTGTAGTAGACCATGCTACATCAATGAGGAGGAATGGCCCTCACTGGCTCTCATAATACCTGAGGAACAATGGCCTATGATGTTAAGGGCCTCCTGGGGTCAGAGCTCATTAATAGAGCATGGGATTAGCATAAGCAAAGCCCTAGGTTTAATCCCCAGCAATCAAAAGAAAAAGATTAAGAGTTACCATCTGTCAAGCTTGTAAGTATCTTTCTAAAGCCTTCTTACTGTGCAGAAGTTAGATAGCAAGAGCTGGATTGGACAATGTTCACAGGCCCTCTCAATTCTTACATTCCCTCTCCTTAAAATATATTTATTATATTATTTTACATGTACGTTTTACCTGTATGTATGTTTGCACACCGTGTGTGTGTCTTGTGCCCATGAAGGTCAGAGGAGGGCCTTTGATCCCTAGGACTAGAGTTAGAGATGGTTGGGACATGGGTGCTGGTAATTGAACTTGGCTTTCTGCAAGTGCTCTTCACTGCTGAGCCAACTTTTCAGCCCTCTCACATTCTCTTATACTTGCACAATAGTAGGTTCCATACTATTTCACGCATTGCCAATTTCACAGCATTATGAAAGGGACCCCTTGGGCTGGAGAGATGGCGCAGCCATTAAAGGCTAGACTCACAACCAAAAATATGAAAGGGACCCCCCTTTTTCTGACCACAGCTCTAAGCAAGTAAAGTCTCTGGGCCATTCCAATCCCAGTAACATAAGGAGCAGTGCAAATAAGTAAGCCAAGCTTATGGGTTCCAGAAATGCCCTATTATTTCCCCCTCTCTCAGGGAAGAGCATTCCCACCAGCCTCTGCTGGCACTTACTGTCTTCAGTTCTCAGACTTGCAATCCTTTGCAAGCACTCCAACAGTGAGTGATAGTGGGCAAGAGAGCGGAGCGAACCCTGGGGTCAGCACGGACAGGAAGTCTGCAGGCTCGTGCATGCAGTTCAACCTTTGTTCTTAGGGAAGGACTTTATCTAAGAGATCCAAACATAAATGCATGTGTACCGCACTCTCAGTTCCCAAGGCGTTTGAGGGGAGTCGTGGCGGATGTTAAAAACTTGGGAATTCCGAGTAAATTCCCTGAACAGCTGCATCTGATGAAACTTCCTAGACAAGAAAGCTCAAAAGCCGAGGCTTCAAAGAAAGCCATTAGCCAGAGTGCACTTTTTCAAAGGTGATGAAACATATACGCCCATTGCAAGGACACCTTCTTCCAGGGTTACAGACCTCCATCCAAGGTGATGAAGGCTGACCTCATTTGGCAATTTAAAAAAGTTGAAGCTCAGCAATGTTAAGTATAGAAACTTAGCAGGGTCAAGAAACACATTAATTTTTCCATACCTCAGGAAGTGGAGAAAAGACATAAGAGAAGGAAGGGAGTAAATAATAAAATTTTTAATTAGCCCACAATTTTCTTGCAGTTGCTCTCAGGCACTAGGCAAGGGAACAGTCAAAATCTATTTAGGGAGCTACTAGTAAGTGACAAGAACTGTCAATGGTGATGAGACTCACAGCACAGAGCCACTGGATTTAAAAGACTAGGAAGAATGAGCAGAGGGTCATGGTCTTAAAAGCAACTGTTTCAGATCTTGAGGAGCGCCTTGGAGAAAGGTTAATAAGAGAAAGCGGACAAGAAACATGTAAGCTATGAGAGGTGGAAATGAACTAGCACCAGGAAAGAGGCTCGCCTGACAGGATGGAATTTAAGATCTCAGAGGTGATAAACTGAGAGCCGGGCAATGCTGTAGGAGATCTTTCCAAGAAGGCTGAACATCCAGTATGGGAAGGAAGAGAGTGCTCACAGGCCCATGTGCCTGGAGCCCAGGAGTGAGGGGCTTGAGAGAAGGGTCTTCTAGCAGGATGAGTGTGAGAGTGACAATCATGGAACTGAGTTTGGATTTTTGCCCTTTTTGCAATGGAGAGCTGCCTGAAGGTATAAACAGGGAGCGTTATGATCTGAGTCAAACTTTGACACTAGTGTGAAGGAATGTGACTAGGTAAGCAAGGTGAGACATTATGGTGAAGTGGCTGGAGGCTGGACATACAGATAAATATCGCTTCCTGGACTTGTAGCTACGATGATGATCAAGTGTGGAGGTAGTGGGCAGTGCCCACGGGGATATATATCCTTTCTATCCTAATGGGATCTGCATACAGCAAAATGCATGGCTCGTATGTGTAGAATTTGATAAATTCTGACAAATGCCCAAATTCGTGCAACTCTGACTTTATCGAGCGCCTTTCTCTCACCCAGTCTGCCCCAATCCGGGTGCCATTTTGAAAAAGAAGTTTTCAGCTGAGGCACCTGAGCAGCAGGAAGTATGACAGGCTGAGAGGATGAGGACCTGGAGGAAAGAGTAAATTCGGGATGATAGTGTTCTAACTTTGAGAAACAGACATGAAAACAGACCTGTGCTTTAAGCATTTTTTTTTCAATGTGTCAGTCCAAATAGGTACATACTCTCCCCAGTTTTCAATACTACCTAAACAGAGCAGCACTACAGACATTTATTTGGCATTTATACTGCTTTAGCTGTTTTAGATCATCTAGAGATGGCTTACAGCATCTAGAGCAGCAGTTCTTAACCCATGGGTCATGACTCCTTTGGCGGGTCACAAAGCAAATATCTTCCATATCAAATATTTACATTATGATTCATAACAGGAGCAAAATTACAGTTATAAAGAAGTATTAATGAGAATAATTTTATGGCTGGGGGTCACCCCAACATGAAGAACTGTATTAAGGGGTCACAGCATTCAGAAGGTTGAGAACCATTGCTCTAGGAGGATGAATGTAGGTTATATGCAAACACAGCACTTTGTTAAAGGGGTTGAGCATTCTCTGATTCTGTCATCCATAGGAGTACCAGAGATGGTTCCCTGCTAAGGGACAATGGCACAAGCCTGGAGCTCAGCAGACAGAGGCCCAGGCTGAAGACATGAACCTGGACATTACTATGCGACAGCATCCAGCCACAAAGGAAATGACATCAGCAAAAAGGCGTTAAAAGTGGAAGAGTCCCCTCCTTTCAGACCGAAAAGGGCAGGATAGTTCAATTCTGAAGAACTTGAAGTAAGGCTAAGGCAGGAAGGTACCTCAGATTAAAGGAAGGCGAAGTGGGGGACACTGACATCTACAGAGAAGCAGGAGGGAGAGATGCACTTGCACAAAAGCTGTTCTCAGGCTGAGGCCCATCTCTACATTCCTCAACTCATTTTACCCTCGCCAAAATCATTACTATTTCCCCATTACAGACAAGGAAACTGAGGTTCAACAATATGGCCTGTTACAATGCCACTTAGCTTAGCAGCTTCCCCTTCCCA
Organism: Meriones unguiculatus; assembly: GCF_030254825.1. Lineage (NCBI taxonomy): Eukaryota > Metazoa > Chordata > Mammalia > Rodentia > Muridae > Meriones > Meriones unguiculatus. Next base: position 84,344,223 of record NC_083353.1, read on the forward strand.
CTTAGCTCTGCAGCACACCCGAAGGTGAGTCTGCAAATGGGTCCAGGGGCATACTAGCCTACAACATCCAAAGCCAAGGTTAGAGAGATTTCTATCTTCCAAGGCTTCTTGGGTTTCTGACTTCGGTACAAACAGTGAAGCCTTAAGAGAGAGAGATGCATGGAACACCACACTAGATCACATGAAGGAGACCACAGCCACAAGGCAGCTCGGGCCCCTCTTGAAACTGTGTTGGAACAAAGTATTTTCACTTATGGTCGGCCTGTCACACTTACCCCCAGGACAGAAGGGTGATGTAGACTTTCTAGTTCACAGATGGTGAAAGCAAAGTTCTTGAGGGTAAGAAGTTTTTCATGTATCAAAATTTTATAGTGATTAAGCCAAAGAGGTAGGGGTGGGGAGGTGGGAAATCAGTTCTGATCTTTTGGCCTGAAGGTAAGAGAGATGAAGGTAAGCCAAGAGAGCAATCAGTCAAGAGGCCTGAGCGAGGCTTCGCCTCACCTCACCTCTCCCTGTCTTCTTGGCAATAGCCCTTTGTATGTCTGTGGGATTCTCCCAAGAACGGGAGAGCATACAGAGATAGAGGAGTAGATAAGGCTCCACAGGGCCCTGGCATGTAAGTAAGTCAAGTAAGAGAGGCTCTGTACCGCTGGGTGGATGAGAGATCTTCAAGGAGTTCTCCTAGCCTGTTGGAGAGGGAGTGACATTTGTGGAAAGGCCTGCAGAAGAACAGAGAGTGCTAAGAAGATTTCTAAAGTCGGAAGTCTCAAGACTATATACAAGGCCACCCATCCTGTCTTGGGCTCTTTGCATCCAGCCCTTGAAAGCTCCGAGACAAGGTAGCTATGCACTGAAGCATTAGCAATTTACCTCTGTATAGTCTCCCTAATTTCCACATCTCACAGCAGACATGGGGTCCCCTAAAAAAAACTGCTGTCTACAAAATGTGGGCATCTTAGAGAGGATCCCTCAGCTAAGGGGGCAGGAGGATTAGTAGATAATATTTGAGAATTAAAGACCTGAAGCTGTATTTGTGAGTGTGGACAGTTACAGGCCCAGGTGCTCTCGGGAGCAATTTAGTAGACTGGTGATCTGGGAAAGTGACTGGATCTCTGAGAAATGGGATTTTTAATAGCATGGACCCCTTGGAACTCTTGTTCTTGCCTATGAAGATAAAGTCCAAGACTCAAGACCATACCATAGACTTGTGAAGACAGAGACTCCAAAAGACATTCTCACACACAGGAAAGTCAGACATCGTGCTAAGGCATTTGGTCTATACTTGGCAAGTACACAGCTATCATCCTGTATATTACTATTATCATTTATGACAGGCCAAGGGGGGGGGGGAGTCCGTTTTCCTAGGCTGGATTTCCTAGTATTCAAAATTAGGATTTATCTGAAATCCCACACAACAGATATTTGCTCATGCCTGGAAGCTTGAACATAGCCTCAACTGATAATAAATACAGCAGTAGGGCAGGAGAGATTGAGGGAACAAGAGTTCAAGGCTACCCTGAGGTACATAGCAACTCTCTATTTCAAAATATAAGATAAAGGAGACTAAGGACAATAATGAGCCAAGTGAACACAGAATAATCTCACATCAAGACTACTACACATTAAGTAGTCTTAAAAAAATAAAGCAAAGTAAACATTCAAGGCTATAACGAGCAGTGCCCCATATAACACTCTGGATGGACTGGCACCCGGGCCTGGGAGTTAACAGAAAGGGCTGGTGACAGTCATATTGACTTTTCCACACAGGTCTTGCTGCTTACGGTTAAATGTAAAGTGCCTTTCCCAGGTCTGCAGGCTCAACTCAGAGTCCTTCATGACTTTTTCCTGACCCTGATATGCCTGACCCCTCTGCTGCCTCTCCACCTTCCATCTCCATGGAAGTCATCTACATTATAATACTCTTCTCTGCCTGTCCCACAGAAGGGTATAAAACAGCAGCTCTCAAGCTTCCTTATGCCCCCACCCTTTCATACAGCCCTTCCAGCTGTGGCGGCCCCCAACCATAAAATTATTTCAGTGCTACTTCATAACCGTAATTGTGCTACTGTTATGAATCATCATGTAACTATCTGATGACCCTTTGGCGTTCGAGACCCATAAGTCAAAAACCACTGACAAAAAAAGGACACAAAAGCCACTCAAAAATTTTGCATCTTAACCAAATATTAAATATCTTAGAAAAAAATGTACTTTCTATCTACATTTCGAAAAAGAAAAATACATCAAACAATCTTTTCAGAACATTACACTGAAATATGAGCTTCCACAAAATATGATCATATTTAACTAGGATTACCAGTCTGTGATTTGGAAGCAAAAAATCACTGTTCCCTCAGCTTCTGCCCATTGATATGAGAATACCACTGTGTTTATAATCTCTCAGAATGTCCCATTTTATAACAGAGCTAGGAAGGGCTTAATGTGCTTGGGTATTTTTCAGGAATGATTAAGAAAGATATCTTGGGGAATACGGAAACTCTGAGATTTGTTTTTCCAAATTAAAAACCACAGAACTCTGTGCACACAGGCACGCAGCCCTGCGCTGTGCCTTGAAGGTGTCCCTGGGAGTCTTCTAATTGCCAGTTCTTCTCATGGCTGATGCTCTTCTGTGTAAACCCAGAACAGAACCACTTTGCTGCTTGGCAAATAGCCCTACAAAGACCACAGACACCACCACCAAGTTGCTGAGCACTGGGTCAAGCCTTTGCATTGCTCTCATTCCTGAAGACATCTGTGTCCCCCAGGATCACTGCGTAAAGGAAATACTGTTAAAGGAAGCCAGCAGTCCTTCCTGCTGAAGACTATGAGGGGAGGCTAGTGGGGAGACAGGCTAGGGCTAATGGTCTCAGAAATAAATCTTATAAAGCTTAGGAAGGAGCCATACAAGATGGAAAGGCATGGAATCCTATCGCTTGAGAGGCTCAGGTGGGAGGAGGATCATGAGTTCAAGGCCAGCTTGAGCCAATAGTGGTGGTTGAGAATGGAGGACTCAGGAAAGAAATGTGAGAGGTTAGAGGTATTTCAGTTTCTGAAATGGAAGTACAACACCAAAAATAACATAAATAAAATAAAATAAAATGAAAGGCTTTCTGACGGAGAAGCTGAAAAGACCAAGTGAGGCTAAAGAGATCAACACAGAAAGACTGCCTAGTAACAGGGCTTTCCTGTATTACATGCAAAGCTGCGTACCATCTGAGGCTGATTCAGGAAAATGCTCAAGTCTCCTGGTAATTTCCTGCAGACAGGATGTTCATCAGCTCCAACACACACACACACACACACACACACACACACACACACACACACACACACCACAGCCTACATCAAATGATTCACACTCTAAAATCTATCTGCCTTTGGAACAAAACAATTTTTTCCTCTTGAAAAGCAGCCATGATTTGTTATTCTAACAAAGTGTTCCTTTCCTTCAAACAGAAATAAGTCACTCAGGAAGGCCGTCCTGATTTCTGCTCTGCATTTCTTGAAACTTTCGCCCAGTCAACAGTTTCTCCTGGCAGGTCCTCAGAAATCCACTGAGAGCTGGGTAGTCACTGACTAAGAACACAAGCTTGTTTTTATATCCGCTATCTCCTTCTTGGCCCCATAGGAAGATTTTTTATGGTGGGATGAGCAGAATTAGCTACACATAAATTCTTCACTACTCAGGTCATTCGACACCTTTATTGGAATTGCTTAGTGGCTGCAATGATCGGGCAATTGATGATTTGAAAGAAGAAAGGCACAGATCCTCCCCAAGTGGGATTTTTTTTTCTGTCTCTACAGACTGGGCCATGTCTGTCTTTCTCAATTACTCAGCTAGCTACCCAAATAAAAGTATGTGCAAAGATCAGGGGACCCAAAGTATACAAATGATTCACACCATCTAAACAATCGCAAATACAAGCCAGCCTACCAAAAGAAGGCCGCCGAAGCCAAAAATCATTTAATATGGGAGGAAATGGAATTTGGCAATCCACACATCAGACGTTACTCCAATTTTGGAAGGCACATCTTCCAGCTGCTTCCTCTTTAAAAAATAAAAACACACAAATAAACTCTGACCCTCTGTACTATGTTCGAACATAATTGCTCAGGTACAAAAAAAGAGAATGGTTCCGGGGATTGGGAAGCTACCTGAATGCATCTTTTGAATCTAACCTACCCAGAGAACTGCCTCTCTCCATTAACTTGTCTTTAAATTTCCAGGGTGCAATTGCCCAAGCCCTCCAGGCTGGCAGCACTTTAGGCTGTCCTATTCCCTGACTCTGAGTCAGCTCACAGGGTGTATAAGGTGCTCCGGGCAAACAAGACAGAGCGCCCATTCCTTCCAGCTGTTTCCACAACAGAACACACACACACACACACACACACACACACACACACACACACACACCTTGCAGACAGCTTGGAAGGGCAGGAGGAGAGGGGAACTCCTCCTACCTGGATTCAGAGACAGAATACATGTACAAATCCAGAGTTGATTAAAGCGATACAGCCACACCAAGGAGCCAAGAAAAGAATTTCTAAAGTCTCCGCAACACTTTGACTTTTAGAGACTGTAAGCTCAAGGCATAAAGGTATGTGGAAAGGCATAAATAATACTGCAAAGGCGACCTTTGTGGAAACACTAAGAATCTTTCTGCCAGCCTAACAGAGAAAGTAGCATGTCGTTAACAATGTACACGCTTTAAACATTTAAAAGAAAGGAATTACAAGCAAATAGAATACTATTTTAAAAATAAATTCCAAGAAGAGTAACCCCCACCCCCACCCCCACCAAGTCCTAAACGCAGTAATGTTAACCCTTTCCGGGATCTTATGAATCCCAATGTTGGTTAATAAAGTGGCTACAGGAAAGCTAGTGGAAGCAGAATAGACCCCAGGGTGCCCTAGGGAGAGCACATCACTCAGCTTCTGGGTGGCAGGGCACTCCCCCGCCCCCCTGCGCCCCCTCCTCCATGTCACTTTCATATTGTCAGGCTCCTCCTTGTCTTGAGGCTCGGCTAGCACCCCATCCTTATTCCCCTCTGCTTAGTAGGATCCACTTACCAGGCTTAGTCTTGCTAACTCCGCTTGTCTGGTCACCACTGAGTCTCCGCCCCTGGGAAACTGCAGGAGAGGCAAGAGAACCGCTGAGGACCAGCGACAGGGGCAGCGGCTAAGGGTCCCCACGGGATGTTGGCTGCCAAGGGTACAGAGCCTGAGGGGGCCCTGGAGGGATTGCTGGCAAAAGTGAGGACATTCCCTGGGCAGCAGCTGCTCCAGCAGCAGCTCTGGATCCTGGAAATTTTCAGTTCCTGGGAGAGAAGCTCTCCAGACTGCTTGTGGGCTGCTTAAAGGGACGGTGCCCCACCTCCTACGTACGTTCATTGGTGAAACTCCCCAGCCGTGGGCCAATCCTAGGTCTGTTCCCAAATTGAGATTTAAATCTAAGGGAGCTACTACTTTAAAATTAGAAAGCGCCTGTGAGCATTCGAAACCCTTAGTGAAGCAGGACACAGGCACCAAGGGCCCAGTAGGCATAGGTGCTGTTGGTAGCAGAAGCAGCCAGCTGACAAACAGAGCTAGTGAGAAGGAAAGGCTGCAGGAATACTGGTCCAAGCTCCTCACTCCTCCTGCCACCTTCCCAAGCAACAACTCCACGGATCCTTCCATGGGTGCAACGCACATGCTGAAAGCCTTCCTTTGGAGAAACTGTGCTCCCCAAGTCTCTGCTCAGTCTGCTTTCTGGCCCTCTGCACACTGTTTGCTTAAATCCATGGCCTTGCACCGGGATAAGAGTTTTACATCCATCAACAGGATGCCTCGCTCCATGTTTGTTACACAGTGAGCTTCCAGGCAATATTTGTTGATGGACTGAATAAGGAATCAGGCAGGTGAGACAACTGTTAATTAAGAAGCAGCAGCCCCCAAGCCAGGCGTTTAGTTTGGGATTCACGTCTGACTCCAGCTTTTCACAGTTAAGTTGGGCCCAGGTTTTCTCTCAGCAATGCAGTCACTTTCTGTCCCTTGGGAAGTGTACAACTCCCGAGGACAGAGGACTCAAGTGACAAACCCTGTCCTTATGACAGGGTTTAAATAGGGAGTCTAGGGAAGGAGACTAGGTCTGACTGCTGGTCACTCATAAGAAAAAAGGAAATAAGGATTGACTGTTGGCAGGCCACCTGTGCCACGTCTTGGGATGATCAGCGAAAGATGACCACAAGGAAGTTCAACAGCGCAGAATGATGTGGAATGGGAGGAATGGAAAACAGACAGCTAAACAGAGGCAATTACATTAACTGACGCACAAGGCAAGACACAGGGAGAGGGGAATTGCTACAATATGAGTAACTGAAACAATTATTTCGTAATAGGGAACTTGATACGTAAATCATGGTATAGCCATATAGCTATGAGAAAAAAGAAGCGGAGCTAAATGCATCAATGTGAAGCGAACTTCAAATGAACTGTTAGGTGTATACTAGTCAGAGAGCGAAATGTATACTCGTTGGCATAAACAGACGTTCAAGTTTCGTGCATGCCGATGCGCACTATATCTGCACAAAACGGTTCTAGAAATGTGCTTAAGAAAATGGCAAAAAACTGGTATTTCTAACAAAGTGTTTCAAAGGCTGAGCAGATTCTAGATAAAGAGGAGATTGATATTTTAATGCATATTCCTGTGCTAAGTGACAAAAAAACAACAGCTGGAAAAAGATCCAACTTTTCAAATATCTAGACCTGTTGCAGGTGTGCCCAGCCTTTTGACATTGCAATACAACACTGTCACCTACAAAAGCCATGCTCAAGAACTCTGCAATTAAATTACAAAGAACTCCCCACTTCTCCTCTTTTGAATATGTGTATGACTTTGGGTTGGGTCCAATCATAGTTTTTCTGGGGTACATGCAGCCCCTGGGCTGTGGGTCGGGCTCTCCTGTCAACTAGATGACAAAAAAAATCTTATAAATTCTTAGCTAATTTATAATAAAAACTGGGAAGCACGCCTGTGGTAAAATAACCTTGTAGCGGCGTGAGAAATGCACGTGTGTGGTACACGGAAGCTGACTGCCTTGGCTCTTTGGGGTCTGTGATGATCCATTACCATCAACCTTGCAGTATCTAGAGCTGATTAGGAGAGCAGCTGCTGGGCCTATCTGCAAACAGCTTTCTGGACTATGTTTTGTCCTTGTCTGTGAGGGGGCAGCTTGATTCAATTAACAGAGGGAAGAGGACCCACCTTAGCTGGGGCAGGTGTTAACAGGTGAGAAGATTCACCTTAAAGAGGGTGGGTCTAACCCTGGACACAGGTCCTGGGAGGCAGACAGAGGAGAAAGCAGGCTGAGCATTGGTATTCATCAGCCTTTGCTTTCTGACTGCAGAAGCAAGCAACCAGCTCCTGGCACCAGGCCCTCTCTAATGTTATGGACCGGATTCTCAAACTATAAAGCCAAAATAACTCACCCCTTTCCCCCCTTTTTAAGGGCACCTTATCACAGAAACAGTAAAAGCAACTAAGACAGGCCTGGATTTTAATCCCCATGCAGGAGGTTGACAAGGGCTTCCAGGAAGTCTCACTAGGGCTTCACATACGATGAGCATGGAGATGAAAAGACCATTATCCAGGCCTGGAGAATCCCTGTCTCCAGATGCGCTCTTGGTGAGCAGAGACATTTTACCCTCAAATGAGGAGCCTGAGGCCTGTGGCATCCAGGAATTTGGAGTGTGAAAGATGAAAAGCTGAATCAGGGATTTTTTTAAGGAAAACTAACATCAAATCTAGTTTTGTTCATGAAATGTCAAGATAACCCCACACAAGCACATTTTTAAAAATTACTTTAGAGATCTAGTTTTCAAATCCAGGCTATGTGCAGATAAGGAATGAATTAGTTCCTACTGGAAAGCCTCACAGCATCCTAAGACCTAACAAAGCCATATGTCAGCTCACCAGAGTACCAGAAACTCAAAAGTCAGAGGTCATAAAACAATCTGAAAAAGAAGAAACTGGGGAGAGGTAAGAGCTAAAGACATATGGCCCCAAGAATTTTTCAGGCATTTATAAAACTCACGAACCACCACATTCAAGGAGCAAAATGGAAGGATGGTCCTCAAACAAGATAAAAACAAACAAAGAAAACACGTGTATTAATCATTCATATAACTACAGTAAATTAAAAAAAACCACAGAAGTAGGGAAAACTGAAGCCATGTTACAAGGCAGTGTCAGGGGTGGGTGAAGAGGCTCAGCAGCCAGGAGATGGACAATGTCTGCTTTTGCACACGTGGAGCCGGAAGACATTTCCCTGCTTGTTCATCTGCAAATACAGTGAATACCAAGAGACGGCGGGTTCTTGTTCCTGTACTTCATATACGATATCCGGGAACCAGGGCAAAGTGGTAGACATATCCCAGGGAAGATGACTATATTCAGCCACTAAATCAAAATAGAAAAAGGACACAGAGAGAGAAAGCAAAGAGCCATGAAACCAGAACTCCCTGCCATTGAAAATCTTACTCACCGTGGGCCATTAAGAGAACAGGGTACGTCATAAGAGAGGAGATGCAGAGAAGGGTCTTCTTGCAAGAAAGGGCAACTCAGTGAAGGCTCCTTAACGGAAATGCCAAGATGGTATCTTTTGGGAACACTTCGTTAGGCTTGGCTTGCCAATACTGGCATTAACTATGTTATGAGTTTTGCTGAGTCATGTAACTTCTCTAAGCTCCACTGATCTTTAAAATGTAATTCATAGCACTAGTCTTGGGGTATTTTGAAGTTTAGGAGAACATATACAAAGTATTGTGTAGAGTACTTGGCCTGCACAACTTTTTGAATTAAACAGACAGTTATTATTATGTAAACGCCACTGACTGGGTAGAAAAGAAAATGTTTTCTGTTTGCAAAGATATATATGTGTGTATATCTATGTGTGTATATATCTATATCTATGTGTAGATATTATATAAATATAATATATAATTACATATATATATAATTACACATATATATATAATTTCTTTCCCTGATGCTAGAGAGGAAAGGCTTCAGCCTATTTCCACAAAACTATGTGGAGAATGGAAAATGCATATCGAACAACAGTCTTCTAGAGTCGAGGTTATCATGGCATCAAACCTCAGTCATTTTCATAAAAGAGCCATAAACAAATGCTCAAAAATAAGTAGAAAGGTCTGCATGTGTTTTATTTCAAGGAAGTGATTTTCTGCTTTGTCTAAAGCTGAAGCATAACATAGTTCTGTGTGTCATTAAATCTTCTAACTTCCAACTCCTGATCAAAGTGGCAGTGTTCAGAGTGATGTCAGGAGAGGGTTCAGTGCCTCCTCCACAGTATTACCCTCAGACATTCTTGAACTGCAAGGACAAATGGTGGAAAGGAAACTCTCAAGTGTAGCCAAGTGTGCCATGTTGCTAGACAGGCAACTAGCCAGTCTGGAGGAATGGACTGAATTAATGTTGATGACATTTAAAGGATTAAGTTTTGTGCCTGTTCTTTGGAAGATGCACTGAACTCTGAAGTCTTACAGAGGGAAAAGATTGGCAAGGACATGTTTTCCCATTCATTCTTTCTTGCAGTCTCTAATGGATATGCATGCAATGGCTACAATGAGAAAGGATTTGCAGGAGAGGATAGGTAAAACCAGAAACATGAATAAAACATGGTACCTGCCTTCAGAGAGCATGTCATGCTGAAATCTGAGATCTTCACTTTAATTTACTCGCATTCTCCTACATTCTTTCTGTGCCATCCGCTGGTTCTCCAACTTTTGTAAACCACTCCGGCTATATTTTAGGATTTAAACAATACTTGCTTCAGAATGGTAACCAGATTTCATCTCTTAGGTAACAATGCATACTGATCAGTAGTGGCTTCCTGGAGTGCTGACTTCACAAGAAGTTGGAGGGTATATTCTGGCAGAAAAGTGTGCTATGATTGATTAGTGATATCTGTCATGTCACTGGATAAGGAGTCATACAGCCCATCTAACAACTCCCAGATAATCCAACCACCTCATCCCTCAGATGAGAAAACAGAACTGATCTTTATTTCTGAAATAACATTTTCAATTCATCAGCGTTAGCAGAGGTAATCAAGAACTTTCATATCTAAAGTGTGTATGCGTGTGTGTGAATAAGTGATGCAGAAAGAGAGAGAGAGAGAGGTTGAAATTTTCTGATGGACCTCTAAGACATGAACTCAAATCCTTCATAAGTCTTTACAGTCTATGACGAACTGATTAAACATAAAATTACCAAGTCTGATCCCTCCAGGAGCTACATAGCTCAACTCCTCCTTCCCCTTCCCCCTCAGATACACACCAGTAACTACATATTATCTGAGGATGTTTGGGGACTTAAAAGTGCATGAGGGAGAAGGAATTAAGTGAATATATTTCAGAAACACAAATGAATACACAAAACAGCAAATAGCATGGTATTTAAGAAAGGACAAAGGTTTTCATCGTGTTCTTCCATTAAACACTATAGATATTATCAGCCAAACAAGGAAAAGAAAAGCTGTGATTTATTTTCATACAGATACTTTATATCCTCGGGGCTCTGTAACACTATCTATAGAGATAGGGTCTGTCCCTGTTAAGCCATTCTCCTCGCAATCAACACTCACAACCATCACCCACCCAGCCACAAAGAAGCCAGGTTCACAGCTGCAAGGGACAGAGTGGTACAAATGACAATAGATAAGCAGTGAGCCCGACCTCGGACTGATTCAGATACAAAGAACAAATTGTAGCATTTGATTAATATGCCAGCTCTTCTGTCATGCCAACTGCAAAATGAACTTTATGGAAAACTAGCTCCTTGAGAAACAGGTCTAATTAATTCAGTTATATAAATGCCAACAGAATATGGGAGGGGAGGAGTAGAGAGAGCTGGAGAGTGAAAGAGTGTACAGAGGAAGGTAAGGGTGAGTGGGGAGCAGAGAAGGGATGGATTAAAAGGAGTAAGAGAATGTGGAAATCAGGCCTTTGGAAATCTTGACACTTGAAAAGCTGTGCTCTGGTTTAAGATGACATGAGCAGAACTCATTTATGTTTTGAAAGGATCCGCTATTGGTGAAGTAGATAAATTAAAAAATGACTTGTGGGGCCAGTGAGATGGCTCAGTAGGTAGAGGCACATGCCTGACAACTTGAGTTGGATGCCCAGAATCTTCTATAAGTTGTCTCCTGACTTCAACATGCACCTGTGTCAAATATTCCACGTGCACATAAGCACACACACACAATCAATAAAATGTTTCTTTTTAAGATGGCGTATGGCAAATAACTCTGCAATCAGCACATTGCTTAGGACTAGACCCACTCCTAACCATTTCTATAATACTGAAAGATGTTTATAAAATACGATTTTACTAAGTACCATGTTCGTGATACATATATGTTATGCCTACCTTAAATTAGTCATAATAAATTGTGACACATCTAGATATCAGACTGCTTGCTATCCAGTGATTAAGATGCAACCAAACAGTAAATTTTAAATGTATCATGCAAAGCTAAAGCAGATAGACTCAGAAAGCTACATTCCTGATGTTTCTATTATACAATATCCCAGAAAGTGTCATATTACTGGACCAGCCAGAGAGCAGATCAGTAGTTGCCAATATGAAAAATTGGGGGGAAGAGACAGGACTGGTTTATATGTTGGTTGTAATAATAGTTATGTTTGTCAAAGCTAATGAAATTGTGAATCTATGAGTGAATTTTGCTGTCTGAAATATAAATAAATAAATAACTTAACCCTTCCCAAAGATAGAACCACTTCCAGTTATCACCTTGGTTTTCATTTTCCCTGTATTAAATATTTTCCTGTTATCTCATCCATTTTCACAAAGATCTTGAAAAACAGCAAAGATAAAAACAAATGTTCAAGAAAATCAACTAGTTAGAGACCATGAACTGACAGAAGCTGTGGAGTTTCTCCTTCCACATTCAAAGAGAGATGAAGTTTTGGAATTCTACCTGCAGTGAAATAATTACAAGATGTGGAAGTCCCAAAGAATGTTCCTTGAGCAATGTATAATGATGTCGGTTAATGAATGGATTGGTCCTGTAACACATCCCTATACCACCTCACACCTTGGCACATTGAACCACACAATGGAAACTTCTTGAGGGGAAGAAATGGTGCTCACAGCATTCCTGGGACTTAACACAGCAGGCACTTCATCCATAAAACGAACAGAAACTCGCTACAGTGTGCTCACACTTCATCTGGGCCAAAAGTTCCTAAGGCTGCTCAGCTCACCCCAGGACAGCTGGTCCTTCGTTTAGCTCTTCTGTGCTGTCAACTGGCAGCCATTCCTCTCCCGCATATGGGAGAGGTACAAGTTCATCCCTTCTCTGCAGCACTGTCCACAGCCCGAGTCCTGTCTTCTATCAATCTAGGCTTATCAACTGCTGCTTATGGGATATGGGTTCAGATCTTCTGACAAACCCGGTTGTTGCTAGGTGATCTGTAACTGTTAGAAAGCATCCAAGCTTCTCAAAGAAACGTGCATAGATACACAAGGCTAAAGCAACATGGCACCTGAGACTTGCTTTTACATACTTAGTGGGGAGGAGGGTGGGTAAGGAGAGAGAGCAGGGTATACAACAGAACAAGGGTCAGAGGTGACAGTTCTGACGATTCGTTATCATGGAATTGACAACTATCACTAACAGGTTACACTAAAATAACACTGTTTCTAGTATGAAGCTTTTGCCTTTAGGTTTCTTTCTAGGACTAAGTCTAGAATTAGTGCTCCTGAATTTACTAGCCAGCCTATGGGCAGTAATTACCGCACACCAATTAATATGACTCAGTAATTATAATGTAGAGGGTTATGTCTCAAAATTACTTATATCAAAGAAAATAAAATGATTGTGGGAAATTCTGATAGCCTGAACTTACCAGGCTATAAAAAGGCCATCTCCACTCTGGCGTAATTTAACCCCTTAACAAATTATTCCAGGAGGAGCACAAGCTGCCCAGCAGAAGACCTGAGACTTGGGAGGCAGAATTCCCATTCAGAGAATGTACTCCACGTGTGTGCACCGGGGGCGGAGGAGGGTTAGATAATTATGTCTCAGAGTAATTGGTTCTCTTGAAAAAAAAAAAGTGGTGAATGCCTGCCAGCTATGACACGGTCCGTGTCTAGGTCCACAGCAGAGTACACTAATGATCACAGTACTCACCAGCAGGCCCTGGAACAGGCCCCTAAATATTTCCCAATGCGCCTTTCTCTGGAAGGAAGCCCTGACTGATCCAATAGCCTGAAAAGAAAATCTTTTTTGTTTCCTGTGCAACTCAAAAGGACTGAGTCATCTTTCTTCACTTACGCTTACAGATAACTTGCTTTTGGATTAAAAAAAATGTTTTTTAAGTGCAGAAAATGAAAAAGAACAAAGAAGGGAGGAAAGACTGTAAAACAGGAAGCAAGGAGGAAGGGAAAGGGGAGGAAAAGAGAGAAAAAGAAATGCATGCTTAAGTCCCTTTTGCCTATCATTTTCAGAAATCATTACATTTTCAGGGCTGTTCTGCCTGTGTTCTTGGAAGTTCTAACTGCTAAATGCTCTGTCATTCACTCACCTGGTAGCTCTCTCTCTCTGAAGATGCCCCCAGAGCAGAGAGGAGAGACCCCAGTTCAGTTTTCTCTGTAATAGACTCCTAGGTCTGTTCTTTCTCAAGTCTGCTAGGGCCCCTCCTGCTCTCAGCACTTCTACTTTGCAAAGTCAACGGAATTCTCCCTCTTCTCCAAGATATTTCCCACCCCCCTCAGTTTTTCAAGGCAATGTTTCTCTGTGTAGCCCTGGATGTCCTGGAACTTGCTCTGTAGATCAGGCTCGCCTCAAACTCAGAGATCTACCTGCCTCTGCCTACCGAACCCTGGGATTAAAGGTGTGCACCACCATGCTCGTTCCAAGGCATTTCTTATACTCTACCAGGCACTGTGCTAGGTGTGGGTCTTTTCTGTAAATTAAACATATGGATTCTTGACCTATAGTGGCCTTAGTTTCTACAGTAGTACAGAAGACAAGAAACAAAACAAGGCAGATGAGGAGGGGAAAAGGATGGAGAAAACATGGCAGACCTCAGAGCTTGGTTCCTGCCCAGAAAGTTCCTTTAAATTTCATTAACATATGAACAAAGGACCTGCTGGAAATGCCCACCCTCAAATCTTACAGACTCAAGTGTCATCTTCCCACTCAAAGCTTGTACATCAACATCTTCCCTTAAGTTTTCTTCCTCAGAGGAGTACTCTACCCAGACTCTCCAAGCAGACTTACAACAGACACTATTTTCAACTCCTTTTACTCCTGTCGACAGAGGATAGCTTCACAATGCTCTGAATATTCTTTATTTCTCAGTTCCTGGTGGTGTGCTCTGTTCTAAGCACAACCATCTCGCTTCTAGACTTTGGTACCAGCCCATCTAATAGGATTCCCACAGGAAGTCTTATATCTTCCCCCTTCAGCCAATCCCAATCCAACTGTATATACTGTGGTTACAGCCATCCCATTTAAATGGCCTGTGTGACTCTATCAGCACCTACTCAAAACCTTTTCTGGCTTCCCATTGTCCCCAGTTCCTAATCTCCATGTGTATGTTAAGCTGTCCTCTGTGTAGCTCTCTCTGGGTTGTTTCTCTTCCTACTGTGGCTACCTAAAACACAAAGCAGCCCCTAAGCAATGCCTGCTTACCCTCCAGCTCTCATCGGGGATGCCTAGGGAGTCTCCCTCCACTCTTGAAAACCCATGGAGCCCTATCTATGAAAGAACAGAACTGCCAGTATACTGCCAGGCTCCCAGGGAGTAGCTAATAAGTATCTCTTGCATAAATGAATGTCAATTTGCAAAGGCAATGAAAGTAAATCTATGGAACCAAATCAACTCATGAAACTGATCAATTTCTTCTTTGAAGTCTCAGAACCCTGGTTCCATGTTTTTAGTGAGCTAAAGCTTTGAAAGAAGAACTTCCGTGCCTGCGGCAGATCATCTGATCTCTCTGAGCCTCAGTTTCCTTACTGATAAAAGGACAATGATAAGTTATGCTTCATGGTGTTGTTAAGATGAGAAACTAAGAGACACATGGAAGACCCGGCATAGTGTCACGTGCAAAGTGTCACAGCGCCTCTGCAAATGGTGACTCTGCAAGCTAGGGTGGGAGATGCTGAGACTGGGAGTCATTCTCCAGAGGACACAGCTTCAGAGAGAAAATGTGGGAGCTAAAGCAATGTGCAGCTCTATATCCAACACCCTCTTTCCAGCAAAGATCTAGCACTGTGAACTTGCCATTCTTTTTATTCTGAGTTCATTTAGCTTTAAGATCACAGTCTTTATTTTAATACGCACTGCATTTTAACAAGTAGGTCAAAGCCATTTTATACTTGCAATATGATTACCATAGTAATCGCTGTATTTTATAGCCTGCAAAATGCTCCCAGGGAGACCAACAGGGACAGCTACAGTTTGTAACAAAAATAATAATTTCAGCTCTGCAGAATAAGCTCCTCTTAAAAACTCTCTTGTTGCAAGTATTAATTTTTGAGGCTCCCACAATATTTGGAAACAGCAACGCTAATGACTAACCAAAGGCATACTCAAGAGCAGTTAATTTCAGTGGCTTTCTGTTTAGAGGGATGATCCCAATAATGACAATAGCAACAGTGGCTAATGTTTATAAGGTGTGTGAAGGAGAAAGTCTGCAAAACACTTTGCACAGGTCCTCTTCTTGCACTTACGTTCCTTAGTCGTCTCTTCTCATGGTGCCCGAATTTGACTCTGACTTGCTCCGACCAGTCAGGGTGTTGGCAGATGTGACAGCAACAGAGGCTTGTTATAAGGACGTTCTGCGTTTGGGTATAGCTGTCTTGGTGCTGAGGTTACATCCACACGTTCAGCCTGTCATCACATAACACAAACAAGCAAAGCCACCCTCGACTATCCACGTCTAGCCAAAGGAGCCCAGGACTGTTCACTCAAAATCACCAACTAAATTTCAGGGTGCTTTGTTACGCAGCACCAGATAACTGATCCAGTACTTACATTGTGTCAGATATCCTTCAAAGAACATTACATAAGTTAACCTACTTATTCTTGTGCAACAATTCTTTGGGAATAATGCTATCATTTAGCATGTAAGTGGGGGAATTTAAATACACAGAGATCTGGTAATTTTTGCCCAATGTCACATGGCTACAATGTAGCAGAACCAGACTTTGAGCCTAGGCAGTACCTGTTCTAGAGTACTGATTTTAACAGACTACACTTACTGCTGTGCTTTACTTTTGTCTTAAGAACATTTAGTTTGAGGACTGCGGTGTATAAAGTGCTGATGCAAGTGTGATGACCTTAGGGTAAATCCACCAAACATATGTAATGCCAGGAAAACTAGTACATGTCTTTAATCCCAGTGCTCCTATGGCCAATGGGGCGACAGGAGTGTCACCGGAAGTTCACAGGCCAGAGGGCCAGGCACACATGCCATGGTGGAGAACAAAGAGATCTTGCTTCAACCAATGCCAAAAGCAGGGAACTGATATCCAAGGTTGCCCTGCTGCCTCCACATGCACACCACAGCACACTCATTCCTGTTTGTATGTGTGTGTACGTATATATACTAAATTACATACATGCTAGATACTACATACATGCTAGATACTACATACTACATAAACACACACATTCTTCATTTTCTATAAAGTTATGAAAAATTACATAATATGAACAATTGTTTCAATTATCAAGACCACAAAATACCTTTTCCCAAAAGAATCTCATAAAAACACCACCCCAAGAACAGATCAAAATATTCCCAATCATCCATACACCAAATTAGATTTTAAAATTCTATCACATATCCCTTTTAGAATGAACTTTGAAAATATAAAATGAAAACTAATCTTCAACTAGATTTCATTAAGTTCAAAAGTTTATGAACTTCCTCAATTTTTCATACATTTCATTTCAGTTAACTTACAAAAGCAATACAAGCTTTTAGAATTCCAAGTATATTGTGCATAAAGTAAAAGTCATTTTTCCCCCTCAGTCATCATCTTTATTTCATGAATGTAACAAACTATTAACAACCTAAAGTGCATCATTTATGATTGCCCTTTAATTATGCAAACGTTATTAAAGGTCTATCAAAATACACTGCTTGAAAATTGAATGTCAGAAAAACATCAGTTGACTAAGCTTAACAGCATAGTTAAACATCCTTGTTATTAAAAAAAACTGTATAAAAGCCTTTAAATTCATTATAGTCAAATACCTATACTAATTTTATTATAATTCTCAGAAGTGACAATTATCCCTTCATTTGTTCATAATGAACAAAAGGGTAAGTTAGGCAACACGTTTACAGAAGCCAGTTTTATAGCTTGTTGGGGCCTAAAATAGAATTCTTCTTCTTATTTACCTAATCCTTATCTATGACGAAAATTTTACCGTAGTTTTCAAAATTAAACCCACATGCTCAGAAGGGCCACGATAGGTGTAAAATATACATTTACATATATATATGTATATAATAGCTATACATGACACAATACGAGTTTTCAGTCAGAAGTCACAGTCTCTAAGTAAAAGATGATGGCAAAAGAACCATTGACCTATGAGCCACCACTGAGCCTTTTGATTTTTCTGGTTCATACAGTTAATACACACTTATTATAAACTAGATCAAGGAAAGGGTTTTAGGAATACAAAGTGAACAAAAGTTATAGCAGGATGAAAGATAAAGCCAAGACAATAGCTAATTTAAAAAACATTGCACAGTTGCTGAGGTTTCCTAATCAAGTCTAATTAGACCCCATGTGATGGGATTTCATTGCATTTGTTCATCCATTCATTGTTCCTGTGTGGAAGCTGCTGTCACTGTGCTAGGAGAAGAGGACATACCTCTTCCTCCATGGCTCACCAGTCAATAGGCATGCGAGAGTGATAACACGGTAGAATGATGTTCTAAGAAAGGAGAATATTCAAGACATTTTATATTTTCTAGCAATGAACTGGGGGTGGTACACTCCCGTAATTCCAAGACCCAGAGAGGAGGCAAACTAGAAGGGTGATGAGGTTCAAGGTCAACCTGGGCTACATAACAAAATTCTGTATCAAACAATGACAACAACAGAAACAAACACAAAATGGAAAAAAAAATACCAATGATTCAAATGTTTCTTTTGCATGGAGTGTGATTATTCAAAATCCTGTTAAAATGTTTTAGCAAAGATGGGTGGGGCCTGGAAGTCTGAATTCCCACCCAGATCCCAGGTGATACTAAAGGCGATGCTCTGGGGCCATATGGAACAGATTGGTCTTGGCTCACAAGGTCCTCTGGTTAACAAAGATGATGTTTGGCTCAGGTTATGTCCCCCAGAAATCTCTAGTAGTTGCCAACTTTTAAAAACCTGGGAAACACACCCACGTGCCCATACACCCCCACATGCACACAGCACACAGAACACACACACCACATACCACAATACATAGCACATACAACACACCACACACTCACTCACTCAAAGGTATATTGAGAAATTTATAATCAGCTGAGCCAGGCCCTAAATTCTGTGAGGGTCCACTCAGGCAGAGGCAGGTGGAGGTGCAATCTTCACTTCCAACCATTGACCCCGGGAGCTCTCACCTTTACTTCCCTCTTAGCACATCCTTATCCCCTTCAGGCACGTGGCTGCTACTCTGGACCTAGAACCTGAAAGAACCAAGAACTTAACAACCTACTACTACCCAACTTTTTCCTTAGGGGAGCCTGCTCACCTGACAGGAATTGGTGCCACTTTTTTGTACAACCTACTGCCTCACAGGGAAACAGCATTGATCTCTGCTGCCAAATTCCCTTGGTTAGCAAATGCCCACACAGTTCCAAGGTGGCATTCCAGTCTACCCCAATGAAGAGTGACAGGACACTTGTGTAATGCAGCAAGGGCACGCTTGCACTCTCAGGTGACATTCAACGGCAGCCTCAGTGCAGCCCCTGACAGACTTCAGCACCTGAAAGCAACTGGAATCACCTCTCAGTCGAGAATTGTGGCCAGAAGTGGGGGAGGGTTCCACCCGGACAGAATGTGTTCGCCAGCAAATGTGTGCGTGGGCACAGGCAGACACACACATCTTTTCATGCTGCGATATTGCTGTGTGCACTGGCGGGCAGCTATTTTTACGTTTTTAGATGATGTCTCCCTGTGTGGATGACATAGAAATGTTCAACTCCACAGCTCTGGTTTCTAGAATTGCTTCCAAAATCCTCACAATACATTCCTGTCACCCACGGATTGACACAGAACAAAACGGACTGATAAGCATTTTATGATCGATGGACAAAAAAATCACTCGCTTCTGTTTCTGATGCCCAACTGGTCTGTCAGTTTCTATGATGAGAAAGACCTGTTACTACATTGAAGACGATTGTCCGTAAGCAAGTAATGCTGTATAACTAGAATTGTGGCTCCTGAAGAAAGCAACAACTGGCTTGGTCCCTTCTCTCTATGACTGCCAGCATGCATGCTGTTGGTTTCCTTCACGATGGCCATTGTTATGAGCTTTTCTGAAATTTGCATTTTTTTTTTTTACCTGTCACTGCTGAATTATGAGACTAGAACTTGGTGTTCTCAGCCATTGATGGGAGATAGCGTAAAAAATTTAAATCCACACACAAAGGTGGTGTGTGTGGATGTATAGATGCCTAAATCAACTTTAGGGGGAATGATGGAGCTTAGAAGACATGTGTGCAAAACTGCATACATATGATCATGTCACACAGAGAAGACATGCTAATTTTGTGGCTGCAATAAGAGGAAAACCCTGTATCCCCAGATAGAAAGCTGAGAAGCATTAGACTAACATGCAGTTATGTTTGCTGACCTAACAGTATTTAAAAATCAATCTTTATAATTTTCCAGTTTAATAAAAACTGTGAAATAGTGATAAATGTTTTTCAAATGGAGGTGCAGAGATGAGCCAAATCACTGCAATTTTAACCCCAGTATAAACAGACGGAAAGGCCTCATTTCTTAATTTCTTTGGGGGATGGGGATAAAGTTTAGTATTTATAATACCATCAATGGGCTTATTTCTAGAAGGTCAAAGCATAAATGGCTAAAAACTTTCTTTCACCATAAGTTACAAAATAAATTATGTCTTGCAGAGTAAGCCCTGTTGGTATGGAGTGCCTGAGTATGAATTCTGCCCAAAACCCTGATTGTCTTGGTGGTAATAGAATAGAAATATGCAAACAGACATCATTGTTTTGAAAACAGCTCCTAAAACTATGTATCAACCAGATGAGTTAATACACCAAAACAAAATGAGTGCTGCTAGTATGCACATGGACTTTCGTCCAATCCCAGGCAACATAGAAGACAGGTACTCAACGCATGCATTTATCCAACAGTCCAAACTGAAGCAAGACTATTTCCACAAAGTCTTTTAAATTAATTATAGTAACATAGACCAAGATATGCTTATATTTTTCAATGAATAAAATTTAGGCAAAAATCTAAGTATCTACCATCCTTCTTTCATAGAAGTTAGGAGACGCGTCTATGAACAATTTGGGTCTGAAGTATGAGAGCTCAGGACAGCACAGGACCACCACGAAGGGGGCCAGCCACCAAATCTAGCTCGTAGTAAGGCGTGTCTTGGGGTTTCTCACTGAGCCTGAACCACGGACATCTATCTTCTTTCTTCAAAACGAAAACACTGAACTCTGATCCGGACAGTCTCAATCAACTGCAACTGTATTGCTCCCTCCTATGACTGAGCTGGCCAAAGGCTCCACGAAGGTGACACTCCGCTGCCAGGGTTAGGCTTTAGTCCCAAAGCAGTTAAGGACCTGGGCAGTCACAAAGACTAAGCTATAACTGCGTGTCGATCAAGACATCTAAAATTAAACCCGGCCCCATTTTAATTCTACAAGAGTTATTGCCCCAAGTCACAGAAATCTACCTTCTTCTCTTCCTTCCTCTTTCCCTGTCTCTTCTTTTCTTC
The DNA here is from genome assembly GCF_030254825.1 of Meriones unguiculatus. Lineage (NCBI taxonomy): Eukaryota > Metazoa > Chordata > Mammalia > Rodentia > Muridae > Meriones > Meriones unguiculatus. The sequence goes on from NC_083353.1 coordinate 84,365,249, forward strand.
CTTTCCTGCCTTGTTCCCTCCTCCTCCCTCACAAACATGCTGCTTTTCAATAACACCAAAAGGTCAGTTACCAGGCAAGCCCTTTAGATACCATGAAAAAAATTAACAAATGCAAGCCCCGTGTGGTGAACACGGGTGATGAGGAGAACTGCTCCAGAGTTAACATCTACGAAAGTTAAATGGTAGGCTACCCACCTTTAAATTTATGTTGTCAGTGGCATACTAACTGCAAACGTGGTTAAGACAACCCCCAAGGCATGAAAAGAGACAACTTAGTTGTGCCTCCCATAGAAATTCTGAAATCACAAGAGCTTAACCAGTTGCCAAGGCACCTTCTGAAGGCGTTGGAATGGCAAGCATTTCCTTACCAGGTCAGCACATTTCAACTTGGGGAAGATTTGCAATGAAGTACATTGAGACATTTAGAAGAAATAAACCCACAAAAACCCCTTTTACCGTTTGTGCTTTGAGACATGTAAATAGTGGGTAAATGTTTTAATGTTTTGGAAAATCCATCCTGGTTTGAATAACATGTTGTTCTTGTAATTCTAATTGAAAACATTTTGGTACAGACTTATTTTTATAGAACTTACATACAGTTTTAGGATGCTTTAAATCAACAATACTTACTTTAGTTATTTCCGTAATTCATTAAAAATACAAGAATTATTAAAGGGAGAAGGAAAAGGTAACTCTTCGGGAAAGGAGGAGAAAGCCAGATGATGTCTTAGTTAGATTTCTATTGCTCTGATAGAACACTGTGACCAAAACCAGCTTGCAGAGTGACTTCATCTTGCAGGCAAATCCACCATGAAGGGAAGTCGGGGGAGGAACTGAAGGCAAGACCTTGGAGGCAGGAACCAACGAGGATACAATGAGGAAACACTGCTTAGAGGCTTGTTCCTCCTGACTTGCTCAGCCTGCTCACTCAGTCAGCCCAGAAGCACCTGCCCAGAGCTGGGCCCCCCTACGTCAATAATTAATCAAGAAAATTCCCGACAGACTTGCCCATATGCCAATCTTACAAGGCATTTTCTCGATTGAGAATCCTCTTTCCTGACAGCTCTAGCTTGTATTGTTTGAGAGCCTGATGCTGGACTTGAGGAAGGAATATAGGATGATAGCCTATAATGTTTGCTGGTTTATGGGATCCCATAGGTCAACAGCTCACCAGTTTTAGTTACTAGGGTCTTTATTTGCTAGTATGTGGTGTTTTGCTGTGGTATTGTCCATCCTGTTGTAGGGTAGATCCATTAAAACTCTTCTTACATATTTACATGTTGTAGGAAGCTTCTATATTGGTAGGTTTCCATGTAAAGTTTTCAAAAGGTCTTTCATGTTCATTATCCCTCCCCATTGTCCTTCTTCTGCCCTCCCCATCCCACCCCAGTTCACCAGTTTATCCCAGTTAAAGAGGTAATAATGTCAACAATTGAACAATGGGATTTCATGAAGTTAAAAGTTTTTGTACAGCAAAAGAAGCAATCAGGTGAAGAGATGGAACTGTCTCCCCATAGGATGGGAGAAAATCCTGGCTAGCTTACACTTCCAACAGAGGATTGGTAGATAGAATATACCAACAGCTCAAAACAAAACAATATGGAATCAAGGAAACCAATAAATAAATGACTAATAATGTGAACAGATAGTTCTGAGAAGATAAAGCACAAGCACGAAATAAACACGTGAAAAAAACGTACAATTTCACTAACAGTCAGAGAAAGGAAAATTAAGTAGTCACTAAGAAATCAAGCAAGAATGTCAACCAGTTCAGCCACTGGAAATCAGTATGGAAGTTCCTCAAAGTACTTAAAGAAGATTTACCATATGGCCCAGATCTCTCACTCCTGGAGATCTACCCAAAGCGTCCCAAAGTTGCTTCCACGGCAGTGTTTATTGCGGCACTATTCACAATAGTGAAACTACTGAATCGACATAAGTGTCTAACAACGGAGAAACAGATAAAGAAAATGCAGTACATATACACAATTGCATATTTTTTAGCCACAAAGAAGAATGAAATTATGTTGTTTGCAACTGGATGCAATTTGAGATAAATTAAGCAACCTCAGTCAGTTTCAGAAAGACAAGTATCATGTAGATATGATACCTAACAGCAGAAAGCAAAACTATCTGGGAGAACAAAGGGAATGAACAGGAGGAGGGATGGGTAAGAAATAAGAGTGCAGGAGGGCCTGGGGGTTATGCCTAAAATAAATACTTATATAGAAATGTCCTTACATAACACAGTGCCATGTACAATGAATATACTATGAAAAAATATAACAAATTCAAATCAAAGGGCTCAGATCCTTTAAATTCCCCAGGGTTAAAAAACTTGGCCATGTTGTTCAGTCAATAAAATCACATAAATGTACCCTATATTTAGTATATTAATAAAGCAGGATGCCTCACAGGCTGAAGAATTCCTAGGGCAATTACTCCACGGTGACTAAACATGTTGGGCAGCAGTTCCGGGAGGGAGTGGTGTGCTCCTCAGACGAGCCCAGTCTTGCCTAGGGAGTACCTCACTTATTGCTCAACTGTGAGGAAAGCGTGATTTCAAAATCCCACTTTCCACCAGACATTACCACACAAATTTGAATGCTGCCTTTAGAATAAACAGTTACCGTAATTGCCGTATTATTTCCCATCTCCGTGTCCTGAAGCAAGGGGGAAAGAGGCCACTGAAACTTGGTGAGCTAACTTACGAAAAGAGGCAGAGGACCTGATTTTGAGAAGGTGTAAGAGAGAAGTTGCTCAAGAAAACGTGGATGAAGTGAAGAACGGAGGGAACGGGGCCACTCAGGAAAAAGGTATTTCTGAGGGGCATGGACTCTGTGAACAACACAGTGTTTTTAATAAAGTTACTCATGCTGTGGTGAGGAACTATAAAATTATTTTTGTTGCTACTTCATAGCTGCAAATGTGCTACTATTGTGAACTGTAGCACAAATATCTGATATGCTGATATGTGACCCCTATAAAGGGGCCATTCAATCCCCGAAGGAGTCACGGCCCACGCACGGGTTGAGGACCTCTGAGTTAGCACACTGTGTAAGAGGGTGTGCGATCGAGCCTACAAGAATTGTTTCCCCCTTCACTTTGTCATGGGGTCGTGAAGAAAGCACCAAAACAGGATGAGGAGTTGAAGGTACAGTGAGGTCAAAGGTCAGGAGACACAGCTAGAACTTAGATTTGACCTGGTCTTTTCAGCATTTTAACAATGATATCCCCTGCCCTCTCAAAACTGTCTGCTCTACTCATTGCCACTGCCACTTTTGAAGGCAATTAGAGACAGCGTCTGCACTAGGGGGAGTGGCTGACTAATGTTCCCTCCAACTGTACTTGCTACAGACACCAAGGAGAGCTTTTCAAAATCCAGATCTATTCACCTCACTTTTTTTTTTTTTTAATTTATAGCCCCTTAACAGAGTTGTGATCCTTGTAAAATGAGTCTTCTGTGGGCCACAGGGCCCTTCACACCCTGCCCAGGCCAAACTCTGCAGCCTCATCCTGGTACTTGTGCCAGGATAGAAAGTCCATGGTTCTACCCACTGACTAGCATACACTCCTCTACTGCAAGGAATGCCACATGTCTCTCACCTTGCCGTTCCTCATTGTGGACCTAAGCCTCCTGTGCATTCTTTCTTCTTGGTCTGAAGCATGTTCCTTCATGAAAGGTCACTCTGGAACTATGTTTAATGTCCCGCCTAAACCTCATACACGTGGCCACTAACAACACAAGACGGAAGCCACATCGGCCGTTTGTGTTCACCATTGCAGCCCCGACTCTGGCCCATGCTGGGTAGTCCACAGATGCTTAATTAATATCGTTGAATGACCACTTACTCAAGAATATCCACTTCAAACGTCCACAGGTTCTAAAGATAGCATACACTGAGGGAAGGTGATGATGCGCATGACTTTTCTGCATGCGCATGCATGGTTTTCTGTGTGCTGGTGCACTTGTATGTGCGGATGCCTGTGCGTGTGACAGAAGACAACCTTAGGCAACTTTTCTCAAGTGCTATCTACCTTGATTTTGAGACAGGGTCTCTCACTAGCCCGCTCACCCAATAGGCGATGCTGGCTGGCCAGTGAGCACCAAAGATCCATTTGTCTCTGTCTTCCTAGCACCGAGATTACAACCACCTGCTATCACTCCTTGATATTTTTGCATTTCTTTTATTATATTTTTTGAGAATTCCATGCATGAGCACTGAGTTTACATCATTTCTATACTGTCCTCACTCTTGCCAATCCTCCAGTTGGTTATATGCTCACAACTAAAGAGTCAGAAGTAGGGTCTATAGAAATTAGTGTGGAAGAATTCTCCAAATGATATAGCTCTACCATGTAATCCAGAAATACCACCCCTTAGCATTTATCCAAAGAATTCAACATCTTACTCAACAGATACTTGCTCAGCCATATTCATTTCCAATCTAGTCACAACAGCCAGGAAATGGAAACAACCTAAATGCCCCTAACTGATGACCAGACAGTGAAAATGTAAATTCTATTCAGCCATAAAGAAAAAGGAAACCATGAAATTTGCAGGTAAATGGATGAAACAAAAATGTATTATATAAGTGATGTAATCCAGACCCAGAAAGGCAAATGCCACGCATTCTCTCTTATTTCTGGATACTTGATGTTTTATTTTTTACATCAATTCTGGTTATTGAAATCAGGCCCTTATGCTTACAAGGCAGCATTGTACTGACTGAGCTGTCTTTCCAATCTAATTGCATAATTTAAGGAGTTAAAATGACTTTGTTCAAATTTTAGCAGCAATGCTTAATAGCATTACTGTAAGATTTTAGATGAAATACCTGAACTCTCTTTACTCTAATTTCCTTACTTGCAAAGTAGAAAAAGGAAAGAGTATCTACTCCTTTATCTATAAAGAATATGAAAATATGATTTACAGACTTAATTTGGTGCTAGGGTCAAATTACAAACAATTGTCTTTTCAATCATATGCTACAGTTGGTATCAGTGACCCTTAAGAATATTCTGATATCTATGAATCTATCTATGTATCTATCTATCTATCTATCTAGCCACCTACCTTCCTATCTATCTATATTATTATTACTGGTTGTGGTGGTATTTTTATGTTTAAATAAAAAGCTGAGGGCCCAGGATTATCTCCCCACAAATCTCAACAGAGGAGACCACAGCAGATATATTAGTGGCAGAAGGATACAATTCTTTATTATATAGATTCTTATGTAATCAAGGCCTCTTTCAGAAAAATTCAGTCAGGTCCCACCATATCACTTTTGAAGTTCATGATGAACACAGCTTCCTTCATCAGCTGCTCACCTCTAGAGCCAAAGAGAAACAAACCTATAACAGCCATCAGAACCCTGGCCAGCAGACTAGGACTTTTTTACATTGGACATTAAAAGCTGCCTCTGTGGAGAGTAAGATTCACCCCATGGATCTTTTCCATTCACTGTCTTTGGAAATATAAGTTTGAAGTTTCACTTAATCCTTTCTTCGTTCAACAGACAGTTCCTAAGAGCATCCCAGGTGCCAGTGCTAGAGATTAGCAGCCACCGTTTGTTCTAGGAGCCGAGTGGCTGCTCATATTTCAATGAACAGCTTTTGTTAATCTCTTGGATGCGTACAAGGATTCATCATGTTATTAAAGGGTTGCCCTGGTTCACTGATAGCATATTTCAGAGAAACACAAATGAGGCCTTTTCCTTCTCCCATTCATGTGCAGAATCCTTCCTAAAGCTTCATTCTATTTCCAAGCATGACTGCAGGTCAAATTCCATTATGAAAAAAATCCTAATACTCATGTAGGCCTGGGATTTCAGGGCTTGTGATGAGCAGGCCATTGTTTGTTTGAGATCTGGAAGTCCTAGTTTTAGTCAAAGGCTTTGCTGTGTTGGTATTTGTTGTTGTAATGGGAGTTGGCCTATAAGTCAGTTAACTGAGAACTACCAAAGGGTCAGTTTTCTTTCCTGCCTTCTATTGCCAGAGGATACTGGCACAGAACCCGGCTTTCCCCTAATGAGGCAATTAGTGTCTCAACATGGTCTGCCTAAGACACACTTTATGTGCTCTTTGTCTGAAGACAGGGCGAATAATAAACTATCAAAAGACAGATGGATAGAGATATGGGGTGGGGGGAAGCTGTCAAAAAGGATCATTTCTGTCAACTTTTATGCAATGAAAAACCTGAAACTTTCGTGTCTGTGTGTACGTGTGTACCTGTGCAGGCGTGTGCATAAAGGTGTGCCTGCGAGGGACAGAGCTTTGTGTCTGACATCTTCTAACCCTGCCTGTCTCTTCAGACAGGTTCCCTAACTCAACCTGAAACTTACCAATTTGCAAGAAAAGGTAGTCAATAAGGCCCAGAAACCCCCGTCTCTATCTCCCAGCACTGGAATTACAGGAACACTAATGCAATACCTGACTTTTTATATGTCTTTTGAACCTGCACTTGGGTCCTCACATTTGTACCGTAAACACTCTACTGACTGAGCCAGCCTGAACCATGCATTGTTTTTTAAACCATTTATTTCTTGGAGGGGCAGTTGCTACTACAAATCGAACCCAAGGCCTCATGTTAAACACACACTTTTACTGTGCTTTATAATTGGCTGACTGACCTTCGCAACTGGCCCTATTGAGGGTGGGGGCTGTTGTAAAGGGCTGGGTACTGGGTCTAATAACAGTAATCTGAGTACTTGGAAACAGAGCCAGGAGGAGCATGAATTCCAGGTTAACCTGGACTACATGGCAAGAAAGCAAGAACCTTATCTTTTCTATCTATCTATCTATCTATCTATCTATCTATCTATCTATCTTATTATTTTATTTTAAAAAAATTTTTAAAACTTTTATTAATTACACTTTATTCACTTTGTATCCCCCCATAAGACCTTCCTCCTCCCCTCCCAATCCCACCCTCCCTCCCTCTTCTTCATGCATGCCCCTCCCCAAGTCCACTGATAGGGGAGGTCCTCCTCTCCTTCCTTCTGATCTTAGTCTATCAGATCTCATCAGGAGTGTCTGCACTGTCATCTTCTGTGGCCTGGTAAGGCTGTTCCCCCCTAGGGGGAGGTGATCAAAGAGCAGGCCAATCAGTTTATGTCAGAGGCAGTCCCTCTTCCCATTACTATGGAACCCACTTGGACACTAAACTGCCATGGGCTACATCTGTGCAGGGGAAGAAACTTATCTTTTAAAAATGCACTATATACTTCAGCTTCCACAAGGAGATTTCTTTTTTCTTTTGACAGGGAGGTTGCAATGGCAGAGGGTGGTTACAGAGGGACAGGGAGGTGAATGGGATTGGGGTACATGATGGAAAATTCAGAAAGAATCAATAAAAAGTGTAGTAATAATAACAATAGAGGACTCTGGCTAAGATATTAAAAAATAATAACAATAACTTTTACAACTTCAACTTTATCTGAAAGGTGATGGAATTCTAGAGGCTAAGTCTCTTAGGTAACACTCCTAGGTAGGGTCTAGGATCCTTCTAAAGCTTATTTTAAGAAAAACAATAGTCATAAGAAATAGCCAGGCTTCTAATTCCAAGAATGTTTTAGCCATTTAGACTGTTAACTGGTTCAGATATATTAAGTAAAATAAAACATCTGGTCACTAATCTAATATACCACATGTCCAGAAACTATGCATGCCTTACAATTAGCCTCCAATACTTTAAACACAATAATGGTTCACCTAAAAGATGTCAAGAGAGCTGGAGAGCTGGCTCAGTAATATTTTTTCTTCTTCAGCACCTCTGTAGGGAAGCTTGTAATTCCAGTTCTAAGGGATCTGATACCCTCTTTTGGCCTCCTCTGGCACATGCACACAGGTGGCATACACATTCATACATTCACACATTCATACTGACACACACAATAAATCAAAAAAATTAAGATGTCAAGAAGGTACAGAATTTTTTTTTAAAACTATGCTGTTTCCCACTTTTCAGACTCTATAAATATTTAAGGTCTTTGAAAATAAAGGAAAAAAAAAAAGAATAAACCACAAAGGAACTTATCCAAAACACTCATGTTATAAAGAATATATAAAATCTCAAGAACTAAAGACACACAAAAATTGTTGCCTTAACTGTCAAGACGTTTTAGCTAGTGAGTCTGCTCAATGAATCAATCTGATTGCCTGGCTTACATATACAAAGATATATGTCTAATAATCTATTTGAACCACAGTCAGTAGCCACAAATAACAGATGAACTCAATATTCTCCAGGAATAAATCACAACGTATTGCTACAAAGGAAACTCAAAGAAAAATGGTTCTCAGTTCATGATGTATGGAAAATTGGCCACAAATGTCCTCAAATGATCTTGAACAAGTAGGAAGAAATAAATCAATTCTTGAGTTATCATGTACACATGACTTCCACACCTGTTAACCCTCCCCCTCTTGTTCTTAGCTGGGTCTTCAGAGGACTCACTCTGAACTTTCTAACACACAGGTTCAGAAAGTCACTTTGCCCAGAGAAGCAATTCCAGAAAGACTGAGCAAATATCTCCAGACACATCCAAAACAACAAGGGCACTGGCAAAATGTCAACACATACTTCTTTAAAATACAGAAACTGGCTCAAAGAAGACAATCACCTATTGGAGAAAGATGGTGAGTGGGATGTCTGCATCAAGAGCATAGCAAGCATGGCATCTAGACGAGGACTAGTCTCACCTCCTTCTCAGTTCTACGCAGTGTGGAAAACCTACAGTCTTGCAATAAGAATAACTGGGAGTGGAGTGGGAGGGGTCAGAGCTTGGTGAGACCTAGAAAGAGGCAAAGCTGGGCAGAAAACTGATAGAGAGCTGTCCCCTTCTGAAGGAAGCTGAGGGTTCCCTGGAAAAACACCATTAACACGGCTTGTCATTTGCCCTGGGTCAGAGCTACTTAATAGGAAAGAGTTATCTCCATATGCTTGTTTAAAACAATTATCAACAATTGCTTAATATGGCAGCTCTCTGAAATGATGATTATGCAGAGTGAGGTAAGGTTGAGAGGGAAAAAGAAGCTGTAACAGAAGGAAAAAAAAAAAACCTTAAAGTTCCAACAAGTTCCTGGTGACCTGGGAAGTTACAAACATGGAGAAAGCTGTGTATGTTTCCGTAAAAAGGACCAGAATAATGCCCGTTTCTCACCAGGAGCAGATGACAAGGCTACTGACAAGTTAGAAACTGCCTGACTAATAAAGGTTTGCACCTCTCCAGTACACAGGCAAAGAGGGAACCCTAATCCCATATATTTAATAACCCCTGCCCAATATTAAATAAACCTTAGGGTAATGGGACAGACATCTTCATTAGATGCACATGACAAATAAAATAGATATAACATGAGACTACAGTCAAGAAAGTAACTAAATATACAATAGCAGCAAGCTTTTGGGTGGGACAAATAGAATATGCAGGTGTTAACATCACATCATTGCAAATATGCAGAGTCCACTCCATAATATAAGACATGAGAAAACTAGGAAAACTGGCCGAGATAAAGAAAAAGCCATTCCACATAACCTCTACTCAAGAAGCCCAAACGTTGCAATGATGAGACAGATACTTTAGCTTAACACCAGAACTATGTCAAAAGCATGAAAGAAAATCACATATAAAGAACTGGAGCAAAGGAGGGCAATACTCTCAATAAAGAAGATGGCAATAAAAGTTGTATGTATAAAACTCCATATGAAAGTGCTTAAATTGCAAAGTACAGTATGAGAAAAAAAAACATTATTAGGTTGAAGAAGACGTTTGAGCTGGCAGAGGAATCTATCATAAAGCTGAGATGTAAACCAGGGCCTCAGACTCATATCTAGCCCAATGAAGAAGAAAATTTTCATAAAATGTTGGAGGAAAAGCAGTATTGGAGACCACCTTAGAGACCCGTGAGGCCTCCTCAAATGTACCATATAACATATTCATAATAGGAATCTCAGAAGAGACAAGGAAGGGAGGGGTAGAAAGCCCCCCCCAAATTGGAAGAGCAACATTAATTAGTGTATGCATCCAATAAACTCAATGAGATCCAAGGATGATGGATTAAAAGATTCATGCATCTAGGTTCAGCCGAATCATGTAATGGTGAAGAAAAGATTAAAGCAGCATGAGGAAGACAACTGTGCCTAGATGGAGATATTCTCAAGACATCCCCAGAGAGAGAGAGAGAGACAGTGAAAGGCTTTGCTGTCAGCAGAGCTGCAGTGTAAGTTTATACAGAGGGGGGATTCCTGAGCACAGTGCTCACACACAAAAGAACAGACTGGGATTGTTTTCTTACAAAACACGAAAAATCGACTCAAGTAAGGATTAACTAAGTACAAGCAACAAAGGAGAAGAATGTATTAGACTTCATAAAATAAAAGCATAATTCTGTGTGCTTTAAAGAGTGCTACCAAGAAAGTGAACAGATAAACCATAAAATGAGAAAAATATTTATAAGTCATGTATATGGTAAGACACCTGCATTCTGAAGATATAAAGAATTCTTATAGGCTTGCTGTATATTGCCTAACCTAAACATAGTAAAGGCAATATAAAGTAAGCCTATAGCCAACATCAAACTAAACAGAAAGAAACTTAAATCAATCCCACTGAAATCAGGAATAAGGCAAGGCTGCTCACTCTCTCCATATCTCTTCAACATAGTTCTGGAAGTCCTTGCTAGAGCAATAAGACAGTTGAAGGAGATCAAGGGGATTCAGTTCAGAAAGGAAGAAGACAAAGTATCACTATTTGCAGATGATATGATAGTATTCATGAGTGACCCCAAAAATTCTACCAGGGAACTCCAACAGCTGATAACCACCTTCATCCAAGTGGCTGGATACAAAATCAACTCAAAAGAAAAAAATCAGTAGCCCTCCTGTATACAAAAGACAAAAGGGTTGAGAAAGAAATTAGGGAAATAACGCCCTTCACGATAGCCACAAAGGACATAAAGTACCTTGGTGTGATTCTAACCAACCAAGTCAAAGACTGAAAAAAAAATTTCAGTCTCTGAAGAAAGAAATTGAAGAAGATATTAGAAGATGGAAAGATCTCCCATGCTCATGTCTTGGTAGGATTAACAGTAAAAACAATCATCTTACCAAAAGCAATCTACAGATTCATTGCAATTCCCAACAAATTACCAACACAATTCTTTACAGACCTTGAAAGAAAATCTCTCAACTTCACATGGAATAACAAGAAACTCAGAATTGTTCAAACAATCCTGTAGTATAACAGATCTTCTGGAGCTATCTCAATCCCTGATCTCAAGCTGTACTATAGAACAACAGTAATAAAAACTGCATGGTACTGGGCATGGAAACAGAATGGTGGATCAATGGAATCAAATTGAAGAACCAGAAATAAACCCACATACTTATGGACATCTGATTTTTGACAAAGATGCCAAAACCATACAATGGAAAAAAGATAGCATCTTTAACAAATGGTACTGGTCTAACTGGATGTCTACATGTAGAAAAATGCAAATAGATTCATACTTATCACCTCCCACAAAACTAAAATCCAAGTGGATCAAAGACTTCAACATAAAAACAAACACACTAAATCTGTTAGAAGAAAAAGTGGGGAAAAGCCTTAAACTCAATTGGCACAGGAGACAACTTCCTGAACAGAACACCAAAAGCACAGGCTCTAAGATCAACAATCAATAAATAGGACCTCATGAAACAGAAAAGCTTCTGTAAAGCAAAGGACACTCTCATAAGAACAAAACAACAGCCTAGAGTTTGGGAAAGGATATTCACCAACCCTATATCTGATAGAGGACTAATATCCAGAATATATAAAGAACTTAAGTGGTTAAACAGCACCAAATCAAGTAATCAAAACAACCCTGAGATTTCACCTTACAGCTATCAGAATGGCTAAGATCAAAAACTCAAGTGACAACACATGCTGGAGAGGATGTGGAGAAAGAGGAACCCTACTCCATTGCTGGTGGGAATGTAAACTTGTACAACCACTTTGGAAATCAATCTGGTGCTTTTTCAGACAATTAGGAATACGCTTCCTCAAGATCCAGCTATACCACTCCTAGGCATATATCCAAAAGATGCTCAAGTATACAACAAGGACATTTGCTCAACCATGTTCATAGCAGCTTTATTCCTAGTAGTGAGAACCTGGAAATAACCCAGATGTCCCTCAACGGAGGAATGGATACAGAAATTGTGGTACATTTATACAATGGAATGCTACTCAGGATTAAAAACAAAGAAATCATGAAATTTGCAGGCAAATGGTGGGATCTAGAAAAGATCATTCTGAGTGAAGCATCTCAGAAGCAGAAAGACACACATGGTATATACTCACTTATAAGTGGATATTAGACATATAATATAGGATAATCATATTAAAATGTATATACCTAAGGAAGTTAATCAAGAAGGAGGACTCTGGGTAAGATGCTCAATATTCATTCAAAAATAGGACGGACATTGGAAGAGGGAGAAAACAGGGAACAGGACAGGAGCCTACCACAGAGGGCCTCTGAAAAACTCTACCCAGCAGGGTATCAAAACATATGCTGAGATTCATAGCCAACCTTTGGGCAGAGTGCAAGGAATCTTATGAAAGAAGGGAGAGATAGAAAGACCTGAAGGGGACAGTAGCTCCACAAGGAGAGCAATAGAACCAAAAAATCTGGGCACAGGGGTTTTTGTGAGACAGATACTCCAAACAAGGACCATGCATGGAGATAACCTAGAACCCCTTCACAGATATAACCCTTGGCAGCTCAATGTCCAAGGAGGTTCCCCAGTGGTTGGAACAGGGACTGTCTCTGACATGAACTCAGTGGCTGTCTCTTTGATCACCTCCACCTGAGGGGAGAGAAGCCTTCCAAGTCCACAGAGGAAGACAAAAAAGCCATTCCTAATGAGACCTGATAGACAAGGGTCAGATGGAAGGGGAGGAGGACTTCCCCTATCATTGGACTCGAGGAGGGACATAGGAGAAGAGGAAGGGAGGGTAAGACTGAGAGGGTGTGGGGGAGGAGCTGGGATACAAAGTGAATAAACTGTAATTAATAAAGATAAAATTAAAATTAAAAAAATAAAGAACTCTTATAAAAAACAAAAAAGGATTAAAATGGCAAAAGATCTAAATATATATTTCTGCAAAGAAGATATATAAATGGCCAATAAACATATGAAACAATTTTGACTACCCAGAAAGGTAGTGAGGGGGTGATCTGTGCAAGGCACAATGATATATATGTATAAGAAGGTCATAAAGTAAACCATTATTTTGTGGGGAAAGATGTTGAATTTCATTTATCATTAGAGAAATAACAGCAATGAAATATTACTTTATGAGAAGGTTATGTTTAATAATGCAAATGTTGAGGTTATAGAAACAACTGGAATATTATACATTCGGGACAAGACTGCAAAATTCTATCATCTTTGCAAACTGCTGGCCAGTTTCTCAAAATATTAAACATATATCCTCACCACGTGACTCAACAAAGCTACATGTAAATGTACAAGCAAAAGAAATAAAAACATGCTCATTACACTCTTTATATGAGCTGACAACAACACATTCACCGAAGGGGGGAAACATAGAAGAAATGTAATGTCCAACAGCTAACAAATGGATGAACAAAATGAAGTACAACGTTTTATATAAAGGAATATAAAACAGATCCAGGCTACAACATAAAAGAACTCACGGAACACGTGAAAGAAGCCAGATGCCAAGAAAATGACACATTTTGTACAATCCATAAAATACGAAGAACAGGAGGATCCAGTCATGGAGATTAGGCTAAGAGAGGATGGTGGGGGAGGGGCACCGGGGGTGACAATTCACAAGAATGAAGAAGCCTGTTTTTTTGATGATGAAAACATTTTGAAACGCGACTCTGGTATTGGTTATACAACCTTGTGAACACACTAAAAACCATGAAAATTTACAATTTAAATGAGCAATTTTGTGAAATGTGAATCATAGTTCAACTTTTAAAACCCTTGCCAGGAATGTTGGGGCATGAGGAGTGTCTGGATTTGGGACCCAGACTACAGAGATTAAATTTACCCTAGTTGTGAAAGTTACAAAAATACTTGAGAGAAAGAAGGGAATATTTCTTATAGCTCATGGATTCAAGGTTTTTAGCCTCCGGTGGGTTGGCTGTCTGAATCACTGTTACATTGTTGTGAAGAGACATGACGACCGTGGTAACTCTTATAAAGGAAAGGAGTTAATTGAAGCTTGCTTACGGTTTTAGAGGTTCAGGCTGTTATCAACATAGTGGGAAGCAGAGTGGCATACAGGCAAACATGGTGCTGGAGAAATGGCCTGGGAATTGGACATCTGAATCCACAGGTAGCAGGAAGAGATATATCACTGGGCCTGGCTTGGGCAGCTGAGTGCGGTGACATACCTCCTCCAACAAGGCCAACACCTCCTAAGAGTGCCACTCCATGAGCCTATTGGGGGCTATTCTTATTCAGACTATCACGACAGCTGAAGGGCACAGTGGAGGAAAACACATGACAGCCGAGAAGTAGAGAGACTGGAAAAGGTCAGGGACAAGATAAACAATTTAAATGTTTGCCCTTGGTAATCCATTTCCTCCTGTTCTGTGCTAATACTCAGGAGTTTCTACTGCCTAATTCACTAATTGGACCAGGGCCTTCATGATCTAGTCATTGTTCCATAAAACGCCGCGTGAAGACCAAGCCTTCAACACATAAGCCTTCAGGAGACATTTCAGGTTGAAACCACAGCATGTTGTGATGCTTGTGGACTGCTTAACTTCTCAGTGTCTCGGTGTCCTCATCTGTAAAACTGATGTGATGACAGTTCCACATAGAGCTGTGGAAACTGAGCCTGGTGGCTTAGGGCCACGTGGGAGGCTGAGATGGAGGACTTCGGTGAGTTGGAGGCCAGTCTGGGTCACAGACTGAGAACTTACCTCAAAATACAAAACCAAAAGGAACTGTGGAGATGAAATAAGTTAGTTACTTTTGTGATTTAGGGAGGAGCTCAAACAACTTCTGACTTTAAGAGGAAGAAGACCAAGAAAGCAGGGACTTCTAGAACTGGAAGAGAATTTAGCTAGAGATGTTGTTCTTGACTGCCTCTAGTTTTTGTTGCTGTGGGAGGACATGAGGTAGGAGACAAGGAACCCTTTGAAGAGTTTTCTTGGCGAAGACTGTAAGAACTGAAAAAGACTGTCCAATGTAGGAAGAGACGTATGTGGAACATCACCCACGTGGCTTTGAACCTATCATGAATAAGTGCAGCAACCCAGAATCAGCAGTACACAAATGATGACAGGACTTTCCCAGGACTGTCAGATGGTAAAGACAAAGGGGGCCCAAGGAAAGGGAGTACTCTCAGAATCATCTCCCAAGGGCTGGCAAGAGGTTTTCAGATGAGAGTGGAGGAAGTAAGTTGCTAAGGAGCCAAGTCTGAAACAATCACACTAATTTCTCAAAAGAGATGCTTGGTCTACGGCAAAATTTAGCTCCAGAGAAGGCAAGAACTATGATTCCTTAGCCAGGAGAGAAAAATCAACCTGGACATGTGCTAATAAGCATGCTTATTTGATTTCATTTCATTCAGCATTTTCAGCCTAAGTTCTTTTTTTTTTCACTCTCAGATCTTAGCCTGTCAGAGTCCATGCTGAAAAGCGATTTTAGTAGTTGGGCTCAAAAGAGGATGCAGGTTTTAGTGAAAACAGTGCACAACAAAGAGAAGTGTTTAATTAACAAAAGAGAAGGAGGAGGAAGAGGAGAAGGGGGAGGAAGAAGGGGAGGAGAAAAAGTACCCACATATTTTATCTAGCATTTTTTCTTTAAAAGGAGAAATAATTTAATACAATTTAGCACAATAAATCCCCAAAGGCAGCATTTATGGCACTGCCGTCTGCAAATTCCTGGAAAAAAAATTCCACTGTCAGATGAGGTTTCAAATATCAGTCTAAAAGATTCCTCCTTTCAGATATTTACAACCAACACTGCCGTGTTACAGACTCTAAATGATTTGCAGTCAGGAAAATGATCATATTTGTTTCTAAAATGCATTTGAACCATCCACCCCCAAATAACCCAATTTACTCTTCCCAGAAAACTTTTATAATAGGATTCAGAACTGGAGGCCTAAGACACATCGCTCTATGCAAAGGCAGCCTTATTCATAACAGACACGCAACAAGAAGCCTAATGAGAGAAGGTGACTTTTTACAGTAGAGTAAGAGGGGAATGTCCATAGAGACTCTCTGTTCTGTAGCTTTGAATTCCGACAGCTAAGCGGTTTTCCCCAGCACAGTGCATGTGAAATGGACTCTTCTAGCTAACCACTAGACAAGGCTCTACAAAGCCCTGGCCCCGGTGATATCAAAGCAAGCATATGCAACATATTACCAAGAAGTATGGGGACACCGAGGTATAAACATGAAACGGAATAATTTTTGCCAGTCTCAGGGTTTCACCAACTGTGTCAAATTCCCCTTCTCTTTTGGGTAGGTGGCCTCTAAACAAATATCTTAATCCAACTCTACAATTTGTCTACAATATTTTTAAGAAGCATCCCATCCTTGTTTTCCAAGATCACCCCCTAGACTTTGCTAAACTTCACTTTTGTGTTTGCATCAAGTCTTTTCCACCCCTTTTTTATAGGTAGGTCAAAGCTTGAGGTAGAATGATTTCCTTCACATAAACACCCCCTTTTGCTTGCTACTGCTGTGGCATTTGGAATAAGAATAATGATAAGAAATAAGATAATCCTCTTCCTGAAAAAGATGAGATAACTGCTCAAAAATACTCACTTTCTCCCATATAATATACCTCCTCATGAGGAGCACCTGATGTCTTATTGGTGTTGGGTTTGGTCCTGTGATTTCCCTTTGCCTTTTGGATTATAGCAGACACTATGTATCATTCTAAGAGCATTTATAAGCACTGCGGCTTGCTCTCTTCATTCACTGTGGTAGTGAAGTAGTTGCTGCCCTTTCATTTGGGGTTTAAGATTAAACATCACAATCCGGGGACCAGAGTGATCACCAGACTCTGCCTTGGCTTCACAGTACAGAGTCTATGATTGGCAACCATGACATGTCCAGCCTCTGCAACTCATTCTTAGAGCAAGAATTACCACCTCTTTCGCTTTAGGAAAATGAAACATTACTATGGCTACATGTACTTTAAAATATGTATTCATAACCATGATATCATGAATATGACAGCTAGGTTACTTTTTAAGGGTCGTGAGGTACTAACATGCCAACTGTATAGACTCAGTGAGGTCAGCCAGCACCACACTGGAAAGGGCCATCAACTAGGGATGGCAAATCTACATACAAATCTCTCAACACAGCTTAGTCAACAACCAGCAGATGTTAATCAGCATCAGGAATGTTGTCTAGACAATTTTCTGTTGCTATAGTTGGATAGCACAGACGTAATGTTTAAAAAAGAATAAAAAAGGTTGATTTGTCTCCTGGTCCTGAAGGCTGGGAGGAATCACGATCGGAGGGTGTCCTAGCTAGTGAGATTCTTTTTGCTGGTGGGATTCTTTGCAGAATCTCAAGTCAGCCCTGAGCATCAGGTGGTGAAGAAGACCATCTAGCTCAGGCTTTTCCTCTTCTTTTATGGCCACAGTTCTCGTGGATTAGGTTCTCATTTAACCATCTCATCTCCCAGTGACCTCACCCCTAAATGCACGATGGAATTCTCTATACAACACCTCACAGTGGGGATTAAATTCAGAATATTCACATACCAAAAGACTCAAGATGGGTTCCTAAGGTAAAAAACACTGTCTTGTAAACCGCCACCAAAGTGGAAGTTAGAAATATGTTCTCACTGGTGAAATACAAGTCATTTAGGGTGTGTATAGTAGCTTCAGTAGACTAGAGACACGTCTTTTGATGCAAAAGGACCTATCTGGCCTGGTACCCCACACCCTGTGTCATGCCACCCATCATTTAATCTCCACAGCAAGTCCCAGGCACTGGTTTTGGATGTTTCCATACTAAAGAACCGCGAGCAGCAAAAACAGAGCCATGTCTCTGTGATGCTTGTGGGTTGGCCTTAAGTGAACCTTTCACAGAGGGTGTGGTTGGAGCATCTCAAAATCTAGTTTTCAAACTTGGCTTAACATGAGCGTGGCAGGCAGAGCTTTTACATAAATAGCAGGCCTCATCCAGATGAAAAACATGTAGAAACGTCTGGACGTAGGAAAGCCCTAACGCCTTCTGAAAGCTCCCCCGTGGCCCTGGCACACAGGCAGGGAGAAGCTTCGCCACCTGATAGACAGCAGGCCAGAACTGCGCTGGGCATGCAGAGTGGGTTTATGAGCTGTTCTGAGCTTGCTCTGCTAATGCATATTCATTTGGTAAATGTCTGTATGTGTGGGTGAACTTGGTCTGAGGCCTGCTTTTATTAAAGTAAAAGTGAGATTATAGAAGAAGGGCTAACGCTCCCCAACTTTAACTTCATTAGCAGCTTTGCCATGAATCCAAGAGGAATCAAATTGACTTTGGTCTGCCCACAACAAAGGAAAACTCTCAGCTGCTTTATAGGAGGAAAGTGGGGACTAATAGCTATCCACAATAAGAGCCTTTGTCTCTCTCGGAATTGTCTTTTATATTAGCTTGGGTTTAGGTTGAGGCCCACTCTTCTGCTTCTTTTGCAGTAGAACTCTGTGGCCATCCTTGAATGCAAGTGACTTCTGAATTTAGCACGGAGGGGCATTTGTACCTTCTGTCTCTACTTTGGGACTGAGCCAGAATTTTGGAATAATAGAGTAACTTGGATCAGGGGTCCTGATATTCAACCACCACAAATGCGTGTGCAAGGCAAGTGAGCAAAGAGAAGAACTGAGACTAAAGGAAATTATATAAGAAACTGCCTTGATGCATTTACATTCCATGTAAAATTATGAAGAAAGCTAGGAGTCCCAGTACTGGTCTTTCTTCCCCAGTGTCTGGATAAAGACTTGATTGCCGAACACAAGGCTAATCTTCACACTAAGCAAGCCTCTGCACCCTGGGAAATCGCCTCTGCCGTTATCACTTCAGGGCCTGATCCACTTTAATAACAGGCATCCATCAGAAACGGGCTGAGAAGTAAGCAGGCAGTTACAAATAGGACTGGCTGTATTCACAGGATGGGAGAATGAGAAGGAGAGATAAGATTAAAAATTTTAGTGCTTTTTATCTCACATGTCAGTCTCATCAGCTGTGATGGTTTACTATGTCCTTTCCACATCCACAGCCTGCTTGCTGCAGTCTCCTGCAGAAACTGTAGTGGACGAGAGCATCACATGAACAGGAAACACAGAGAAGACTTCCATCTTAGCGTTCTTGAAGGAAGAAAAAGACTACTTATTATTATAGCACAGCGTTCCCTCCTAATTCATATGTCAAAGCCCTAAGCTGCAGTGTGACTATATTTGGAGATGGTGTATATAAGAAAGTAATAAAGATCAAATTAGGTCATAAGGGTAGAATCTCATTTTAATCAGACCTTCATCTTTATAAGAGGAGACACCAGCTATTTCTCTTTCTCTATGCATAGACCAAGAAGGCCATGCCGACTGGGGAAGACAATAAAATGCTTTCTCTGTATGCCTGAGGGTCTATGCTAGATCCCCACAGACCACATAAAGCACCAGCTGTGACAGTACATGCCTGTAATCCCAGCAGTGGGGAGCTGGGGGCGGGCAAACCCTTGGGAATCGACAGGCAGCCAGCTTAGCCTACCTAGTGAGGTCATGGCTGCTGAGAGACCCTGTCTCAAAAAGCAAGATGACTGCATCCAACAGGTGACATCAGAGGTTGTCCTCTGCCTTCTACACATACACGAACATGCACACAGATACATGCATGCACACAGATACATGCATGCACACACACACACACACACACACACATGAGCAAGCACAGGCACATGGCCATGTGAGGACCTAGAGAAGAAGCAGCTGTCATCAAGCCAGGACAAGGGGCCTAAATCAATAACAAATGTTGCTGGTACCTTGATCGTGAACTTGTGTTCTACAGCAATGTGAAAAACAAATGTCTACTGTTGAAGCCACCACGGCGGTAGCATTTTGTTGCGGCAGCACACCCTGACTAATACTAAAATACCGAGTGTTTGTTTCAATAAAGACAAACAAGTCTCCATTTTACCACGTGATATTCTTTAACTACAGTGGGGAGATTTTTTTTTTTTTCTTCTATCAGGATTGGAGTGTGAGGTACAGAAGCTTCTTACAAAACGTACTTAGCATTGGTACCAGGTGGTGAATTGTAAATAAAAAGTCCGCATCGATAAGTCGGTTAGTTCTTTCTGAAGACCACGCAGGACTCCACGTGGAAACAGAGCACACACCGGTGCGCGTAATGCCGTTTCCAGCATCAAATGCAAAAACCTGGAGATAAAAGCTTCCAAGTGGTTGTGGAAGAGCCAGTTCCCTCTGGTTTTTGCACTGCAGCAAGTGAGCATTACAATGTCTGACCAAGAAATTGATCTGTGAATGTTTGGGTTGGAAAGGGGAGCCTCAAAGGAAACAATCCCCCAGCATTTCAAAGCGAACTCTTCAAGGGAAGAATAATTCAGTGAGCTGTTCTTGACTCTTGAAATGAATGGGAAAATATCTGACTTCCCGAAGCTTGCTGAACAGCTAAGCAGACTTCGCTATGTGCATGCTACAGTTCCCCTTTTTCCTTCAAACAAATGCTTCACAGCAGTTAATAATGCTAGGTCACAACATATCAAACGCCTGAAAGATTCTTTTAAAAACCCTCGAAACAGAGACCCTCTGTTGCTAATAGCATCTTGGTTAAATCCCAGGATTTGGTTTTGTTTTTTAAACATTGCTTTTCTTGCGGTTTAGCTGCGTCAGTCACAAACTAGAGCAGGTGGCAGCTCATCTGCGTAGGTATCGCTTAGCTCTCCGACTCTGACACCCACTCACCATGTACTTCTCAAATACAGCCTTCCTTCCAGTTAAAGCCACTGCTGCTGCTGCTGCCACTGGGCCACTACCGTCACCATCACTGCCGCTGCCACCCTCCCCCACCTCCATTTGTTTCTCTTTCATCAGGGTGCAGCAGCATCTGCTGGCTCCCTGGACAGCAACTCGGTACCTGAAGGTAAGACTGAATGAAGAAGAAGCTGGGGTGTTCCTTAAGAACCATCTGGACAGGAAAACATTGACTCCAGGGTATCTACAGGGTGGGGTGAGAAGGAGGAAAGGATCCAGCTCTGGGTGACTCAACCTCAGCATAGCATTCCCTGGAAAGAACTGAAACTTCTCCATGCTGTTGTGTCGAGGCTAGGTCAAGGCATATGTTACTATGTTTTAGGTCTCAGGTTCTTAATGGGGATGAAATGCCTAGAAATGCCTAGAATCTGTGTGGCCCTGGGTTCAAATCCCCAGCCAAACACCCTCATGCATGCACACACACACACACACACACACACACACACACATGCTTGCATGTATACACACACACACACACACACACACACACACACACACACAGAGTGTGGGGGGGTGGAAGAGTAAAAAAATATAACCAGGTTCTTAACTACAAAAATGGATATAAAAATATTAATCCTTGGAGCACTCATTTCACTTCTTTGAAAAACAGAAGGTGAGATTTGGCCACTGACTGTGCTTTTCTGGAAAAATTGCTCACCTGGAAAAATTGCTGCAACCCTTGCCTCGTCTTTGCTCTGACTTGATCATAAAATTCTTATAAGTAAAGGAATGAGTGGATCACGGCTCTCAAGTGCAGTAGGAAGACCCCTACACGTCCACAGAATGCCTTCCACACTGCCATTTGCAGATCGATACCATAATAAACTAAATGCAGAAACACGCAATTACTCCTCTGTGTTCTACTAAGACAGACAATAAGGTCCCCTAAAACAATGCCACTGCTCACATTGACCACTTCCTGTTGTGCTGGAAAATATATGTATAGTCATAAATAACAGATGTCTTATTGTCTTATACAAATTAAATTAATAAACATTTTGAAACTTAGTGTAAATATGGTTACTGTGGGTGGTTATAACTTAAACCTCTTTTTAGTGAGACAAGAGACACTGGGAACACAAACTCGGAGACACTGCAAAGTCTACAGGCTCTGGAGATGAACAATAGGTCTAGATTCGGGTTCTGCTTCTTACTAACAGAAAGACCAAACTTCTTTTTATCTCTGCTTTGGTCCCTGTCTGTAGGATGGGCATCCATTCCTACCACTCTCCTCAGGTGACTGTCAGGATCAGATGAGCTAACACATGTAAAGACTGTTTAAACACACACATAAGAAAAATTAAAATCCAATGCCTAACACATAGCAAATGCTCGATCAATCAGATTGCTGTAGCTGTTATACGTGAAAAGGCAGCATGGAAACAGTGCATGCATCTGAGCAGTGGTCCCACTGTTTATTTTCTGGCCATTTTCTTCAGCAGCACAATTTTGAGCCCTTTCCAGCTATGGTAGTTATTGTTCCCATCACTGGGACAAAACAACTGGAGAGAGGAGAGATTTATTTTGGGTCACAGCTTTGGAGACGCCAATGCACCATGGTGAAGAAGGGCAGGCAGAACAGTTCATATCATAGCAGCCAGGAAGCCAAGCAAGGGAGAGGGAAGAGGCAGCCACAAAATACAGCCTTCTCGGGGGCATCCCCTGCTGTACTCCTTCCTCCCAGCAGGCACCAGTATCCTAGTTTTCATCACCTCTCAATAATGTCATCATGTTATAAATCCATCAAGGGATTAGCCCCCTCATTATTAACTCAGAGTCTTCCTCACGATCCAATTTTGCACGGGAGTACTCTCACAGGCACACCCAGAGGTGCGTTTCCCTAATTCCCTAGGTGGTTCTCCATCTAATCAAGTTGAAAATTAAGATTCACTACCACATTCTCAAGAAGTTCTGTGCATCCACACATGAAAGGAATCTGGCTATGCCTGAAGGGAGCTCTTAATAAGGAGGAATAGTCTTTGCACCAGGCAGTGCTCCTTCACTTTCAACTCAGTCTATCGAGGGATGCACTGCTGAACTCTGCGTTTTGAAACCGCAGTAACTAAAACAGGCAAATATTTAATAATTTGACCAAGGTCATACAGTCAGGGCAGGTCCAGCTGAAAACCCAGCATGGCAGACCACAAAGCCATTGGTGTTTACTGGTACTCTGAAGAGCTTCCCTGTGTATTTCTACTTACTGAAATAACTGAAGGGGGAAAGGGCTTAGCTGAGCTTGCCGTTTGAGGGAATACGTGGCCGGGGATGTATGGCAGGCAGCAGGAGCTGGAAGCGTTCATTTACAGTCACGAAGCAGAGGGAGATGGATTTCTAATGCTCGGTTTACATTCTCCTTTCTTATTTACTCCAGACCCAGCCCATCTCAACTGCCTAAACCTACAACACCTTTCACAGACATACCTGCAGGGTAATCTTCTGTAGACAATCCCACATAGACATTCCCTCGGCCTCGTCCAGTTGAAAATCAGTATTGACTACCCACTATGACAATGGTTAAGTCTGAAAACAAAGTTTTGAGTCAAAGAGGACCTTCAAAAGAACACGTGCTCACACCCCAGAGGCCTGAATACACGCCTGCAGATTTGCCTTTGTGGTTCTCCTTCCAGCACTGAATGTGGAGGGATATGAGGAATACAACCACTCCAGTTACAGTCCTAGGGCACAGAACAGTACTGCCTAGGTAGGGTAATTGTTTTCTTAAAAATTACAGAAATAATCCATGTTATACATCTTTACAGTAGGCGGGGGGACTGACGTTTGGGGGTTAGTTACTACCTGCTTTCAAAAAAAATGCCTCTGAAATAGCCAACGGTGTTCTTAGACAATAATAGAGATAACCACCAAATAAGATACAGAAATGTCACACACAATTTGTAGCCCAAATTATAAGTTATTCCCCTTACATGCTCTTGCGGAGAAATGAAATGTGCCCCAGGGGGATGAATAATCACTAGAGGTAGCCAAAAATATGGCCTTTAGGAACAGAGGCAATAAAGCCTCAATTATTCTTAGCTATTTCTCATTGTTTTGTCTTGGAAGGGTACTTTATTCTCTGTTTTTATCCCTTTTTTTTTTTTTTTCAAAAGATTCATTTTCAGATTAGTCATAGAGGGCTGGCAGGATGCTGGGAAGTTGGGAGGTATTTCAGAGTCAGCTTCTGGGGTGAAGCTGCAAAGCTTTTCAGGGAAAATGAAGCGTTGGGAGCCTAGAAATCTGCATGAGCAGTGGTGTTTAAGCGAAGCAGAGAGCAGATCTTGAGTACTGACTGACCTCGCTATTGAACTGAACACAGGCAGACTTTGTGCTATAGGGAGGAGTTTCTGTAGGAATGATGAAAAGTCTGATATGAGTTCTCTAGGCCATAAATGCATGTGGGAACAGAAAGGGAGAATGTGTTTTAAAGGAAAAAAAAAGAGTATTTTAATATGTTTCAACAGAAAACTCTTTAAAAAGTTTCTTATAAAGGTAGTCAACGTAGTCTCTCCTACAGTGCTCTAGATGGGCCCCCTTTCTCTAACACGGTGCAGCTGGCATGGGGTTCGGTATTAACAGTCCCTCAAAATATTAAAAACGGAATTAAGATGATCTAGAAGCTCCATGTCTGGATCAATATCGAGAGGAACTGAAAGCAGAGACTTTGACACCTGTGTTCATAGATGCATGATTCACAACAACAAAAAGGTGGAAGCAATCTGATCGCACAGTGGTGGATGAGTGGAGAACCTGAATTACATACATACAATGAAATGATATTCCTCCTTAAAAAGGAAGGCATGAATGACTTGACCAATCTCATGCTAAGTCCTGGCCACTCACAAAGGTAAAACCACAGGACTGAGGAGGTGGCTCAGTCTCGACAATGTTTGAATACATACACATGAAGATCTGAGTTCAATCCCCAGCATGTGTATGCAGAAGCAACACGTATCTGAACAGCCAGTAGGTGGACATAAGAGGATCCCTGGGGCTTGTCAGCAGCCAGTCCAGCTGACTCAGCAAACTCTCGGTTCAAGAGGGAAGCACTCTGAAAAAAATAGGTGGAGAGGAATTGAAGAGGACTACTGATGTCAATTTCTTGTTTCCATATACACTTACACCCATGTACACAGAAACCTGTACATACATGACCACACACACACAGACATAGATAGAAAGAGGTAGAGAAAGGAGAGAGCATGTTGGGGGAGCGAGAGGGAGGAAGAGAGAGAGAGAGAAAACATTGCATGATTTCAGACTTGATAACATTATATAGCTAGGTTAAACCTAAAATAGTAAAATCATGGAAGTAGAGAGAACAGCGATGATTTCCAGGGGCTAATGGAAGATGGAAAGAGAAGTTATTATTACTCAGTCCCTGGGGACTCTGGGAAGTCTGTAGGTATGACAGTGCTGGGATACTAGGTCCCTCATTCAAAATGACAGGGCATTTGTTCATTCTTCAACAATTTAAACATTAGAATACTTTTAAAACATGGTGCCAAATTTATTATCACATATCCAAAAGGCTTAAGGAAAAAAAATCTCAGCTTTTCGTGTTGTTTTGAACTTTGGCATATTTATATATAAAGAGAATTATATATTTAGAAGACAGGACCAAAGTCTAAACAAAATTTTTATGTGTGTACACACAAGGTCATTTAAGATGATATTTTTAGTGTGCCTTAGATTTGATTCTGATTTCTCACATAAGGCCCGGTAATAAAAATTTTCCATTTATGTCACATCAGTGTTCAGAAAAAAAAACAAACAAAAACAACCCTTCTGGATTATTTGAAAGCATTTTGCATTTTCACGTTAGTGTTCAACTCTACGATGTTATATAAATAAATATTACACTCCACTTTTTAAGAAATAATTTTATAAAAACTACATGCTCAATACAGAAGCAGTTTTATTCTGAATATTTTCCATTTGTGGTCAGGTGCAGAGGGCTGACAATACTTTATCCTACAAAGTTCTAAGCTTGAAAATGGTTAAGATGGTAAATGTAAACGTTTTTCTTTTTGCTCTGCCTTTCCAACCCCATGTTTGAATCTTCTCTGCAATGTGTCATTCCTGGTCTTCTACCAAGAGCTAACATCTGTCTCACTGGACATCTCATCTGAGCTGGCTCTTTGGGTGGCTTTGACCAATAGCATATTCTGGCAGCAAAACCTTGGATTTCAGCAGCTGGGGTTCTGAGAGGCCCTGGAGCTTCTACTTTTACTCTGGGAACTGAGCCATTAGGTGAAGAAGTCCAGACTTCCTGGCTAGAGGGAGAGATCACACGAAGAACAAGCCATGATGGGCTGACAGCCCATTGCAGACAGTCCATAGGTGGTGGGACCAAAACACACTAGCCAACAGCTGGCAACAAGAACTTACCCAGTCTTTATTCTCCAGAATTAGTTGAGCCATCTCAACTAATACCATGGGAAATAGGAAATAGGGAAATATCTATCTGACATAGGACCAAATCCATTACTCACAGAGCAGTGAGGAAGGAAAAAAGGAAGAAAGGAAAATTGGAAGGATGAAAGGAAGGCAGGCAGGTAGGCAGATAGCCAGCTAGCTAGACATTTGTGGTTCTAAGTCACTCTATTTTGAACTCTGTTTTATCATAGCTGATTTCTGAAATATTCATGCAAATATATATCCTGGGCTTAGACAATTTCCTCACATCTCATTTTATATCTGTTTAATGTAGCTATCAATAAATTCATAAATGTTTATCAAGCCCCCCATTGCATAATTCATCTCTTATCATCATTTGAGAATTATCAAAGCTTGAAACAAAAGGCCAGCCCCAGGGTGGGAAGATGGCTCAATGGGAAAAATGCTTGCTGAGTAAGTATGGGGACCAGAGTTTGAATTTCCAAAACTACTTAAAGCTGAGTATGGTGGAATGCAGCTATATAATCCCAGCACTCCCATAGCCAGTGAGGGACAGAGACAAAAGCCTTTGTATGCTCATGGGACTGGCTAGCCTGGGGTATACATTAGCAAAACAAGAATGAGACAATGTCCCAAACAGCAGAAGGCAAGCACCAACACCAGTGTTGTTCTTTGACTTCTACACTGTGTCATGCCATAGAATATAAACATATATATGCAAACATATCATACATTCATGTATCACAAACAGGAAGAGTTAAACACACACAACCAAGCAACCAACAACAAAACAACGAAGGACCAGTCCCAAAGGAGCTTGTGTTTTAAAAGGGCCAGATGAGAAGAAGTAAATGCAGTGAGCAGTGGTGTGGCATGGAGTGTCAGGGACAATATAAGGTGCAAGGAAAAAGGTAAGCAGACTCCTAGGGCTTAGCTCCACTGGGTAGAGATACATGAGTTCTTGGTAGGTCCTCGACTCTTGTTTTGTGAAAAGAAAATTCATCTTTTTTATCCGTTGTTGTTATCTGACCTTTTCTGATAATGTCTTAGTTTTAATTACATGTAATCACTATGTTAATGGGAATAAATATAGGCAACTGTTTCATTATCTTGATTACAGAAAAAAATGGGGGTGGGTGGGTAGGGGATTTAGCTCAGTGGTAGAGCACTTGCCTAGTAAACCCAAGGCCCTGGGTTCAGTCCTCAGCACAAAAACAAAACAAAACAAACAAACAAACAAACAAAAAGTATGTTCTCTTACATTGCTAGTACAACTTTATGGAAGCCTCATCTGTAAGGAAAACCTTGACCAAAGACTCTAAGATCCAAAGTATTCCCAAATTTGCACATTATGTAAGAAAGGACATGTGTGTGACTTTTCTTATAATCTTCTTGCTGTACTTGGGAAAAACACTGACCTCTTGAGATGCTTAAAGATGAAGAGCATGTGTTGTAGGTGGTTATTAATATTTACTATTGGTTTATCTTCTGGTAAAGCTTGCTGCTAATCTTAAACAACTTTATAACCAAATCACCACACAGAGACTGGGTTTTTAGTTAACCTAGAACACAATGCTGGCCAATATTTACTCTCTCCTAAACCTCCAAGCCCTCAGTTTCCTAACATTTAGATTTCCCACATCATACTTGCTTTTTGTGAAATCTTAGGTCTGGTTCATGCTCCACATCCTCCAAGATCTCTCCTCCAGCTCTGCTCTCCTAGCTCTCCTCTCACCCCTTCTCCTCCCACTCCTCTCCCGCCTTCTGGCTCCTCCCCTCTTTCCTGTCCTCTGGCTCCTCCCTGCTCAACATTGTGTCTAGTTGCTTTTATTTTGTTCCTGTTTACACAAGAGTTGAGACAGGATGCTTAGAATGAGTATCACAATGCAATATCTGGATTGAAACCAGAGAGTTGGGGGTGGGGTGGGAGAGAAATCAGTATTTGAATGAACAAGGGTAAGGTGTATACATTAAAAACATTATACCAACAAGCATGGCTGGCATTGGAAAGACAAAAAGCTAAACAATGAAACAAGCAAATAAAGTCTCTAACTGCTCACACTCTATCAGCTTTATATAAACATGTGGGTAAGACCACAGCTCAGGTGTCGGAGTCAAGTTTCACCACCTACAACCTGGTGATCTACTTTCCAAGCCTCTGTCCTTTGATTTATTAAGTGGGGATAATTATGCTATGCTTGAGCTAATAAATAGGTGGTGTACAACAAAAAGCTTTTAGCCAGTGGCCATAAAATGATAAGCATTAGATACATGTCACCTATTACCATATGATTGTTTCCAGAAGACACAAAACCACAAAAAACTATTGGTAACATTTACCCGTATAACTCTAGACCTGTTTATTACCGGGCACTTTACTGATGTCTGCACATCTCATTATGAGGCTGAAGAGCATTTAGGAATCACATTAACGCTCAGCTCTACAGGTAAATTTCCTGGCCCAATCACATTTTCTAGGTAGATAGGTAACATTTTGATCACTTGTAACCCCTGTGGAGGATATAAAAGAATGAGTCAGCCTGAAAGCCTGGGTCTGCGAGAGGACAAGAACTTCCCCAGTCTATTAAGGCTCCCATGGCTGCTGTGATTGGTCAGTGGGCAAACATGTTTGGCATTTTTCCTGCAAACCTTATGACCATGCTTTGATTTTAGCTATGTGTCCCTAACAGCAGAAAAGGTCTCAAACAGCAAGGGCCTACCAGTCAGGGCAAACATGCAGTACTTCTACATGCTGCTTTCCCAACATGTAGCCTGCATGCTCAGAATCCTCTCTCCAGTTCTGTAGACAGGCACCCCTGAGAAATCAATTCTGCCATCTGTAGTGGGTTTCTGTTGCTCTACAACAAACGACCGCATATGCAGTCCCCGTAATATCACCCATTCATTATCTCATAGTTCAACAAGCCAGAATCCATGGGGCCTGTTTAGGCACTGCTCGGGGTCTCTCGAGACTAAGATCTAGCTTTGGCAGGCTGGCCACTTCCCAGGAAGCCTTAAGGAACAATATGCCTTTAACCTTCAATGCATTGCTGGGGCTCTGCAGGCCTGCTTGCATTAGGTCAAGAACCAGGAGTCAAGTCTCGGCCCCTTTTGGCACTTGGAGATGTTAATGCAGCTTCCAAACTAGTAATAGTGGGTCAATGTCTCCTAGGTCACTATGTTGGTAGCTTTCGTCGCAGGAGTGGCTCAGTCTGGTCTAGACACTCTCCTTCCACTTTCTACCATGTATTCAACAAATCATGGAACTAATGTCAGAGCCCAAAGTCATAGAAGCCAGTTTATAACTGGTCTTATGGCACCACCCTTGGCCCAGGCCAGCTGCAAAGTAACGATGTTACCAGTTTACACAGGCCAGTCTCAACGAATGGGCTTTGGAAATGTACATAGGAGGGCTACTCTTAAGGTGACATAAGAAAAATGACCTGAACAAGTATAAAAGACACAAGGAGGAAAAACGCTGCAGGTGGAAGGCTCTGAGATAACCGAGTCCTGGGCAGAGAATGTCTGCTAACAGGGTGAAGTCAGACAGATGCAGCTAGGCGCAGGAGAGCACGAGGTCTCTGTAGCTGCAGCTGGGGCTCTGAACCTAGCAAGCCCTATCCCCCACAACATTGAAGGCCAGGGTCGGGACTCTGGCTTTAACAGCCAGAAGAATGGGAGCCCCCGCAGGAAGGTGCTCTATGCCCAATCGAAAGCATCATTCAGCCTCCCGTAGTAAGCACAGACTGTAGACAGGAAGGCAAGGGTGGTCCACATGGATGGAGTGGTCACAGCATCCCAGACAGAAAACCACGATGGCTTGGGTGCAGATGCGTGACAGAAAAGCTGCCTTACAGACGGTAAGCTGCTCAGACTCTAAATGTACTTTGAAAGGGGAACTGAGGATGAAACCTGAGTCTAGAGTCAGGAAGGCCCTTTTTTAAATTCTGGCATTGGAGTCAGCAAGCTGCGTGTCTGAAAAGCATCGGATGTTTCCATGTTTAGTTTGTTGAGTAGTAAAAGGAAAAGGGGTCCTTACCTATGCTACCAAAATACTCACCTATATTTATCATTTAAAGAGGAATGATAAAATAGTCTGGAAAACCGCAGCACTCAAAACCAGTATTTCCTTCCTAGCTCTTCTCTGGTTGCTCAACCCCAGACCCCTCCAGTTCCCTCTGGAATCTCTTCTCTTCTTTTTTCCTATTCCCAGTCCCAACTTGATGTATAAAACATGACTCCAATTGGTGTCACAGTGAAGAGAGACTTGGGGACAGAACAGAGAGTCACGTGTTAGATTTTAGTCAAGCGTCAAATAAGGGTGCAATAACAAAATCCCCAAATAAAAACATCTTAAGAACCCTTGTCTAATGTATATAAAAATGAAAACGAAAAAGTTGCGGTTTTTTAGTAGGACACCCATTCCGTTGTTAGGGTAGGTAAGTAACACTGAGAGACAACACAATAAATAACTGTTACAAGAAATTTGGGGAAGAGGGTGTCTGTACTGGGGACCAAACCCAGAGCCTTGTATGTGCTTACAAAATGCTCCACACCAGTGAATTCCAATTCCTAGGCCATTAAACGAACACTGAGACATACTCACGCCCCTGCTGTGAAGATTTCACATGGGCTCTTCATCACAGCCTGCCTTGTTCCAACAGAAGCACTCAGTGTTCAGGTAGCAGAAGGCACTGAAACCAGACACCCCCTCTTAACAGCACAAATGTCACAACTGCCATTCCTCCTTAGTTCATGCTGCGTGGCCCCTTGGAGGGTAAACCTGAACCAGTTTTCTAAGAAACATTTCTTCAGGCAGCAAGTGAGACAATAAACAAAAAACCCTGAATGTGAAAACAATGAGTTCAGGGTCCAGTAACCAAGACATTAATAAACGGTTCACTATTCTGATCAACACCCCTATCATTAAAAGTGGCTTCTGGCTATGGGAACCAGAACTTACATTCTGAGCAGTGCTCAAAAACACACGGAACTCTTTCATTCCTCCCCCTTAACCATCCCCTTTCTTTCTTCTAATTTTCCCCTTTCTTATTTCTTTTCCTGGTCCCCTAGTCTTCCCCCTCCTCCCTCATCAATTTTACTACAGAGATCAAATAGAGAACTCAAGGCAGTTTTGCAGAATGCCATTTCACAACACTGCTGCCCTAAGTCTGACTTTTCTCCTTCTGGCTAAATATGCTTATTTCCTCTCCACCCCCCTCACCCCGACGCCACCTAATGAGCAGACTCTCCCCTGACCCCTCTAAGTGACTCAGAGCTTTTCAGATGCCTGCCTTCTCTCCAAAGCCAGTGAAGACATGTGTCATCAGCAAATTCCACCAGCTTGCCTGGAGAGCACTGACATTTACATGCCCACAGCTCCAGGCAGCAGTGTCCAAGCTGGTGAATTACTAATGAGAAGGACATTGGTCTTTGGAGACAAATATTTGATGACTGGAAATTTCCAGAAGATATTTAGCCAATATCCAGCCATTTTTGTCTTTGTTCACTCTTTTTTTAATTAATTTTTTATATAGTATTCTTTGATCATGATCCCCTCTCCAGCTCTTCCAACTTCCACCCTACCTCCCTACCCAGGCAACTTTATGTTCCTCTTTCTGTAAAACACAAGAAACAAAAACCAGAGAAAAATAATAAATACACAAAAACGAAAATCAAAACAGACAAAAGACCAATGACACAAATAGCCAAAACCAAAACAAAATGAAACAAAAGTTCATGAAAATACTTTTGGTTTCTTTTTGTGCTCGCCAACTACTGCTAAGCATGGGGCCTGGCTCTGGAGTGTGGTTGGTTTCCAGAGTGAAACTCCATTGGAGGAAACAGATTTTCCCTTTGCCAGTGGGTTCAGTTAGTTTTGGGACCAGTGTCCGCTTCACCATTTCACTGCGGGGACCCACGTGACAGGAACTCATGCAGGCCCTCTGCCTGCTGGCACAGTCTCTGTGCATTCGTACATGCATCAGTCTTGTGTCTGGAAGACACTGTTTCTTTGAAGTCATTCGTCACCTCCTACCCTTAAAATCTTTCTGCCTCCTCTTTTACATAGATCCCTGAGCCCTGATGGGATGGGCTTTGGTGATGACATCCCATTTAGGACTGAATGTTCCAGGGTCTCTCACTCTCTGCATATTGTCCAGTGTGTGTTTCTGTGTTAACTCCCATCTACTATAAGAAGAAGCTTCTCTGATATGGGTTGAGTGAGGCACTGACCTATGGACATAGCCATGTGTGATTAGGAGTCATTTTATTGCTGTGTCCCTTTAGCAAAATAATAGTAATAGAGTCTTCTCTAGGCCCATGACCTATCTAATCTCAGAAAGACAAAAAACCAAACAAAACCAAAAACAATCTTCAACTTCATATGGAAACATACATACCACCACCACCAACCCAGGATATCTAAACAATCCTGAATATTAAAATAACTGCTGGAGGTATTGCCAACCCAGATTTCAAGTTGTATAACAAAGCTGTAGGAATAAAAACAGCATGGTACTGGCATGAAAACAGACATGTTGGTCAATGGAATATAATTGAAGACCCAGACATAATTCCACATCTCTACAGACACCTACTTTTTGACAAAGAAGCCAAAAGTGCACACTGGAGAAAACAAAAACAAAAACAACAACAACAACAAAACCCAGCACCTTCAACAAACATGCTGCTTAAATCAGATGGGTGCAGGTAGAATTAAAATAGATCCATACCTATCACCCTGCACAAAACCCAACTCCAAATGGGTCAAGGGCCTTAATGTAAGGCAAATCAGATAGGATAGAAAGTGGGGGATAGGCTTGAACTCATTGGCACAGGGAAGGACTGTGTGAACATGAGACTGATATCACAGGCATGAAGGCCAATAATTAATAAATGAGACGTCACGAGACTGAAAAGCTTCTGGATGGAACAGGACGCCATTGTTTGTACAAAGAAGTAAGCTACAGAATAGGGAAGGATCTTTTCCAATTATGCATCGGATCGTGGGTAACACTGTGGCATGAAGGAGAAGCAGGGCTGTGGTGAAAAGGAAAGGCACCAGGAGAAGGCAGGTGAGGAGGAGGGGAGCGATGTAGGAGGGCCAACAAACACCAAGTTCGGTATGGAAATAACATAATGAAACCAATTACTTTGCATGACAATATTAGAAAATTGATTAATAAATCAACATACAAGATCTCTCAAATCACCAATAAAACTAATGATCCCATACAGCAATGCACTAATATGAGTGTTACATAAACTGAAAACCACAGTGCATAACAAGAGTACATACACAAAACTAATTTCCTATTGTTAATTACAAAAGAAAAAAAAACCAGAAACCCATGATAGCACCACGTGTAAGCATTGATGATGCAATAGACACGTGGATTCCAGGGGAGCAGCTGCACCCTCCTATGTCATGCATCATTTGGGCACGTGCCTTGTGAATGGAATGGGCAGAGCTGCTTACCATCTCTTATGAATTATCTTTACTGGGGGAAGCAGGTTGCCAAGGTCTTGGTTAATGTTAGTTGACACCGTCTGCCATATTACCTTAGAAAGGCATGGCTCAAGGACTTGGTTATAGTTAGATAAGATGCCACCGGTTTGGACAGCACTTGGAAATGTCATGAAATGTTCATAGTTAGAGGTTTTTTTTTCCTAGGTTTTGAATACCAAAGATGCAGCTTTTGTCTTCAGTGACAAAAACAAATACAATTGAGTTCCTTACCTCACCTATATACACACATGTGCACACACACACACACACACACACACACACACACACACGAGCAAGGTGGGGGCAGGCAGAATAGCAAACATGAGAGAATTCGATGGAAGGCCACACTAGAAACTTCAATGCTGCTGTGATAAAATACCATGACCAAGGCAACTTACAGAAGGAAGGGTTTATTTGGCTTTCGATCCCAGAAGGGTGAGTCCATGATGGAGGAGCTAAGATGGCAGGATGCAGCTGGCTGAAGTAGCACCTAACTGCTGAGGCTCACATCTCAAACCACACCAAACAGGAAACACAGAGGAAGATCTGGGGCTGGCTGGAGGCTTTGGAACCTCAAAGCCACCCCAAGTGGTGCACTTCCTCCAGCAAGGCTATACGTTCTAATCTCCCCCAAATAATGCCAATATGTGAAGACCAAGCAATCAAATGACCAAGAATATGAGGGGCATTCCATTAAAACCACCACAAAGTTTGTGGGGTTATTCCTAATGTCATAATTTCAGTCAAATAATTCATACATTTCTGTATAATTATAAAGTTGAAGGGATGTGGCTCAATTTGTATAATGCTTCCTTAACATACATGAAAAGTCTTGGGTTTGATCCACAGCTCAATGTAGACCAGGTGTGATGGTGCATACAATCCCAGCACTTAGGAGATGGAGACAAAAGGATCAGAAGTTTAAGTTCGTCCTTAGGTACAGAGTATGTTTGAGGCCAGGCTAGTCTGCATGAAAACCCTGTTTCAAATTTTAAAAGAAAGAAAAAAACACTGGGGGTGGGGTGGGGATGCAATACAAACATATCTTTACATGACACCCAAATCACTGGCACTATTTCCACTTGATAGCCCTTTGTTACCTCTTAGGCTTGAATGAAGGATAGTTTCCTTAACTTGGAAGCTGCTCTAAGTTCAAAACCTCACAGAACTCCAAGTACTTAACTCAAAAGTATTTGTTACCAGAACATATGAAGCCCACACACAACTCAGTAATATAAAGGAACCCAGTTTAAAATTGACAAAGGTGTTTCTCCAAAGGAGAAACAAAAATAGCCAATGAGTATATGAAAACGTTCAGTATGATTAGCCACTAGGGAAATGCCAATCACACCCACAAGAAATGCCACTTTTCATCAGTTGGAGTAGCTCTAAGTGAGGAACAGAAGATAAGGACTGATGAAAATCAGCACCTTCCCATAGTGTTTAGGGAATGTAAAATGGTGCAGCTGCCCTGGAAAGTAGTTGGACAGTTCTGTGATGTTACCATGGAGTTAGCATAACACACTAATGCCACTGCTAACCACGTGCCCAGGAGAACTGAAAACCCATGACACACAAACTTTGTAGGCCCACGTGCACAGCAGTGTTTCTGCCTAACAGTTAAAAGGTCCCTGGGCTATGCTGCATACATACAGGGGCAAATTATGTGGCTTCAGCCACAAAAGGAATGATGTATTAATCTGTGCAGTCACATAGGTGAAACTGAACATGCTGAGGGAAAGTAGCCAATTATGAAAGGCTACAAGCTGTGCATTAACAACCTATGGAGACAGAAGAGTCATGGAGCTTTAAGGGAAGAGGAAATTGGGCAGCAGTGGTATGTAACATCTCTGTAAGATGAATAGAATGATCTAAAATTAGACTTTGGGGTTTTACAACCTTGTAAATATATTTAAAATATAAAACTTATACTGCATGGGTGCATCTTATGCTATGTAAATTAAAACACAATAAAGGCATCTTAAATATACATACATATGGGCACTTGCACACACAACACAAACTATTTACAATGTTTGCTCTGATATTTGCTTTTTCCAGCACGCAAAGTCTTCCTATCTGCTATAACTTAGAGATGAGTTGCATTTTTTTTTCTTCTAATTTCCTGCTGTTGACCTCTGGCTTGGTACACAGAGATACCAACACTGACACTTACACAGACACACACAGAAGGAGGGAGAAGAGAGAGAGAGAGAAGAGAGAGAGAGAGAGAGAGAGAGAGAGAGAGAGAGCACAATTTGCCTTCCCCCAGCATCAGTCAGCATCAAGACACTTTGAGTTCCTTCCTCCCACACAGGAACATAAGCGTAAGGCTCTGACTAATCAGCCAGTACCAAGTTGTCCCTGGGCAATGATCACACTTCAGGAGCAGGCTGGAAGCTGCTCTCTGAGGAAGCTGGTTTCAGGAGCATCTGCTTCCTTAGATGAATTGGAAATTGCAAAATGAAGAGAGCATCCATGTAGTCAAAGGGACATACAATGCTTTGTACACTATACAGGAGAAAGAGGGGAAAAATGGGAGAGGGATGAGGGAGGCAGGGAAGAGAAAAGGCATGTTCCTCTTAGGTACTCAGAATTGTCCAGAATTCTGTTGTATCTGGAAAGCTTTATAACTTTCTGATTTCCCCAGGGGCAAATATTCATTCTCTGGGCTTCTGTCCACTTGGTTTGGGTGGAGCTGATCTCTGCTCTAACAGAGCAGGCTTTGAGCAAACTGCATTGTCTTCCTTGGTGGGTAATCTTTGTCTCAGTATTTGGAAACCTTACTAGAAGGATGACCTCCCCACGAAGAAGAGACGGTTCAACTAACAGCCCACCTGACTAATTGTAGATTTTAGACTCACCAGCCTCCATAGCTGCATCAGATGTTTCCTTAAAACACATCTCTTGCCACAAACAGCTGTGGCTCCATCCTCTGAGAGCACCAATACACAACTAGATGACGATCCCAGAATAACCACTGGCCTTTAGAGCTTCAGGTGGGAATAAAAATGGGTTTTCATTCCTTCACTCAACTTCATCTCTATCTTCCACAAAACCCTGTCCTACTGCATATCCGATTCTCTGTGAGCCATCAATTTCCATCAGCTTAATCCACATCTGATACTCTCTTCCCATCTTGTAGTAGGTAACAAAAGGTAAAGTGACTTGTTCAAGGCCAAAACTGCTGTTAAGTAGGAGATCCCCATCCTTCCCCCAAACTTCCAATGTCCCATCCTCTAGAAGGAAATGGCTGGGGATGCCCTATTCTTTCTAAAAGAGTGAGAGCAGTAAATTTAAAGTTAGTTACCTAAAGAAATACAAGTCACCTTTCACACCACTGCCTCTAGCTGAGACTTGGCCATAATTTAGAGATTTACTTCTGGGAGATTGTGCGTGTCAATGCATCATACATCCACATTCATTTCATCACCCGCAGAACAAGCTCTCAGCTCACTGCTCCAAGGACGACCTAGCTAATGCTTCCAAGTTAACAGAATCACATCCCTCTAAACAACTTCTCAACTGACCTTCAACCAGGCCTCTGCTGGGCAGTTCAGACCCAGGCTACTAGCCACAACTCCCCTTGGATTGCTAAACAGGGGATCGCCTGGGCAGAACAGCAGCCACCAATATGCTTCCTTCTTAGGACAGTAGGAGATACCCTCTTGTCTACCTTTTAAAATTTCACCTCTATTACATGTATCACGTTGGAACTTATGGTAGGGCATGAGGTTCTGCTGGAAAATTCTCTTCTCTGATTAAAGACCCATGCTCCAGAAGGAATTCAGTCCATCAGAATCCCTTCAGCATCGAAGACTAAATCCTGTTCAAGGAACAGAGACAAAATGGAGTACCTTCCAGAAAATGTCCTACACCTGGTCTTCTAAAGGCTGAGACTGGGAGGTTTGTATGATGGGCACTTGACTGTGCAGATTTTGGGGTCACGATATAACATTTTAACATGTGTAAGTATGTACACTATATAAAGGTATCATGTAGCCACAATAGTTACTGTTTTCTTGTGACCCAAACACTCAAATTCCAACTAGTTATTACTAAGCATGTAGTCCCACTAAGCTCTTGAGCATTTGTCTGCATAGCAAGAAACCCACAGATTTTCTTCCATTGCCTTCCTATGATTTGTTCTTACACTAAGAAGCTCTAACCTCCAATTTCTTTCTACATTCAAGACAGTATATAAACTTCAATCATCTGTCTCTTCTTTTCTTGTAGTTTGAGACTCTCATGCATATACATGCTGCACATTTGCATGCATTTTCTTATGTTCATCTATTTTCAGTTTATTCTAGACACTCAACTTGTCAGACCTTTAAAGAACAGCGAGGGTATGTGCCCTCCTCCGGATCAACAGATCACCTTGAAGATCACAAATTCATCATGGGTTTAATTTGCTCCTTGTTTTATGAAAATAAACCACCTGAATTCAAGTTTTAAAGAATGACTAACTATGAAAATCACTTTTATTCATCTTAAGTAGAAAATTAATACATTTAAGTATGCTATTCAATGGCACCTTCTTAAATATGACCACACTGGAATTCTTTAAAGGACCTGTTAGGGATTGGGAAGACAGTTCAATGGTTAGTGCTTGCTATGTAGGCATGCAGTCTTTAGTTTGCCTCCCAACACCCATTTAAAAGCCAGGCACAGCAGCATGCATCTATAACCCCCTTTTGCCTCAAGCCCAAAAGTAATGAAGCCAAATGATTGTGGCTTCTCCAACCATGAGCCCACTTAAACTCCCACCCCAAGTTGAATTTTGCCACGATGACAATAAAGAGATCCTGGCAACTAGCAGAGGAGAAGGGAGGTGTGTTCCATGTCCAGCTTTTCAGCTGCCATGTTAACACTGCCACCCTTTAACGCGAGAATGTGGAACTAGATGCTGACATTGGCCTTGCACATTCACATCAGGGAGGACAGTCCCTTGAAGGAACAAAGAGTATAATGTCCAGAGACCTGGTGCTGCTTCCGTCTAACAGAGGCAGCACTGGTTCAGATTACCCGCAACATCATCAACACATACTCTCTGCTTGGCGCGATACTTCGTACAACATCTCTCATTTAAGCCTCACAATCCTACACGGAGGCCCTCTCATCGTTCCTTAGCTATAAAAGAGCAGATGCAGTCACCGTGAGACACGGCACACAGTGTGGTAGGGAAGTATGGCCAAGCTCAAAGCAAGATCCAGGATCTGCTTTCACAGACGCAGGCCTCTGTAAGCAGTCAGGGTAGGAAGTAGATCTCACGCTTTAGGGAGGACTAGACTTATTTGAATGATGGGACCAAGAATTGGCATTCTCTCTACCCTAGAATTTCCTAGTCATCTCTCCTAATTAAAGTCTGGTGTGGGACTGTTTTGACTGAATGACAAGAGAAGGCAGAAGCGGGCCTTTTGTTTGATGCACTTTAGATTCATGTACTGGCTACTAACTCACTAGCTTGCTACTGTAATATTTTCTATGCATTCAAACAAAGAAGAGGCAAGTTAACAAGCTAAATTTAGCCCCTGGGCATTCAGTTTGTATGTGTGTTTTTTTTTTTTTCCTTTATGGATCCAGGACATTTTTAACACACTTATGTAACTATGTTTATTGAGCATATGTTATGGCCAGGCTCCATTCTTGGAGCTGGGCATACAAAAGGAGTTCAAGACATACGAGAAGGACTCTCATCATGGGGGCTACCTTTGCAGGGAGAGAATGGACAGGTGAAAGGGCTATGTGCTATACTAAGCTCTCAAAGGAAGGCAACAGAGAAGAAGGCTTGATGGTAGTTGATGTCAACTTCCTGTACAGAGGAAGGGTTGAGTGTAATAGGCCTTGCTCTTAGAGGAGTGGTAGACAGTAAAAGCAGGGTAGGGGAGAAAGGGCTGCAGGGATGGATCAGTTGGCAAAGTACTTCCTTTACAAGCATGAGGATCCATTTTCAGATCCCAGCACCCACATAGAAGTTGGGTAATCTAAGCCCAGAGCAGAGAGCAAGGTGGGAGGGAAGGCAGGCACAAACATGGAACTCACTGGTCAGCTAGTCTAGATGAGTCGGTAAGCTTCATGTCCAGTGAGAGAAAATGACTCAAAAAGTGAAGTAGAGAATGATGGAGAATGACCTCTAGTTTCCATGTACATACATGCACATGTGCATACATCTGAACACATACAAACACACGCACAAAGGAGGAGGAGTTTAGCTGAGTGTTGTATAACACCCCTCGGGCCATGGAGGGCAGGTGAAACCACTGCATTCCCCTCCAACCAATTCCATGACATCACCCCTACCTCCCATGGATTAGTTACTTCATCCCAAGTGTGGAAGGCCAAACCACCAGTATTTTTCAGTCTGCCTCTGTGGGTGGAAATCTAGCTTTAATTGTCTAATTGCTACTCTGGCAACGGCTGCCGCAGATTCATTTTAGAACTCGGCACAGGTGTGCTCCGTGGCTGATGTTCTATTTTCAAGGACGAAAGGAAGGAATTAGAGAGCCCGATGTCTTCTGCTCCAAGAGTTAAGATGAAGTTATTTTCTTCTTCCAATCAGCTCATGTTATCGCATTTCAATTTTCCAGAGTGTCTTATCATAAATTAAACTGGGTTGCCAAATCCCACAGCAACAAAAATGAAAAGGTAGTTGAGAGGAGGAGAAGAAAAAGGGCTGGAGTTTATTAAAGAAAAATGTTTCTATGTCCTTGAAATAGTCATTACATAAAAAAACATCTGGGTGGTGATAAAGAAAATAATGATGATGAAGAGAAATGCTTTTTGGTTTTTGGTTTGGTTTGGTTTTTCAAGACAGGGTTTCTCTGTGTGGCCTTGGCTGTCCTAGAACTTGCTCTGTAGACCGGTCTGGCTTTGTATGCATAGAAAAATATTTTTTGACAATGATAAGAAAAATAAAATGAATCTGGGTGTGGTCCTAGGATTTGGATGATTGAGGCAAGAACAGTGCTACTACCCCAAACTACAGAGTACAGAGTGAGATCCCTTGCCACCACCTCCCCCAAGCAAAAATGATGATGACAATGATGATGATGGCCATGCCTTCACTTACACACATATACTTCCTAAAGCCAAAGTATTTTAGACTAAGGCAGGCAAGCAGCCTTAGGCCTGTTCATGTTTTAAAAAACAGATCTAAAAAAAAAAAAGTGCATTTCTTAAAATAGTTACTGATTTGAGCAGCTAATTAATTCAATTTCAATAAGAGACCTTTTTTTTTTCCTTTTTAAATACTTAGAAGATGGCTATGCTGACTTTACATGTATTTTAATTATGTTCAAGTCAATACTAAAGAGTTGAGCTGTATAAACAACAAGGAACACCCTAGGGAAGATGCTTAATCCTCATTCAGAAGGACAAAAATCATAGATATCAGAAGCATGTGAAGACAGGGAATAGGACAGGAGCCTATCACAGATGTCCTCTGAAAGACTCTACTGATAGAGGTATCAAAGTAGAGGCTGACACTCCTAGCCAAACTTTGGGCAGAGTGCAGGGGATTTTATGAATGAAGGGGGAGATAGAAAGACCTGGAGGGGAGCTCCAAAAGGAGAGCAACAAAGGAAAAAAAAAAAAAACACAACAACAACAACAACAACAAACAAAACTGAGCCCTGGGGGCCCTGAAGAGAATGATATCCCAACCAAGCACAATGCATGGAGAGGACCTAAAACCCAGGCTCAGATATAGCCCATAGACTCAGTCTCCAAGTGGGGTCCCTAGTTAGGGGAGCAGGGACTTTCTCTGAATGAACTCTGATCACTGTCCCAGCCCTCTGTGCCAGGCCACAGAGGAAGACAATGTGAGTAGTCCTGATGAGACCTGATAGGCTAGTGTCAAATAGAAGGGGAGGGGGACCTCTATCAGTGGACTAGGGGAAGGGCATAGAGGGAGAAGAGGGAAGGAGGGTGGGTTGGGGAGGAGATGAGGGAGGGGGCCACAGCCAGGATAAAATTGAATAAATTATAATAAATGATAAAAATTAAAATTAAAAAGTAAGAGTTGAGATGTAGCCATTGGTAGGTGCTTCTGTAAACTTGGCATGTCATGCAATGAGAATGCAAGGCAGAGAGTGTTCACAAAGAGAGGGCTAATGAGGAAACTCCAGAGTATTTCCTACAGTATGATCTATTTTAGACCTCAGCCCAGGCCAAACCCATTCCTTAGAAACAGCATGCAAAGGGGCTGCGTGCCTAGGAGCCAGCCATCAATGCTCCAGGGTGTACATCTGGATTTGTGTTTTGTTTCCTGGGTAGAAAAGGCAGCACACAAAAAAATTTGGGTTTAAATACTAGTTGCAGTGGTCAAGCTGAGCGCTCTCTTATATTTTTGGTTGGGAGCCTAGCCTTTAATGGCTGAGCCATCTCTCCAGCCTGCTGAGCACTCTCAGAATGTAGAATGAAGGTGGAGATGAGAATAGGATTGGCATGTCTGCCCTCCTCAAGTTGCTCAGAGTATAAATAAGACCACCCTGGGAACCGAAGGTCATGAGTGAGCAGCGCAAAGACGTTAGATGTTAGAGTCATCTACCCAAGTGGGTGTGTGAATTACTTATGTAAAATAAACAAAAAGAGGATGTCATCTCACATTTTCTTTTATCTGTTTCTAAAAGAGGTTTTTTTTTTGAGGGTTGATAACTAATTTTTCAAAAACGTTTCTCTTCTGCAAAAATATTTGTATAAAATATTCTTTAGCCATCTCATATCACATATTTAAATATGATGTGCTCATTCAAGAAATAGAAAAATACTGCTTAACCCGTAGAAAAGAAACAGCATTCTTTTCATTGATACTTTGGCTTATTTGCTTCATGACTATTCACAATAGCAGGTAGATTAGTTAAATCAAGATATATTTAATTATCTTCTTTTTTTGATGAGGGAACTAAAACTGAAAATACAAACAACTTGCTTAATTTTAAACAAATAATAAGGATTAGCAGGAAGGTGGGACTCTGATTTTGTCTGTATCTGATCTCAACACTCACACACTTCCCTAGGGCCATGGATCTAAACAGCTCACACAATTTAAGAATCATCTTGTTTGTGTTGAAAAAACCATGGTGCTTTCTATGAACAATGTTAACGAAAGCATTCTTTTTTTGTTTCTAAAGGGGGTCTTACTATACAGCTCTGGTTGTCCTGGAACACACTCTGTAGACCAGACTGGCCTTGAACTTACAGAGACCTGCCTGCCTCTGCCTCCTGAGTGCAGGGATTAAAGGCATGTGCCATTACACCTGGCTACACAGTACTCTTATCAAAGACACTCAATAACTGTTTTGGATTTGAATTCAAAATACAACCTTAACGTACAAGAACACCAGAATCCTGCTCTGTATTCTTCAAATTCCAGGATGTGGTAGAGCAAGGATATGCAGGAACAGAACATTACCCCAGGAGCATTTTATACCAGGATCCACTAGCATAAGCTTGCCTTATAGGGCAGACACCAGGAGCTTTGCTTAAAATGCAGTCTTTCTGCCACCGCCATAATGCTTTAAAGGTGCCCAGGAACACCTTTAAACACCAGAGAATTAAGAGTCTTAATTCTCTTATTATTCATCTACAGGTGGAGCTCAAGAAAATTCTACACTTAACAGGTCCCGGAGAACAGTTAGGAAATAGTGAACCAAGAATCTAGCACTTCGGCATACATATCATGAGTCAGAGTCAATCCCTTCAACCCTGCTGGATTTCTGCGCATGGAAGGGAACTGTTTCTCTTGGGTATCTCACTTCCCATCTTTTTGAGACTGACTGTGCATCCTTTGTATTCAGAACATCTGGATGAGCAAGTCACTCTGGAGCTGTATGGATGCACCAAGACTGCCTTGGCAAGGCAGTAACTGTAGAACAACACCAGGTAAGTGATGCAATGAGCCCTGGAGGATAAGTCACCAGACATGACCTGAAAGAGTTTAGTTTTCTTTGTTGGCAAGTGTATGCAAGAAGACAGTGCAAAGTGAAGGCTGATTATCAAAGGAGGCTACACACAGGCACACACACACACACACACACACACACACACGCACACACACAGTTTATAAATAAAAGTCCCCTGAAATTGGTAGCCTGGGAAAATCTTCCAGAGATTTTTCTTCTTTCCTTTGAGATTACACATCACAGCATCATCTGTGTATTAGAACCAACTATATGACATAGCAAATATAGACCGTATTCTTGGATTCTATACCTATTTAAAAGGAGAAGGGTGGGACTTCCAGCACAAGTCCGTTTCAGAAGTTATCTCGTGCAATGATTGCTGCATATGTTTCTTTTCTTGCTGCTCTGACAAAATACACACACACACACAAAAAGAACACGGGGAAGGAGGAGTGTATTACAGCTCACAGTGTTAGGATAGATATAGTCTGTCAGAGTGGCAGGAACTTGATGTGACTGGTCACATCGCTGTCATATCCAGGAAGCAGAGAGCAGACCGAAAGTAGGGCGGGGATATAAGATCTCAAAAGCCCAATCCTGCTGGGTACTTCCTTTAGCAAGGTTCCATAGCCTAAAGATGCTATAGTCTTTCAACAGTGCCAACACCTGGGGACATGCGTGCAGCACACGAGCCTACAGGGGTGTGGTGCACATTCAAATCCTAATAGCCGTCTCTGAGGATCTTCCCTTGAAGCTCACCAGGCTGGCATGAGGAGGTTCAGATTCTTGCCATTTCTGC
Organism: Meriones unguiculatus; assembly: GCF_030254825.1. Classification (NCBI taxonomy): domain Eukaryota; kingdom Metazoa; phylum Chordata; class Mammalia; order Rodentia; family Muridae; genus Meriones; species Meriones unguiculatus. The sequence continues at coordinate 84,409,892 of NC_083353.1, forward strand.
AGCCCCACAACTACTCACATACCACTCAGTGTTTAGTCCTGTAGTAGCCAGAGTAAGTGACAAGATTACAAGTGACAAGATTAGACTTTCTTACATAAAGCATGAGAAATTAAACTTTGAAGCGATTTAACGTATGGATTAGTATTGGAGTCCTCGTGTTATATTGCTGTCAGATGGTCACGGTCACACCTCCTGGGTGGCACGGACAGTCCCCAAAGAGAAGACAGGTGGCAATGGTGACATTCAAGATCAGATTTTAATGGACCATGACTGAATACTTCTGAATTTATCAGGTGAAGAGGAGTTATGAATTTGTAGATAATATCACTGAATTTTTACAAATGACCTAAATAGATAAAACTTTATCCATATAGATCAGGCTGATGTGTGTTCTACTTCTGAGATAGGCTCTGGACTACTGTACTATGAAGTAAAAACAGTAACAAGAAGTAGTAGTAATACTTTAATTTAAAAAATAAAAGTAATCAAGGTGACTGTTTAAAATATTGATTTTACATAACATGCTTTAGTGTAAAGGCAGGTTCCACCTGACAGATCAGGTCTGTAAAAATTTCAGTTTCCACAACATGACCTGTGAGCCAGTTGTATAAAGGACAAACTTCACTGCTTTAGGTCTCAAATCACTGCACAGTAACCAGTGTGTGTGATAATCAATGACCAACACATCCATTTTCAAAGTCTGCCGGTGACTGGTCACCGCATATCCAGTACTCACTTCACTCCCAGACAGCACACCGTGGGCTGTGTTGTCTCCTCATCAGCCATGACACAACATTTGACCTTTTCCAAAATTAAGTGAAGTGGCCACCAAAATTAGAAATACAGTCCCTAACCAAAAGGCAATAACTGCGGGAGTGAAATTCAAATAGAATGTAAATAGGATTATAGAAGAAAGAGCTGACCACAGAGTCAAGAAAACTCAGTTATACTGTCAGAGGAATTTAGTACAGGCTACCTTGTCCATACAGAGAGGAAAGTGGTTTTGACAGAAAAGATGAATTTGTCCCAGTGGAAGTGACAAACGAAAAGCACCACATATCAGCAATCTCTCAAAGGTATTTCAAGACACTGAAACCACAAGCATAACGTATTAGGAATTGATAGCCTAACTTAAACAGAATATGATAATTGGCCAATTTACGGAAAACATGCTTACTTTACGCTGAAGTGATATGACAAGAGAGAAAAAAAGAGACTAGCTCAAACTATCCTTGATAAGATGTTATAAGAAAATGCAATATTTTGATCTTCTGTGCTTCTTGGTTTAATTTGGAGTTCACTGAACAAATATTAGCTTTACCATTTTTCTTATTTCCTTATGCAAGCATGACTAACAATAAGAGAATTTTTAGTGGTTTGCAAAATACTTTAAAGGTCACATTACAATTAAATTTTTTCTCACTGCTTGCTAAGTTTCCTCTACAAAATTTTGGCACTTGTGTTTATGTTCATGGTCTCACCCTGCTGTGAGAAGCAAGTATTGCTTGATTTAGATAATTATACTATTTGTGTATAATTTATTGATAATCAAATAGCACTGATTGGCAGTCTATGTTCAAATATTTTTCTTTTGGGAGGGAACAATTACAAAGGGATGGAGGGGGTGCTAGGGAGACAGCTCAGCAGTTAAGAGCACTTGTTACTCTTGGAAAGCTCCTGGATTCAGTCCCCAGCGCCCACATAGTGGCTCACACCCACCTGTAACTCTAGTTTCAGGGACCTGAAGCTCCCTTCTGATCTCTGTGGGCACTAGAGTATAAGTATATGTGGAGCATATACACACACGTATGCAAAACACTCGTGAACATAAATAAATCTTTGGCTGAATAGCCCAGAGACCTGGGATAGAACCAAACGTGCCTGAAAAAAAAATCAATAAAATAATTACTATTCTGCTTATACTCATAGATTGGGGTTTAGCCCAATTGTCATCAGAGAGGCAGCATCCAGCAACAGATGGAAGCAGATGTAGGGACCCCGCAGACAAACACTAGGTAGAGCCAGGGTAACCCCCGTATAAGAGGAAGGAGGAGGAAGAACTGTAGGAGGCAGAGTGGTTGAGGACTCTAGGAGAACGCAGCCCACAGAATCCACTAAGTGGGGCCCATAAGAGATCACAGAGACTGCAGTGACAATCACAGACCCTATATGGTCCTCTGAATATACATTACGGTTGTACAGCAGTCTTGTGGGACTTCCAACAGTGGGAGTGGAGGGTGTCTCTGACTCTTTTGCCTGCACTTGGGACCCTTTCCTCCTACTGGGTTGCCTCATCCATCCTTGATGTGAGAGTTTGTGTCTAGTCTTATTATAACTTGTAGTGCCGTGTTTGGTTGATGTCCTAAGTGTTCTCTCTCTCTCTCTCTCTCTCTCTCTCTCTCTCTCTCTTTCTCTCTCTTTAAGAGATTAGGAGGAGAAGTGGATGGAGGCAGAGGGGAGGTGGAATAGGAGTTGGAAGGAGTGGAGGGAGGGGAAACTGTGGTCAGGTTATAATGTATGCAAGAAAGATAATAGGGGAGGATGACCTCCCCTACCAGTGGACTAGAGGAGGGTCATGGTGGGGGGAAGATGTAGGGAGGGTGGGACCGGGAGGAGATGAGGGAGGGGGGCTACAGCTGAGATACAAAGTGAATAGATTCTAATAAATAATAATAATAATAATAATAATAAAGAAAAAATTAAAAAAATAAAAGGAAGTAAAATACATGGTGGGGTTGGGGAGATGCTCAGGGGACAAAGCACTTGGCAGGGAAGCAGCGGAGGCTGGGATTAGATCCCCTGCCACATAGGTGCAGACACAGTGGCATAAGTTTGTGATCCTAATGTTGCTGTGGCAAGAAGGGAGGCAGAGACAGGAGAAACTCCAGAAGCTTACGAGCCTGCTAGCCTGGTTACCATACTGAACATCAGGGGATCTTATAAGCATGTAAGTGCCACCTCTGGGCAGTTGGTCTTCTGTGGAATAAGAAGCAAACACATCAATCATTGGTCAAGAACACACCCTCACAGACATGCCCACAGGCAAAGCTGATGAAGGCAATTTCTCAATTGAGGTCACTTTTCCTAGGGAAACTGATTTGTCTCAAACTTACACACATATAAGTGAACCCTAAAAATTATGCTACATTTTGAAAGAAGCCAGTGAAAGCTGACCACTAATGATTCAATTTCTATAAAACGTCCAGAACAGCCAACCTGTAAAGGCAGAAAATAGACTGGGGATCACCAAGAGTTGGGGAGGGTAGGCTAGAGGGAAATTGAGATAACCAAAAACGAATGAAGGATCTCATTTCACTTTTCCACAGGTGAAGAAAAGGCCCCCAGAATAGTGACAATGATCATTTGTTGATGAACGATGGTCAAATGATCCTGCTAAAAATCATGAAACTGTCCACTTTATGCTGATGACTTTTAAAGTGCATCAACTCCACCTCAATGTTGCTTAAAAAAAAACAAAAACAACAACAACAAAAAAAAACAAAACAAAAAAAAACCTTGGGTGTTGAGGACTACTCCTAGTCTTTTCACTTTAAGGACAGTTATGGCGACTCAAGCCAAAATTTTGGACTCATTTTTGGCCCAGTTCCGCTTCTATATCTGTCTGCTGCTACAGAGTGAAGCACGAGTTTTGCTTTGGTTTGGAGGAATGGCTGGGATGGTGATGGGCAGCAACAAGTAGAGTCCCTCCAGGATGGTCATGTGTAGCCAAACTACCGGCTTACAGAGCAGCATGGTTTTGTCTTTTAAAAATTCTCCATGGAGTAGTCTCTGCTCTGACAGTCCTCTCTGAGCGGGTGGGAAGACTCACAGGGGGAATGATTGTGTGTCTTGGTCTTTAAAAAACAATTTAGTCAAAGGAAGATGGCCGGAAAAGAAGGGAGCGTCAGTGTGGCACAAGCACATCACTGAATTGTTCTTCTCCACAACTAATTAGGTTTTTTTCATTTTAATTAGCCTACCTCCATCTGCCGTCCCTTCTTAAATTCACGTACTAACAGAACACAAGATTGCATCAGAATCCAAACTTACCAGGCGTGGTTCAAGCAGCAAAGAATTCAGGCAAGTTTGAATGTGAGAGGGGCTTGTCCAATTAAAAATTCAATTAGCTGAGATGCTATGGGTAATTTACATCTCATTTATTATAGCCCTCCTACATGCGTTAACCCAGGAGTCAAGCGCTTTAGCAAATGCTAAAAATAACATTTCCCTGTACCTGGAGATTCCGAGAACATCACGATTCACCAGGAAAAGGCACGCAGAGAGCTACATGGAGGGCTCATATTGCTTTGGGGTGTGAACTGAAGTTTTTTATTTTTTTGGGGGGGGGTGATGCACACCTGTATTAAATATTCTAAACAAATGACTGAAGTTTGCAGACAATTGAGCCAAGTTGCCTTGATCTCTTTTTAGCCCCCTCGAAAGCCACTCATTGCCCACCCTTATGACTACTAAGCCTTTAAAATGCATTCTTTAACTTTTTTAACGAGTGTCAGTGGTTTGCCTGCACATATGTGTGTGCACCGCATTCGTGCCTAGTGCACATGGAGGCCAGAGTGCATTGGATCCCCTGGAACTAGAGTTACAGAGGGTTGTGAGCTGCCTTGGGAGTGCTGGGAACTGAACCCAGGTCCTCTGGAAGAACAGGAAGTACTCTTAATCACTGAACCATCTCTTCCTCCCTAAACTGCCTTATTTCCGAAGCTAAGAATATCAACGCACAGGTGGACGCCTTGACTTACGACTTTCTTTGTTCTGTAATTAGTAAAGGCTGGTGTAAACACTTCCAAGGTGAATGTGGTATTTGGGGGTCATCCGAATCTATGTTTCAGGGGCATGGCCACTCACGTGCGGTTCCAGAATAAACTCTTACTCCCTTTAAGGCGAGAGCTGCGTTTGCATTGAGAAGGGGGAAAGAAAACTTTTAAGTATCGAGCTTAACATAAATACAGCTGTTCTTTGTGAACTTTCTAAACTTTAAATGATGCAAGTTCTTTCCAAACTTCTAGTTAAAAGAAAGAAAAAAAAAAGGTTAATTGCTCCAACACCCACCACCTTCCTCAGGCAAAAGACCCAGGGCAGACTAGTAAATGGGTACACATATAAACAGACACACAGAGAACACCTTGCTCCAATTTCAGTTGTATATAGATCTCTCATCTACAAATGTATTGCTTTGTTCTGCAGACGCTCAGACCTGCAGCCATCCCTTCATGGTTACAGTTGGTTTGTGTTTTAGACTTACAGAGATCTAAACTACAGCTGACAATGTGTAAACAGCATGGGATCTGGGGGAGGTCATTCGTTTGAACAGCAGAGACACTGTCCATAAACTAGGAAATAAAAGGCCATAAAATTTTTATCATGCTAAAGTTACATGGCTCTTGTGAGTTAAGTGAAAATATTAGTAAAGACTTTATAATGAGGCCTACTTGGTGGACGGGGGTGGGGTGGGGGTGGGGAGGTGATTCTTCCTCCCACTCGGTGTTCCAAATGACTTCCTAATTCCCCTGCTTCTGGGCGAACCACCCCCACCCTGCTCTTCCTTCAGAAGAACCAAATGCATCTCAGCCTGTTCCCAGGGCTGTGGCAGAAGGGAGCCCTCCTGTGAGCCTGGGACCACCCACAAACAGTTGGCTCCCCGTGGACAGGAAAACCCAGAGCACATAGGGAGCATGCTGCCTGTTTCTGAAAATGGGCAGGTCACTTAAGTTTAGGCAGCCAGCTCTCCCAGCCCTCTCTCACAATGGCCACCTTACATGGCCAGAGTTCATGCTACCTAGAATAGCTGTTTCCATTGTTGGCTGACCACGGCACAGCTGCTTATATAGATTAAGAAAGTAAACAGATGCCCTGGCTACACCCCTACAGAAGTCTGGATACATGGGGCCTAGCCTGGTCACTAGAAGTTTTGCATAAAAGAAATGTTTCCCAGCTGATGCGGACGATGGCCAGGACCGAGAACCACCGGTAAAGGAAGGAATTCCTGGAAGGGAGTTGAGGTGGAAATGTGAGGAGTGACACATTGTTTCACATTTTCAACATTTTCAGATTCTTTCTCGGTGCTTTGGAAAGAGGATCCACATCCTAAGGAACATGAAGTTGGCCAGGATAAAATATATATATATATTTTAAAAGCAAGTCTTAGAACTAAATAATCTTGGCTTCTGGAAACTGGCAGACCCAAAATCTAGTTCTTCTCTGCTACTCAGAAGCTGGGGAAGCTCAGACCAATCTGAGCTTCAGTTTCCTCTGGTGGCAGGTGAGGATGGTAAGAGTGGCAGCAAGGATGACAACAAGAACAGTCACTCTTGAACCAGCTGCTGTTCTAAACAAGAAAGACATCTGATCTCTGGGATGCTGTATGAAGTCACACTTCATACAGACACACTTAGAACACTGCTTTAAAAAAAAGTGTTGTTACAGCTTTATGCCTTTTCTTTGGTCAAAAAGACAACTGTTCTTACTGTCTCTTAACCAGAATTGATAAGCTCTAAGTGGCTTCAACCAACGGCAGCTTGGCCACACAGCCTCACCGACCTTGCCCTTGGTACCCCCTTTTGATGGTACCCTTGTGATACACACCTTTAGATTCAGGCATGAATAGCCTGATTCAAATAAAACTGTATGTGTGGAACAAAACACTTTTGTGGTAGATCTGAGATGTAGTGCTTCAGATTTATTTTATTTTTCCAACCAGTTACTTAACAGGATACTAAAACCCATCTAGGATAAAGAAAGGAGGCAAGAGAAAGCACAAGTTGGGAGTGTAAGTGGGAATAAAACATGCATTATCTTTTGAAGAGAACCATCTTCATCTTAGGGTCTCAGATACTCTGGAAGAACTGTTATAATCTGTCATCCTCTCAAAAAAAAATTCTCATGCAGGCATGCACATCTACACACATGAATACACTGCATCTAACTTCAGTGAACTCATGTCACTAAAGGCCACCAATGGGTGTGCCTGGAAAACAGTAGCAAGTTAAACATTCCTTTAGACCAGTGGTTCTCAACCTTCCTAATGCTACAACCGTTTAACAGTTATTCATGTTGTAGTGACCCCAACCATAAAATTACTTTTGTCTCTACTTCATAGCTGTAATTTTCCTACAGTTCTGAATCATAATGTAAATATTTTTGGAGCCAGAGGGTTGGCAAAGGGGTTGTGACCCACAGGTTGAGAACCAGTGCTTTAGATCAAGGGTTAGCAAATTGACAAAAGGCCGGATAATGAATATATATATATATATTTTTTGGCTTTGAGGGTCATACGGTCTTTGTCATAAGTCCACAGCTTTACTGCTACAACACAGAAGCAGCAGCAAATCATATGGAATGATTCAATAAAACTTTATTTAGAATAAAGAGACAGTGAGGGACTTGGTAGAGAGCTCAATCATCAAAGTGCATCATATACATGAGGGACCTACATTTGAGCACCAGAACCCATGTGAAAAATTCAGGCTTAGTAGTCCACACTTACAGTCCCAGAGCTGGGGAGGTGGAAACAGGTATTACCTGGTTATCCAGTACAGCCTAAAAACAGGGTAGATGGCTTCTAAGAAACAATATCTGAAGCTGATCTTCACATACCTGTGCACATGTGTGTTATACACACACACATACACACTAGTAGGTTGGATTTGGCTCAATACTCATGGATCGATGAGCCTTGGCTTAATTTAAAGTGATATCATATAGTAGTCTTTGTAGGACCTGAGTCATCTGTCCCTGAAAATCATCTAAGTCTGGCTTAGCATCTTCTCAGCCCTAAGATGCCCCCTGAAGGTCTTACCTACATCACTTCCAACTATGATTACTGATCCTTAGAGCATGACACCCTGTAGACTGTCATATCCAGTCTTCTTCTATACAAACACGCCCAACTACCAAAGCAATAATGGTCTCATCCCCAGAAGATATGGTGCCAGTCTCATTCACATCCACAGGGATGACACTGGAAAGAAAAGCTTGGTCCCATGGTTCATTCCAAGTAGGCTTATTTGTTGTATGAAGACAGTGTCCTGCTTCATAGCCTAGACTATTCTCAAATTCAAAGCATCTCCTTGCCTTAGTCTTTTGAATGCTGGGATCAGAGGTGTATTATGCTACCACCAAGTAAGACTTGAAGGTGATGGAGAAAGAAAACATGAAAACCCAGAATAGACTTGAGTTGTCCCCAGCAATTACATGAATTCCCTAAGGGAAGAAGTTGCTACAGGTTGGAAAATTGCCTTATTAGTTTTGACAAATTTTCTCAGAAAACATCACATCTTTCCATGTAACATGATTAAAACATAATCTGTACACAGCAGGGGACCTGCCACTCTATTTCCTCATGAGCTCATTTTTTTAAGGCCCTTTAAAAGAACATACACTGTTGTAATCAAACACTAGCCAGAGATAGCTGTGACATTAACCATGACAAAGAGCTTGTTTCTCATCTCTCATCTGCTAGAACTGCACCGCCAGTTGCCCAGGATGGACACCTGGGTTGATAATGAACCATATTTCATGTTCACGATGGCTTTTCTGCTGCCCTTGTTGCTGCTGGCTGCCTTACATGTCCTCAGCATGGACTTCCTCTCAGCTTGACAAGGCTGTAGGGGAGGTCACCTTGCCAACCAGACAGAAAGACAAAAGTCACTTGACTCAAAAACCATTTGGAAATTTTCAACCAAACTCCACATTCTCTTCATTTCCTGAGGAAATCTCTTTTTAATGTAAAATCTCTTCCTGTCGACATGACTGAGGGGAGGGAGAAGGCTGCTTTCCATCCAGAGAAAACCGTTAGCTGAGACATAATGCAAAGCAGAGGCGGCTGAAGCCAGCAGCCTCACGTGTGATGGACAACCACTTCAGTTTCCGTTTTCTCTGTGAGGCTAGTATCTCAGTTCTCAGACAGGTATCCTCAAAGCCATGACCAGAAAACGGCAAAGCCCTGCCACCATCTCCCAACTGTAAATACTTGAGTTTATTCGATTAGAAACATTCCGAGGAGGCTTCAGAGTGAATGTGAGGTTATGTTGTGGTAGTCCATAGGAATGCAGCACACAGCAAGATATATTTGCAGGACAACGTGAACTGCAGTTGTCAGTAACCTCCTTTCCTAAGAAGAGTGACCTCCTCTCCCTGTCTGTCAGGTAAAGGCTCACACTGACTTGTTAATGTTGTCCAAAGAATGCTAGCTGAAGCAAGCCTTTGACTGTATCAATATTTGGTTTTCCTATGAGAAACTGGCCTTTTAATGAAAGCAAACCTGAATGCCTCTCATTATCCTTGGTTTTATTCTTGGTGAGTCTAAGAGGTGTCCCTATGTCATTGGCCACCTCGGGACCGTGGGTTTCAGCTGAACACAAGGACAAGAGCTCTGCCTGTCCTGTGGAGTCATGCTTAGTTTGTTCTTTGACATCTGCCAGAGTTTCCTAATTAGGAAACTGTCTGGAGAACATCAAGAAGTCAGACGCTCCTTCGCTACAGAGAAGAGGCCAGGCTTACTCCCCACGCTCCCCAGAGGCTGCTGGAATGGCCAGCTGCTGAGTGCACAAGCCGACAACCTCAGGACTCAGAACCCTCCTTGTCAAGCATCAGCACCTCTGACTCTCTAGCCCATCTGGGGCTCAGTGGGCATGAGGGCTGTTTGCTTGAGTCATGACCTTGGGAAGCCCCAGAATGCTTCTGTCCCACAGAGCGGACATAGACCATGAGTGAGTGGGCTTGCACAGCTTACCCTCTGGGAGGATGCTGAGAATGGACAGGAAGCATCATCCGCGCCTGTGATCGGGAGCCTGTTCTTTTGGTTCCAGTATTTTCTTATATTACCTACAATCTGCTTATTTTCTTTCATTTTTCCAACCTCTTTCCTTCCTCCCCACCCCACCCTTGCATTTTTATCTGAGACTTCTAAGTGCCTTTAAATAAAACTATGTAGTCTTTCTTTCTTGGTCTTTAATCTTTCGCTAAGCGGGTTCAGTGTTTTCCACTTACATACAGTATGCCTGTGCAGTTCTAGAACATATGCTGACAAGTCATTTGGCAAACACTTTCTTTTGTTGCAACAAGCTGCACTGTGGAGGACTGTAGCATTGGCAACCAAATATGTGCACATTCTTAATGAAGAAACAGAGATAAGAAATCCATCTCAATGCTGGCTGTGGGCTCTGGGGATCAAGAGTCCTATTAAAAATGAAAATAGTGATCTATTATATAGAAGGGATGTTTGTTAGAATGATTTCCAGATGGATCTGGGAGGCAGGAGGAGAGAGGTTACTAAAGAGCTGTGTAAGGTTCACATGGAGAACACTATTCAGTCACAAACCATTGGCTTTGGAGGAATCAGCTCTGGTTTTATCAACGTAATTAACACGTTACAGTGTATTTCATAAACCCAGACAGGACATCAGGATGAATGACAACAAGAAATGAAAGTCATTCTCACTTGAGAAGACAGACTGTTTCATTCATTAATTCAACAAAGATAAAGGAGAACTTGTATATGCTTGACACTGTTCTAGGCCCTGGAGATACACCAATGCGTAAAACAAAGATTCTTCTACTTCCTTTTAGTGCAGGAGATGGAGGCTTACACTGAGAATATATATGTATATGTCAGGCAGCAGAGTGGGTGACTCCTAATTATTTTGAAAATTATATGGTACTTCTGGAAGGAAAAAAAAAAAGCTAACGAGAAAACCCAGCAAGACATCTAGAGCCCCAGTATGCAGTTACCAGAATTAAGTTCTTCTTAAATAATCTCAGTTGAAGGCATATATCCTGTGCCTATGAGGAGTCTCAGTCTCTCTGGAGCTGTCACTTACCTCTCCACCTGCCCCCTGGGGCTTCCAGAACTCCCGTGAAACTGCTCCTCCTGTGAGGTAGGAAGCACTCGCTGTATTTATACTTCAGGGGTTTTTCTCTTCACATTTCCACATATTGATTGACTGACACTTTGTCTTGCCTTAGAGGGAACTTAAGGCAGCTACGAGGACATATGAAGTATAAGATGGCATAAATTTAAAATAGGAACAAAAGGAGAAGAAAAATGAGGACAGGGACATGAAACCGATCCAAGAACGAGGCAGAATTGCCTACCCAAAAGATGTATGGGCCACAAATTTGGCTCTAATTTTGTAGCAGCCAATGTGGAAAAGGAAAAAAAAAATACAATTACAGAACTGTGTCTAAAAAGTAAAATCAGTCCAGTATTTCTGGAAAAATTAAAATACTTTTATCACTCTGCTCCTGCTCCTCTGTAGGGACCCTGCTAGGTTCTGTCCATAGGAGCTGTTTACCAAGTATCTGTGGACAAGTGAGAAGCAAACCCATCTACTCATTCAGGCACCTTTTATCCAATCTTTCAAGCCTTGAGAATTTCCCAAGCATAAAAGATACAAGAAGCCTAAAGCAGGAGCTATGGGCAGGCTGGTGAACGAACCAAAAATGGTTCCCTGTGTGACCGTAAGAGACTATGACAAAGCACAAAGGAACCAACAAACCAAGCAGTCACAGAGTGTATCATGTCACGAATAAACACGACGATGAATAAGACGGGGACCTCATATGGGGGCATACAGCTCAGGCCTCCTTGAAGAAGTGAAAGTAGTGGAAGCCCCAGCTGAGAAGTGGATTGCAGAGGAGTCTGAGATTTGCAGAAGGAACCTTTTGCAAAAGTTCCAAGGAAGAAAAACAAACAAACAAACAAAAAACTAAACAACAACAATACCCATGCACATTTGAAAAGAACTCCAACTACACCTTAGAGGAAGGGCAGAAAGGAGGGAAACAGAGAACAGTAAAGATGCTGCGTCTGGAATGAACTACAAGGCCAAAAGGAGAAACAGGAAGGGGCTTGTGAGAAATAAATTTTAAAAACACTTGGAGCTATTCAGAATTAGTGAATAGGTTAGAAACAGACAGAAGGAAGAGCCTGAGGTTTCTAGGTCAGAGGTGGCAGAGAGAACAGTGGTCACTGTGGCAAAAACAACATCAACTTATAGTACAGGTTGCATCTCTGCTGGGCACTGTGCTAAGCACAAGGTTGGAAGGATCTCAGGCCATCATCTTAGTAGCTATGTCACCATCTTTGTCTTCCACAGGAGAAAACACTGGAGTAGTGGTTTCTGTGCATTCATATTCTCTCTCTCTCTCTCTCTCTCTCTCTCTCTCTCTCTCTCTCTCTCTCTCGTAATACTGCTTACTGGGCACCTCTCAGACTTCCAAGATTTTGTGCCAGCATTCACTATTTCTAGGATTCTTCGAGTCTCCTTCATACAATGGTTTTGCAGTGTGCTCCAGAAACCAAAGATCCATGACCTCTGCTTGGTTTTGTCCCCAGTAATGAAGTCACATTGAAAGCATACGGTGTAGAAGCTGGCAAAGTGAGTTGACTAGTTCTCTTTTATTTTTGCATGTGAACAGGGCTTGATTGTCAAAATTCAGCAACTGCCTCTCAGGTTCTTTCTTCAGGATGCGAGGACAAGGAGAAAGGTTCACAGGTAGAGCCATAGGAGACAGAGGATGACACGCTCTGATTGTTACAGAATCATTCTCAGCAGCGCAGATCCACAGTGAGGCTGGCAGATTATTCAAGAGTGAAAGCACGAGGTTTGGAATGCTTCCCAATGAAGTCCTACCCCAGACTGTTCCAGATCAGTAACTTTCTAGGCTTTGCCATTTCCCAAGAAAGGTCATTTTATCCCTGGCCTGGCAATGAACGCCCACTGTTGGCTAGTTTTGCCTGAAAGTTCCTCCTTTTATCTAACTTAAGCCCAAAGAGCTGTTATTTAAGCCTATTTCCTTCTCAACTGTTAGTTGGTTTTCAAAGGATTGGCCTTGATTGACTATGAAGTAATCCTTCATACTGAAGAGTAGCATCAAAGACCTTCCTGTGGCCTTTGAAAAAGAAAGGAATATATCAACTTATAAAGGGAAGAGAGGGAGATAATGAAGAAAATCCCAGCATTCTCAAACCAAAAAGTTGCCTTACATAGAAATATAAATTGCATTGTGACACATATGGACTGAAACTAAGAATTCTAATTATGATTATGTTTATTGAATTTAGGAGGATGAAGGAAAAGAATGTTAAAACACACACACACACACACACACACACACACACACACTTGCTTTCTGTTGCTGGGATATAGCCCTGGCCAAATCAACTTGCAGAGGAAAGTGATTTCTAGGTGACAGTCTGCCGTCAAGGGAAGCCAAGACAGGTATTGAAGCATAGGCCATCCATGAAGCCGGCTTGCCACTCATGGCTTTCTCAGCCTGCAGTTTTTTTACAACCCAGGACCAATTGCCCATTGGTCCAGAGGCGTGCCTAGGGTCAACTGTCCATTCAAGGAGGGCTGGGCTCTCCCATGTCAATCCTTAATTTAAAAAAAAGCCCCACAGACTGGCCCACAGGCCAATGCGATGGTGTAGATTTTTTTAGTTGAAGTCCCTTCTTCCCAGGTAGCTCTAGTTTGTGTCACAAGCTAGCCAGGGCAAGTATGCTAAACCCTGACAACTACATCCTATGCTTTACCTACTCCATCCATAGAGGCAGCACCAAGACAGGGATTCACTTACCCTTTTAAATGAAGAGGGGGGAACCTAAAGCTGAGAGACTATGTTTATGACAATGGAGACGGCAGTCCTCAGCGTCAAGACATCTCCAGCAGCATGGGGGCTAGCAGTGGTCACTCCAGCCAGGGGTGATTTCCCATCCCAGGGCACATTTGGGAACTGCAGAGATAGTTTTGGTTCTTGCCCCAGGAAGGTGGGTGAGAGTGTGCCTAGGGTCAACTAAAGTTCAAATGGTTCTGTGTGGTGCTCTACCACATGTGGTATAGGCCTCCAAATGCCCGAAGCACTCGTGGGGAGAAGCCTGGTCTTAGAAAATTGTCTAGTAGATTCTTTCATTTTTGCCAGACTGAGAAATAGAAGCAAGAAGGTTTAAGTAGAAAAGTGTATTCTCAACTCAATAACCTGTCTAATTATTATCTTGAACCACCTGTAGAGCTTACATTTGTGCAAGATACAGCTGATTTTTTTTTAATCTGGTATTTCACAGAGTTAGTAAAATCCCAAATTAAGAGATTTCAAAGCGTAGTTGATTCATTTCTTCCAAGTCCAGCCTGAAGCCTTGCTTTGAATGCACTCCTCATGCATTCTCTAGTCCTTAAAGGAGCAGTCCCAGCTGGTAGAGGGGATACATGACTGGGATCCCAGCACATGAGAGACCAAGGCAGGGAGGATCCTGAGTTGGAGATAAGCCTGGACTACAGAGTAAAACCTTGTCTCAAGAGAACAAACAAGTAAATAAAAAAGGAGCAAGCTGCGTTCAGCCATGAAAATGCCTACAGAATTACGGTCTGGGCAGTTCAGACCATGGTGATGAGGTATGGAGATGATGAGCTCCAGGTGGATTGAGTTTAAGTTCCAACTCCACCATAATAGCCTTGGGTAACCTAGATTTGTGGGGACCTTTTTAACTCAATCTATAAAACGGGCATAGGAAGTTTAAATTCCTTAGAGTTACAGAGAGCAAATAGATAAAATGGCCCAATTGGAATTAAGAAATTGCTGCTCCTGTTTGATGTTATTATTGTCTATTAATGATGTCAGGTCGCCTCTGTTTCCTTCACTCTGGGAACAAAAGCCCAGTATAAGCCATGACAAACAATAGTGAATTGGTTCTCTCTGATGGAACACACACTGTTCTTTAATCTCTGTAGTTTGTGGGGACTTATATTTTCCATCCAGTCTTTTCACCTAGTGATATAGCTTGAGGAAAATCTAAATAAAGCATGTATTTCTAAGGACACCTGTTGAGATGCCTTCTGGAGAACATTTGGTGTGCCCAGGCCCCAGAGAACAAAGGACGGGCTGTATTAGCCTATTACAATACAGGAGCCTCCATAACAATAGTGTCCTATCAAGGGGTAGCTCTTGATGGCAAGGCGCTGCTGGTAAATGATTGCCAAGTCCCTGGCTGAATAGAGAGTCTCATATTTGCCATGCCATGTCCTAAAAAACACCTCTGTCCCCTTGCAGAGAACTTCCTTCTTTTGATAGCTCCATGTCATCAGCTTACTCTGCAAACCATCCAAGGACAGACATCTGAAACTCCAAGGCAAAGGTGGTGGGTGTTCTTTAAAACCTGAACTGGCCATGGGCAGAGTGCACAGGGAGACTGGCAAGCCCGCTGCTTTCTCTCGGACATGCAGCTCTTGCAGCAGCTGGAGGTTCTGTGGGGTTTTTGAAAGTCACAAATCCTATACGTAGTCTCCAGAGTATCCATGTGATGCTAGGTTTCACGGTCAAGTCAAGAGTGGTTGAGAAAGAACAGATTGTCTGTTTCCGGGTGGTGCCTGCAGCAGTGGAAGAGGTTGCCGAGACTCACAGACATATAAACGTCTTCCTTTTCAGCACAAGGCTGGCCCTCAACACGGTTAGGCTGTTTTTGTTTCTGCTCCTTCAATCCTTATTGGTGCTCTTAATATTTTATTAGTTTAAAATGCCTTGTAAATCATACGCTCAGTGTGTAAAACCAAAAATAAAAACATAAAAAACCCCAAAGGCACAGATTTATAAAATAAAAAGTCATTTATAATTCTACCACCCAGGATCACCTTTCTAAAGATATTAGTTTAAATATGTGTGAGTATGTATACATATATTTAAACATAAATCTTTGTATCTATGTTACTAGAGATATACTCTCTCTCTTTATATATATAAACTGGAAACACATATGCAGACTTACCATATTTTCCCATATATATTTTTCTCTATATATTCCTACAATATATTTCCATATGTGTGTGTGCACACACAATAATTTTTCCAGAAACATGGCAAAATGGTTTCAAACAGCAGCCTCTATCAGAGAGGGTATATTTATTTTTTTCCAAATACAGCTATACACATAGTTTCTTTTAGTCCTTAAAATAATCCTATGGTCCTTCTCCCCTTCCATCTTAGGGATTGGGGGAGGGACATGGGAAGAGAAGAGGGAGGAAGGGCAAGATTGGGAGGGGATGAGGGAGAGGGATATACAGCTAGGATATAAAGTGAATAAATAGTAATAAATAAAAAAATAAATTGAAAAAAGAAAAATAATCCTATCGCATATATAGATTAGAAAATTGAGATCAAGGGATAAAGTAATCCAGCTAAGGAAATAAGCTAGTTTGGTGGTAAAGGATTAACAGACTCTTGTTACTGTACTAAACCCTGTCTTTAATTTTCCAAGAATCAGAGTCAGCAAGCTTTTCCAGGGAAGAGCCAGAGGGAAAGTATTTTAGGGTCTGTGGGCCTGACTATTTTTGTCTCTGGCTATCCAACTCCATTGCTGTAAGAAAAAGAGAAACAAAGAGAAATGGATGGCTGTAAATGAAAGCTGACCTGTGGGTTTGCTGACACTAAAAGTCTGAGTTTCAGCTGATTGTCCATTTCATACTGCATTGTATTGGTTTATTCTAACCATCATAAATATTAAAAAAAACACATTTTTTTTTGTAGAACTTACAAAAACATCAGGATTCGGCTAATGCTGATATATCTATTTTATCTAAAATGCATCTTTTGTTGTTTAATTGGTGAACTTCAGGAACAGGGCATCTAATGCCAGTAGCATTTGCAGGTACACTGACAGTCAGGACTGCAGAGACTTAAAGCATATAAGAAAGCCTGTGACTGTCAATTTTCACATAATAGCAATTTCTAAAGACATAAATTATTTCCTCCATTTTACAGTTATAAGAACTATATCAGTGCAGGGGTTCTAGGTTATCTCTATGCATGGTCCTTTGTTGGAGTATCAGTCTCAGAAAAGACCCCTGTGCCCAGACTTCTCGGTTCTGTTGCTCTCCTTGTGGAGCTCCGGTCCTCTCCAGGTCTTACTATCTCCCCCTTTTTTCATAGGATTCCCTGCACTCTGCCCAAAGGTTGGCTATGAGTCTCAGCATCTGCTCTGATACCCTTCAGGGTGGAGTTTTTCAGAGGCCCTCTGTGGTAGGCTCCTGTCCTCTTCCTTGTTTTTTTTTTTTTTTTTCCTCTTTTGATGTCCATCCTCTTTGCTTTTCTGAATGGGGATTGAGCAACTTAGCCAGAGTCCTCCTTCTTGATTAGTTTCTTTAGGTGTACAGATTTTAGTATGTTTATCCTATATTATATGTCTAATATCCACTTATGAGTGAGTATATACCCTGTGTGTCTTTCTGCTTCTGGGATACCTCACTTAGGATGATCTTTTCCAGTTCCCACCATTTGCCTGCAAATTTCATGATTTCCCAGAGAGCTAGAAAGCTTGCTATGATCATGCAGTTAATTTTATCTATTCTAGATTTTTATATCCATATAATGATATGACTAAAGAGAATTTAATTTCAGAATTAAGAGTCAAACCCCTCTTCTCCTCTTTTTCTGTCTACACAAGACAGATAAATAGAACTGCAAGGCATATACACGCTGATCAAAACAAGAGTGCCATGATGCCAACACATCTGACCTCATGACATAGTCTACATGATACTTGTAAGATATAGAGGAACACACTGGAAGATAGGCTCCTTCCTGACATTATATTTAACCAGTCCAAACACATGACATGGAACAAATGAGATAAATATCAAATATGTTTGGGTTTATTTTGCTCCCATACCATCTCTTCTTAACTTCCAGTACAACAGAAGACTTTTGACATCACCCAAGTAATAAGGACAACAATTTGAAATTCTTTGCACTGGTGTTATAGGACATGGATTCTGGACAATGACAGGAAAAAGGACAGAGGAGAGGGAAGGCCACTTGCAGAGTCTCCAGGGATCCTTACCTGAGTGACTCAAGCTTCTGTCACTGTTGAAAAAATGCCTAGTAGGCTTTTATTTTGACCATGCTACACCTTCCAATGCCCGTTGATTTGCTATGGCCCTAAAGAAACCAACTCCTCAATAGATGATATATGTTCAAGCAATGGCTAGAGTGGTTTGCAGAAATGGTCCCCGAGAGAGGTGTTTAGGATCTCAGGGCTCAGGGAGCTTAGTTTACTCAAAGACACATAGGTAATGAGCAGCAGAGCCAAACACCAGATTTTAAGTTTTCTAAGTCCAAATTCTGTCTTCTAAGCATATTAGAAAGCAAGCCACAAATACCCAAAAGCCCTAAGAACACAGCTATAAACAGCTTCTAGATACACAAGTCATGGATGTGGACATAGGACTGGTGTGTGCGCAGGTATGGCCAATCATCACAGTTCAAGGCAGCAGTACTTCAGCAGAGAACATTTCTTCTGTCTGTGCAACAGTTTGAGTATCAGGGGCCCAGACTCCTTCCCAGTGACACCATCACTGGTCAGACATGGCTTGTCTCTTACACAGACACCATCTCAGTTACTTTTCTGTTGCTGTCATAAAGCATCATGACCAAGGCAATTTATAAAAGAGAGAGTTTAATTGGGTTTATTGGGTTAGAAGTTTAGAGTCCATGATGGCAGAATGAAGGCTTGGTGGCAGGAACAGCTGAGAACTCACATCTTGATGCACAAGTAGAAAGCAGAGAGAAACACACACACACACACACACACACACACACACACACACACACACTGGGAATGGCTAAAGTCTTCTGAAGCCTGAAAGCCCATCCCCAGTAACACACCTCTTCCAACAAGCCACACCTCCTAATCCTTCCGAAACAGTTTCATCAAATATTTGCACCTATTGGCCTATGAGGGTCAGTCTCATTCAAACCACTATGGCCACATTCCATCTGCTGGGGAGAAAGAAGACAGGGAGATGTGGTATGTGACCCTGGACTAGGTTGTGTGTGCCTGAGAGAGTGGGGGAAAAAAAATCTTCATGTCCTGCCATGAGAAATCAGAAGAGCACTGGTATTCTCAACACCAAAAGCCCTCTTTACCAGCAGCCAGAACGCTTTGTTCTCAGGGTGGCAAAAGAAAAAGTGGAACAGAAAAGGCAAAAAGACAACACAGAATGAGGCCCAGTGCCTTGCCAGTTCACTTGGCATCTACGTCTGGTCTGGCACAGAGTTCCTGGGATGACCATTCAGAGAGCGTGCTGTTTCTGGAGGATCTCCTCAGAGCAGCCGATGCCCAGACACTGGTCCAAGTCAACATCCATCCCCAGGGCAGGATGCACATTTAAGTCACTCCCAGGGCTGTGCGATTTCCAAACATAATCCTAGGAAATGGCTCACAAACGATGCCTCTCGCTAAGCATAGTGACCTCCTGTTCTTGCTTACTTTGGAAAGAAAATGCTATCTGAAGTATGGCACTGGCCTCTCAGAGGAAATGAAGATTTCCAAGAAATATTGAAAAGTAGTGAGGTCAGGAATGAGAGGAATTCCAACAAAAGTTTTTGGGGGATTACCATGCAGGGGGAAAAAAAAAGTAATATATAATAAGGAAGGCCATTCATTCCAACATGCCTGGCACCATGTTTAAGTTTTATATACAGTAATAAGTCGTTGAATGCACGCATAACTCTACTTTACAAAAAGTGAAACGGTCCCAGAGCACAAAAACATGTAAACATGCATAACTGGCCATCTACGAGCCAATGTTTGAGAGTCAGCCGCCCTATTAAGCGACACTAGCATGTGCCTAATCACTGCTCCAGCAGGCAAATCACCTGGAACAGCAAACAGCAAACAGGAGGACTAGGTGTTCTGCTAGCATTTCTAAGAGTTCGCGCTACATTCAAAGCCTTTCTATAAAAGGCCTCTCATTTGATTGAGCTCATCATTTTAGGGAATGTTCTGATAAAACCTCCTGTAAACACAAAGCTTCTCTTGTACGGTACGGACCTGAGAATGTTTTGTACATTCTCAGACATGGCATCCGGTGACTCTGAAAGAGAGAAAAGGGTGAGGGGTGGGTATTTACATTTGTCATGTTTTCAAGTCTATTATCTCTGTGCTTGGAGAATAATCATCCAGGAACTGACTGTCCCATTTTTTACAACACTGGAAAAATTAAATTCTTCTTTCAACCCAAGAACTAATGTAAGGGGGGGCCATTAGGCAGCAAATCATACGCTGCACTTCCTTGTAAAAGGACAGCAGTCATTAAGTGTCACCAGCCTCACAGTATTAGGGGCCTAGCCTGTCACTGCTCGTTTAAAAAAATATTTAATTAAAAAATATTAATTGTACAAATCAATGGGCTTTATGGTATTTCTATACATGCCTATAACATACTTTGTTCACAGTTGTCCTCTACTGTACTTTCTTATCTCCTTCCCCTTCTTCCTTCTATATTCCTAAAAGTTATCCTTTTAATTTCATATTTTTTCCAAGTATATTCAGCATAGGAGACAAAGCATACTTGTCTTTGTAAGACTGGCTTTTTAAATTTAATATGCTAATCTTTGGAACCATCATTTCCTTGTAAAGGACATATTTCTATTCTTTTCAATAGCTGTATAGAATTCTATCATGTGTTTGTATATAAGTGTGTGTGTGTGTGTGTGTGTGTGTGTGCGCGCGCGCGTGCGCATGCTTTAACTTGACTGTTGCGTTAGCGATGACAGTAACTGTAGCTGGGCAGGTATTTGGGCTCACGGTGATTCTTGGGAGCATATGCCCAAGAGTGGCAGTTCTATTTTTAATGTTTGGAAAACCGTCTACAATCATTTCCATGGAAGCTAGACTGAAGTACACATCCACCATCAATGCATAAGGGTTCTTTTCATGACATAGTCATGAGTGCCACGTCCATGCGTGGAAGCTAGACAGCAGCAACTTTCAGAGGTTGGTTTTCTCCTCCTACCTCAGTGAAGCAGAGTTTCTCATTTCAGCTGTTTGGCCTAATCCAAGCAAGCTGGCTCAAGAGCCAATTTGGGGTGATTCTCCCATCTCTACCTCCCATCTCCCAGCAGGACTGCTGGGATTACATATGTGTACCACTCCGGTGGGAGAGATGGCTCAGTGGTTAAGCACTGGCTGCTCTTCTGGAGGACCCAGCTTCAATTTCCAGCAACCACATGAAGGCTCACAACCATGTGTAACTCCAATTCCAGAGAATCCAACGTCTTCTTGTGGCCCTCCAAGGACACTGAATGGACATGGTTCACAGACATACAAGCAGGCATAACACCCATACACATAAAAATAAATTAAACAAAACAAATGCACACCACTGCATCTGGCTCTCTTTCCTTCTTACCACACTGAAGACAATGTATTCCTGGTAACAAAAGGATTAGCTAAACCATGTCATTCTAGCCTAGGCTTTAGGATAAAGCCTGCTTCAACATCCTTACAACACTCCCACATACATTCAAACTGCTCTCAACTCATGTCATTTCAACATATTTTTTCACACCTACCATCCACTTTTCTACACAGTTATTGGCTAATATTTTTGTCCTTGGTGATGGTTGTGGTACCTTCTGAAGTGGGTATGGGGTGGTGGCAAAGCTGAATCTCAGCACCTGCTGGTTCTGTCTTTGTTTCCTTGACTACATTCTTGTGAGGATTTTCTTATAAATTCTGCACTTTCAGCATCTATTGCATATGGATTTCTTTGACATTTTCAGAGCACCTTTAACACCACTTCTTTTTTCCAAAGATCTTTAAAGTTGTTTTTAGTTATGTATATGGGGCTTGGGGAGTAAGGCCTGAGTGCAGGTACCCACTTTGGCCAGGTGCCTCAGATTTCCCCTATGGCTGGAACTCCAGGCAGTCGTGAGCCCCCTGACGTGGGTTCTGGAAACTGAACTTGGGTCTTTTGCAAGAGCTCTAAAGCACTGAACCATTTCTCTAACCTCTCTAATACCGTTTCTTACGGCCATGTTCCAGCTATCAAGTGAGTATTCATAAGACTCTGAAATAAGAGCAAAAGAATGGACAAGAGGCTGACAGCATCTTCACCATGAGGACAGTAAAGAAGGCTTCCCCATCAGATAAGGCTTAATTGCTTGACAGTCACAAGAGAGCCACTTTCAGCATTGTCATCCATTTATGAATGCATAGAAACAAAAAGTACCTCCACAACAAACACAGGTCTAACCAATCAGAGCTGATAAATAATCATGCTGGAAAGAATTAAACAAAACGAGCAGGCATAGAAACTTTATTAAAGGGGGGTGGGGTGGAGCAGGATGTATAAGAAAATGTTTCACCCTGAAGTAATCCTCATTAACATTTTGGAAAATTTCTTCCTATATTAAAAAAAAAATACTGGGAAGTAAACTGTAAAACGTTCATCTTTAATACAGAGTTAGCTTTCCTGAGCTGGCAAGGTGGTTCATCGGGTAAAGGCATTTCCCTCCCACCAGAGCCTGAAGACCCGAGTTCTATTCCTGGAACTCATGTGATGGAAGGGGAGAGCCATCTTCTGTAAGTTTGTCCTTTCACTACCACACATGGGCCATGGCACATCCATGTACACACACAGAGACACACAGACACACAGACACACAGACACACACACACACCCCAAATAAAATTGAATAAGCTTTCCCTAGAATGCAAAAATTTTCGAGAGCATCACTATAATAGCTACATTATTTCAGCATTAATATTCCCCTGCCTATTGTAAGGATGTTTCATATCCTAAGGCTACATAGTTATATTGTTTCTAATTTGCAATTATAAAACTAACATTTGGCATAAACACTTCTTTTTCTTCCCTTTCCTGATTGTTTCCGAAACAATACTCTTGAAAATGACATTATTTATTGGACCAAAAGGTGCACACATTCCTTGGCCTTCTGATAGCACTGGGTCAGATTTTGCACCAATGCATGTCCCTAACACTATGCAAGTGTCAATCACCCAGCCCTTCATCAACACTGAGCATGAGAGACATGAAACCGATCCCCACCATACTCTCAAAATATCTTTGTTATCTAACAGGTACAACGGCATTGCATTTTTTGTGGGTTTTTTTGTTGTTGTTTTTGCTTTGTTTGCTTGTTTTATATTTTAATTTGCACTGTTTGTGTGCTGGTGCACTGACCTTTTGAAAATCCCACTTGCCTTGTGACTCTGACTTATCTCCAGGATTCCCCACTTTCTGTGCTTTGCCCATTTGGAAGGCACTTTCAAAGCAATTCTCATTTATGAAAGCCAAGAACGAATGGATCCTGCTTCTGCCCCCTATTCTCTTGTTCTAAATTATCATTTCACTGCTGGTCTAGTGCTAGCAAGGGTCAAACATGTCAGCTAATCCATTCTGATAAGAGATTGTCCTATGTGTCCCCAAGGCAGAGCAATGATGTTTGGCACCATTGTCCTACATGTATCATTCTTTGAATCGTTTTAAATCCAGAGTTCACAAGCACTACTCAGAGAAGAAAACTGCTGGAGCTCAGCGAGGGAGAGGCACTAAACCCCCAAGAGAGCCCTCATGAGGACTGCCTCCAACAACAGCCTGCAATTAGGAGAAAAATTAGAGATCTGCCAAAGCTCAAGCTGGCCTCCACACTTGCTTTCACCTGGTGGAGACACAGGAGATTAGATACTGGGCCATGGGAGGCTGGCTCTACCATGCTGACAGGCCCACCATGCAGGATGCCAGGGAGCTGTCACAGGACAGGGGGCAAACCCAGATCAGAGGAACCCAGTAGTTAAGGGGACGGCTCAGTAAAGAGCCCCCTTGCAGTAGAGTTGGATTCAAAATCTTTCTACACTTGGGAAATGAGGACAGCATATATAGAGTGCCTGGGCTTTACCAAGCTGCAGAAAGGTGGGTGTTCTAGAGGCAAAGCAAGAAAGACTCCTGTGTTCAATACAGCCGTTCCATTAGAGACCTGGAGTGACATTTATTTTGTAAAAGCTGTCTAGTTACATCTCCTTGCAAGAAGTGGTCTCACTGTAAATGACAGAGTTACTGAACATTTCCCACAGGATGGACAGTGTGACCTACAGTCCACTGGGACAACTATGTCAAAGTCACCTTGACTGGAAGGGCCTATTGTGACCAACCTAAAAGACAACGAATTTTTTATTCATAAACCCAAGTTCCTAAAACAGTGAGCATACTGTTTTTTTCAGGCAATGACTCCTAAAGGGACAGACAGCTACTAGGTCAGGGTAACCAGCATCACCAGTGGCTCTACTGTCCCTCTAATGTCCCTCTTTAGCAACATGCTAGGCACATTTTCTTCTTTCCTTCCTTCCTTTCTTTTATCTTTTATTTTTAATCTTTATTCTTCTCTCATATATTACATCCTAACTGCAGTTTCCTCTTCTCCCTTCTTCCCAGTCTCTTCCCCTGACCTGCCTTCTCCCCTAGACTCCCATTCACCCCTCCCCCTCCCCTCAAAAATGAGAAGCCCTCCCAGGGACATTAACCAAACACAGAATAACAAGCCACAATAACGCTAGGCACACATCATCACATCAAGGCTGGATGAGGCAACCCAGTACGAGGAACAGAGTCCCACAGACAGGCGAAAGAGTCAGACAGCTCTTGCTCTCATTGTTAGGAATCCCACAAGAACGCCAAGCTACTTAACCATAACACATATGTAGCAGATCAATGTCAGACCCCTACAGGCTCCCTGGTCTCTGTGAGCCTTCCCAGTCAGTTGATTCTGTGGGCCCGTGTTCTTGTTTTCTAGTGGTGTCCCTGACCGGTCTGGTTCCTCTGCAACTTCCTCCTCCTCCTCCACAGGACTCTACGAGCTCCACCTAATGTTTGGCTGTGGTAGTCCGCATCTGCTCCCATCAGTTGCTGGATGAAGTCTCTCTGATGACGAGTATGCTAGGCTCCAGTCCCAGAACACTCTGTGGGCAGGATAAACTGTAGGCTGAAGGTTTTGTGGCTGGATGGGTGTCCCAATCCCTCCACTTGAGATCTTGTCTGGTTATAGAAGATGGCAGGGTCAGGCCTGCTTGGCCCATTTCTACTAGAGCCTGACGGGACAGAACTTTCACCTGGCTTCTATACATGGATGCAGAGCTGACCAAACACAAGCTTACAGCCAAAACAATTCAATACAGCATGGGCTTATGGCCTTCACATCCAGCTGCCTTAAGTTTAAGGCCCAGTTTTGTGTTTACAGGTTGTAATTCGGTGGGCAAATTATAATTCTTTCTCTGAGCAAATATATTAACAGAAAATGAGTTCAAATAAGATTATTTTGACAGTACCTGGAGTGTGGTAAGAACTGCATAAATTGCTATTACTACTACATCTCTTCATCTCTAAAATCAATATTTATTTCTACCCAGGCTCCCATTCAATGACAAAGTTGTGAGATGTAAATAAAACATGTAAAATTTTCAGTATAATATTTGGCAAAAAATGAATGCTCAATAAGAATAGGCATTGTTTGTAATTAATGAAAAGATTTGGAATTTATATAGATGTGCATACACTTAACTAGTTCTGGCTTTATCGCTAACTCTGGGATGTAACCCCATTCTAAGTCCCACTAGGGAATGTGGCATTTGTGAGCTTATACTTACAATGTCACAGATATAATCCAAACATGGTTTTACATACATGAAGCAAAGTCCAAAACAGACATTAATAAGAGAACAAAAAAGCAACGAAAGTATTGGTATGCAAGCCTACAACATGCTAGGATAGCCACAGAAGAGGCCAGCTCCCAGCGAAAAGAGAAGGTTCATATCTTTCCATGTTTTCTACCAAGCCCAGTACGGCAGAACCATCCCGATGATGGCTCTACAGCTCCTAAAAGCCAGACCCAGAGAGAAGTACCACAGTGGCTTCTCTGTTAAATCAGATATTGATTAATACTTCTCTAGAATGATTACAAAAATATCTGTGTGTGGTCCTTGGCTGGAGTATCAGTTTCAGAAAAGACCCCTGTGCCCAGACTTTTTGGATCTGTTGCTGTCCTTGTGGAGCTCCTGTCCTCTCCAGTTCTTACTATCTCCCATTTCTTTCATAAGATTCCCTGCACTTTGCCCAAAGGTTGGCTATGAGTCTCAGCATCTGCCTTGATACCCTGCAGGGTAGAGTCTTTCAGAGGCCCTCTGTGGTAGGTTCCTGTCCTGTTCCCTGTTTTCTCCCTCCTCCAATGTCCATCCTCTTTGCATTTCTGAATGGGGATTGAGCATCTTAGCTAGAGTCCTCCTTCCTGATTAGCTTCCTTAGGTGTTCAGATTTCAGTATGTTAATCATATAGTATATGTTTAATATTCACTTATGAATGAGTATATACCCTATGTGTCTTTCTGCTTCTGGGATACCTTACTCAGGATGATCTTTTCTGAAACTGATACTCCAGTCAAGAACTACTCGTGGAGATGGCTTGAAACCCCTGCACAGATGTAGCCTATGGCAGTTTAATATCCAAGTGGGCTCCATAGTAATGGGGGCAGGGATTGTCTCTGACAGGAACTGATTGGCCTGCTCTTTGATCACCTCCCTCTGAGTGGGGAGCAGCCTTGCCAGGCCACAGAAGAAGACAATGCAGCCACTCCTGATGAGACCTGAAAGACCAGGATCAGAGGGAAGGGGAGGAGGACCTCCCCTATCAGTGGACTGGGAGAGGGACACAGGTAGGGAAGAGGGAGGATGGGATTGGGAGGGGAGGAGGGAAGGAGGTACATGGGGGATATAAAGTGAATAAACTGTAATTAATTAAAATTTTAAAAAACACAAAAGAGGAAAAAAATGACAAAAAAACCCCAAATAAAGCTGCTACAAACATGGTTGAGCAGAAAAAAAAATCTGTGTGTGAAGAGCATTTTTTAAGATTTTTGTTATTTCATTTTTTAAGAAATTATTCATTCATTCATTCATCCATTCATTCATCCATTCATTCATTCATTCATTCATGTGTGCATATACCATGTCACACATGCAGAAGTCAGAGGACAGTCAGGAGGAAATGGTTGTCTCCTTCCACTGTGTGCACTTTGGGGATTGGATTCAGTTTGTCAGGCCTGACAGCCAGTGCCTGTACCTGCTGTGCCATCTCACTGGCCCCATTTCAATTTTTTAATCAGGCATGAAGCTAGGAGGGAGAAGCTAAACTATGTCTACCTTTTGTAGACGATAAGAACCAGGGAGTAAAACATTCTGGTGTATCTTACTAGCAGAGTGTGGTGGACCAGGTTGACTATCCCATATCCAAAACAAGCAGGACTGGAGTATTCTGGCTTTCAGATTTTAGAGTAGTGATATAAATGTCAAGATATCCTGGGGATGACCCAAGAAAGAAATATACCCAGCCTTCATGTACAGCTTAAGCATTCAGGTTGAAGGCAATTTTATGTGACTTTTTTGGTGATACCTTTACTAATTTTGTATATGAATCAAACTACTACAGTGTGAAATCTTCCACTTGTAGAATCATATCAGTACTCAGAAAGGTCTCGGTTGAGAGCGTTCTGGATTTTAGGTTTTCAGTTAAGGCTGTTCATTTTGTAGCACAAGGCAATCTTAGGATGTGACCATGCTGTGACCAACTCTGAGTGGGAATGCTTGCCCGATTATGTCTATATTCTAGAGTCCATGTGGCAGAAGCTGTCGGGAGTTTCCATGGACACTGGGAAATTACACAAGGCTGGGATGTTGGGCCAGCAGGTAAGAGTAGTCACTGTGAAACCATGAGGATCTGAATTTGGAATCTTAGCACACAAATACAGAGCTGGGTGTGGCTACACACAAGCATGCAACCCTGGGACTGTTGGAGGTACAGGCAAGAGATTCCCAGAGGCCTCCTGTGCTCAACATTCTAGTGCCAAGTTCAGCAAGAGGTTCTATCTCCGAGGAATAAGGTGGAGCTAGTGAAAAAGCATATGATGGCTGGTTTTAATTGCTATCTTGATACAACTTAAAATTGTACCTGGGAAGTGGGTCTCCTTGAGGGATTATATCTATCAGGTTGGTTCATGAGTATGTCTGCCTTGAGGGTGAGGTATTATCTGCATTATGATATCTGAGGTTGGAAGACCACTGTGAGTGGCGTCATTCCCTAGGCAGAGGATCCTGAACTCCGTAAGACTTGAGTAACTAAGCTGATCTTGACTGTGGATAGACATGACTAGCTGCTTTCAGTCCATGATGACTTCCTTGCTGTGGTGAGCTATAATCTGAAGTGTTAAGCTAAAATAAACCCTTTCTATCCTAATTTGCTTTTGTTGGAGTATTTTGCCACAGCAACAGGAAACTAAGCGCAGGGGAATCAACACCTCCTCAGCCTCTGTGTGCATGGGCTGGTACACACCCACCTGTACTCATGCACATACAGCACATACATGTACGCAAAAAGCACATTTAAAAATTAGTGAGTACACATGTTCTTCATGTACCAGAAACCATTTGCTTTCACATCATAGAAGCCTCTAGGCCAGCGGTTCTCAACTAGGTCACACCCAGGGCGCTTTTTAAATGAATGTTTCTGCAATTATTTTAAAAATTAAACTATAATTACATTATTTTGTCCTTTCTTCTTCTCCCTCTAACCTTTCCCATGGTATCTCTCAAATTTTTTAATTTTATTTATTATTGTTACACACACACACACACATATACATACATAAATACATAAATACAATTTGCTGAGTCCATTTAGACTGCTTTTTTTCAGAGCTGACCAGGCAGTATTGGATAACCAAACAACTGGAGAGCCAATCCTAGAGAAGACTAATTTCTCTTCTTTCAGAAGTCTTTAGTTTCCTACAGTTCTTGTCTGGTGGTGGGCCCCATGAGAGTGCCCTCTTCCATGTCATCACATGTTTTGGTGTTGACCTTGTCCAGGCCTTGTTTACCAACCAATGTTGAGGTATCATGGATAAAGCTCCCTGTCCTCCTAAGAGAGTCAGCCTCAAAGCAGACTTCCTGGTCCTCCGGCCATACAACCTTTCTGCTCCCTTTCCCCTGGTGTTCCCTAAGTCTTAGGTGCAGGAGTTGTGATGTAGACGTGTCCGCTGAGGCTGGGGACCCCGTGATCAGCTGTTCCCTGCATTTTGACTGATTGTGGGTTTTTGCAACGGTCTCCGACTGCTGAAGAGAAAGGTTCTTTGATGTGGGTTGAGGACTATAGTTATCTGTGGGTATGAGGATAAGCGTATAGAACACAGTCAGGAATTACCTGGCATCATAAAGTGGCAGGAGGAGGATCTTTGGAGGCATTTTAAAACAAGTCACACCACCTGTTGTACGGAAATCGCTGGGGATGAAGCCAAAGACCAGAATTTTTAAAAACTCTTCAGGTGAGTGCCGTGTGCAGCCTCCCTAAAAGTGCAACAACTTTAAGCACTCATCTGAAGCACGCAAGGGATTCTGCAGACTTGTAAAGCGGCAAACAGGACCAGAGAGAGAGCTCAGAGCATTAAAGCACTTGTTGCTTTTGCAGAGGACTAGGATTCAGTTCCTAGTACCTGTATCAGGCAACTCTCAACTGCTTGTAACTCCAACTTCAGGGGACCCAAAGACTTTTTCTGGCTTCCATGGTACATGCACGTGTGTGCACGCACGTGCGCACATACACACACACACACACACACACACACACTCACTCTGTCATAAATAAATAAATAAAAGTAAACCTCTTTTTAATGCTGGCACCGGGAATTCTGGAAATGGGGGAAAGCTTAGGATATATCACCAACTGGCAAGAGTACCTTAAACCATGATTCTATGAGGCACTGAACAGAAGAGCACTCTTTTCCATGAGTCTTTCTTCACCCATGGAGCTCAAGTCTCCAGATTGTTAATTCTGACAGTGATGTGCTTCCAAAAATTATTTGTGTAGGCTTTTAAAACAGGGTATTTGTGAAATTAGTTATGAGCCATTATTATAAGCAAATATGTGCACGCCTTTTTTTTTTAAGAAAAGGAAAAAAAAATGGAAATTATATTTGGCATGAAACCACATCTATAAGATGGAATCTGAGCAAGAGAATGGGTGTAGCTTAAATTTTGATCAAGGTTGTTACACAGATGGTACAGCAATAATTAGTGCAAACCAAGAAATCACCAATGTTGAGTAAAATGGAGAAGGGAAGTATTTTGAAAAGTGGGGTGCTTACAGCATCTCAGAAGTATCTTCCCATAGTTGCACATGAATGGCAAGACACTTTTGCATAGGAGGAACCTGGCAGACAGAGTCATCTAAATAAGCGATCAAAGCTTACATCACCAACAATAAGCCGCAGGCACTTCCCATGCCCCGCTCGTTGCACTGAGAAGGGCACAATGTGGCTTCTGTGCATTGCTTATCGATTGCCTCCTTCAGTCCAACGATATCAGAACAACTCAAATCACAGGCAACCCTGCCCAGTCCCTGACCGGCTCTCTCTCCACACTCCAGCCATGAGCAAGACTAAGGAAGTATTGGTGCTGGAGGAGGAGACGGTAAACAGCTTGGACACATGATGTGGATGGAATACAGAACCAGAAAAGGGGGCTTCGCTGAAAAAGCTGTGAACAGATGCACACGGTCCTGTAGCAATGTGAATTTCCTATTTTTTTCTTATTGCACAATGATTTTTCTAGGATATTAACCAAAGAAAGTGAGGAGAAGAGGGACAAGAGCTCTCAGCACAACTTCCTACAAATCGAAGCTATTTCATAAGTTTTTATGATTAATGAATTATGGAGGCAAGCTTTACTATTTTCTTCACTCCCACATTGGGCCAATGTGCAGTATGTTTTAGAAATCAAAGAATGGGGTCAAGGATACCTAAGGAGGATGCCTGGCACCTCCAAGAAGAGATAGGTGGTCTGACCCCTGCCTGTGGACAGATTACTTTTAAGGCTTGTTCTGATGGTCTATGAAAAGATATGATGCTTCACCGACAGACCATAAACCAATCCATAAATCCTGGCAGAAACATCCTTATATTTCGAGTCAAAGGGCTAGGTACCAAGGCTGAAGTGTTGGTTCTAATAAAATTGAGCTTTTGGTCTTGACTCAAGATTTGTATAAATGGAGACAGACACACTTTAGTCAGTATGTGTGTGTGTGTGTGTATGTGTGTGTGTACGCATGTGTGTGTACATGTATACTGGTATGTAAATCTGTGCACACAAATTCAGAGGCCAGAGGTGGACATTTCTATTCTATAGGTGTTCTATTCTATAGCTCTCGGCTTCATTCCCTTGAGACAGAGTCTCTCACTGAACCTGATGCCCACCACTTCGTCTGGGCTGGCTGATCAGTGAGCTCCTGGGATCTGCTTGTCTCTGCACCCCTACACTGGAGTGAGAGGCGTCTAGAGCTAGAAACCAGCTTTTACTTGGTGATAAGTGACCTGAACCCAGTCCTCAAGCAAGCCTTTACCCACGGGGTCATAACCTCAGCTGAAACACAGAAGCTTATAAGGATAAGAACAGTGAACAGATGTACCCCGTCATATGAGATAAATGCGAGGTCCCTGCTATGAAAACTTATTAGATTTACCAAGAATAGCTATAATATATAGCTGGTCAAAATAACTTTCTGGCTTCAGCCCTAAGTTACAGCATCTAGATTCTCATGCTTTCAATCCTATATGGAAGAGTGTCAGTGTTGCCTGACCCTGACCTGGAGACTGCCAATCTTCATGTGTGGCCAGTATTAAGAGCTATCAGTTCCCAGTTCATAACCTCCATCTAAGTATCAGTCTCGTTTCTACATCCTAAATGAATGAAAAATGGCTACTTTCCCATTCTGATTCTGATTCTGATTCTGGATGAGTGGCAATCACCTTGTAAGTGCTAACCCTGCTATACTGTGTGAGAAATATCTTTTCAGCATTTTCTTAGGCAATTAGATGCAATCAATTCTCTCTCATTCTTTAAAAGGATTTCTAAACAGATACAAAGCGGGGAAGAAACAGTAAAGACTGGGCCTTTGATCCACCATTCTGTTTCTATGCCAGTACCATGCAGTTTTTATTACTGTTGCTCTATAGTACAGCTTGAGATCAGGAATGGAGATAGCTCTAGAAGATCTTTTATTGTAGAGGATTGTTTTAGCAATTCTGGGTTTCTTGTTATTCCATAGAAGTTGAGAATTTTTCTTTCCAGGTCTGTAAAGGATTGTGTTGGTAATTTGATGGGAATTGCATTGAGTCTGTAGATTGCTTCTGGTAAGATGGCCATTTTTACTATGTTAATCCTACCAAGCCATGAGCATGGGAGATCTTTCCATCTTCTGATATCTTCTTCTAATTCTTTTTTCAGAGGCTTAAAATTTTTTTCATACAAGTCTTTGAATTGCTTGGTTAGAATCACACCAAGGTACTATATGTCCTTTGTGGCTATTGTGAAGGGTGTTGTTTCCCTAATTTCTTTCTCAGCCCTTTTGTCTTTTGTATACAGGAGGGCTACTGATTTTTTTTTGAGTTGATTTTGTATCCGGCCACTTTGCTGAAGGTATTTATCAGCTGTAGGAGTTCCCTGGTAGAATTTTTGAGGTCACTCATGTATACTATCATATCATCTGCAAATAGTGATAGTTTGACTTCTTTCTTTCCAATTTGTATCCCCTTGATCTCCTTCAACTGTCTTATTGCTCTAGGAAGGACTTTCAGAACTTTGTTGAAGAGATATGGAGAGAGTGGGCAGCCTTGCCTTGTCCCTGATTTCAGTGGGATTGCTTTAGGTTTCTCTCTGTTCAGTTTGATGTTGGCTATAGGCTTGCTGTATATAGCCTTTACTATGTTTAGATATGTGCCTTGTATCCCTGATCTCTCCAAGACTTTAAACGTGAATCGATGTTGGATTTTGTCAAATGCTTTTTCAGCATCTAAGGAGATTATCATGTGTTTTTTTCTTTCAGTTTGTTAATATGGTGGATCACATTAATGGATTTTCGTATATTGAACCACTGCTACATACCTGGGATGAAGCCTACTTGGTCATAGTGGATGATATCTTTGATGTGTCCAGCCATACCACTTCTAGGCATATATCCAAAAGAGGCTCAAGTACACAAAAAGGACATTTGCTCAACCATGTTTGTAGCAGCTTTATTTGTAATAGCCAGATGCTGGAAACAGCCCAGATGCCCCTCAACTGAAGAATGGATGCAGAAATTGTGGTACATCTACACAATGGAATATTACTCAACAATGAAAAATAAGGAAATCATGAAATTTGCAGGTAAATGGTGGGACCTGGAAAGGATGATCCTGGGTGCGCTGTCCCAGAAGCAGAAAGACACACACGGTATATACTCACTCATATAGACATATAATATAGGATAAACCTACTAAAATTTGTACATCTATAGAAACTAATCAAGAGAGAGGACCCTGACTAAAATGCTCAAATGCTCCCTATCCCGAACGGCAAAGAGGATGGACAGAAGAAGAAGAAGAAGAAGAAGAAGAAGAAGAAGAAGAAGAAGAAGAAGAAGAAGAAGAAGAAGAAGAAAACAGGAAACAAGCTAGGAACCTGCCACAGAGGACCTCTGAAAGGCTCTGTCCTGCAGACTATCAAAGCAGACACTGAGACTTATGGCCAACTGTTGGGCAGAGTGCATGGAATCTTATGAAAGAAGTAGGAAATAGTAAAATCTGGAGAGGACAGGAACTCCACAAGGAGAGCAACAGAACAAGAAAATTTGAACACAGGGGTCTTCCCAGAGACTCATATTCCAACCAAGTACCATGCATGGAGATAACCTAGAACCCCTGCACAGATATAGCCCATGGCAGCTCAGTGTCCAAGTGGGTTCCCTAGTAATAGGAACAGGGACTGTCTCTGACATGAACTGATTGGCCTGCTCTTTGATCACCTCCCCCTGAGTGGACAGCAGCCTTACCAGGCCACAGAAGATGACAATGCAGCCACTCCTGATGAGATTTGATAGATTAAGATCAGAAGGAAGGAGAGGAGGACCTCCCCTACCAGCAGACATGGGGAAGAGGTATACATGAAGAAGGGGAAGGGAGGGTGGGATTGGGAGGGGAGGAGGGAGGGGCTTATGGGGGGATAAAAAGTGAATAAAGTGTAATTAATACAAGTTAAAAAAAAAGACTGGGCCTTGCTGCAATCTGTCTTCCTGCTCCCTTCTGCAAAAGACTTTAATAATCGCTCTGATGGAGATCTAGCATAGGTCATATTGCTCACTCTGACCCATGTGGTTATATCACATTGAAAGGGAACTATATGTTCCAGCATATTCTTATTCTCCAGTTGCTTCAAGATTCGTTCCCACTTGTGGTTCCAGTTCTTAAGTTTGTTTTGTGGAGAACTCACCTTTAGTCTGTGAGCTAGGCAAACTGGCATCTTTCATTCTAGTACAAAGAAGACATGATTGGTCAGAGAACTCAGGGATGGGCATATCTCCCATCCCAATGCAGAGATAGGTCATGCTCTTTACAGAAAGAGAAGCTCTCTTTTACTGAGTACCATTTGAATATAATATAATCCTGGGATGTTGTGGGCCTCCTTCTATTACAAGGAAAAGCCTGTCTTTCAAGATCACACCAAAGAACAAAACAAAGAGAAAGGAGGAAGGAGGCAGTAGGAACAAAAGAAAGCAAAGAGAGAAGCACACAGACTGGCTGGGGCAGGTAGGCCACTGAACAAATCATTTTACACTCTGGTTTCCATAGCTATAGCCACTGTCTGTTTAGGCACATGGCCTGATATTCTTCTCAACGTCAGTCATTTTGATTTTGGTTACTCACAACCCCAAAGTGACAAAACAGAAACCAGGCAAATGAACACTAAACATTACCCTTTCTGAACAGGGAGATCCAAAGATCTTACACCCATGTCCTGAGGTCAAGGGGTGCCATCTGCAAAGATCCCAGCAGGTCTAAGGAGGCATCTGCATAACAGAGCAGAGGCTTTCCCTGTAGAGTCAACTCATACCACACATACGCTGACCTTCCCTCATGTGTCTCCTGGGCCTCTAAGATTTCCTAATCCAACCATAGTAGGCTGCTTCATGCTGCCACACTCCTCATGGGTTTTCAACCATGAAGTTTCAATTCTAACATCTCCTCTGTGGGCTTCCCAGGACTTCTCCAGATCCAGCTGGTAGGCTTCCCAGCATACCATGTGTATGTACTACAGGACTAGGGCTAGAAAAAGGAGACCCCAAAGTGTTGTTCTTTGGCATACCGACTGGAGGAAAATCATCACTTTAGTAATTGTGACCTAGCTTCACCCATCTGCAATTAAGCTGAAAATCAAGCCATCTGTAGACCAATGAGGCAAGAAGACAAAAGCCACGAGTCCCAATTTTCCTAGCAGGTCTGCACAAAGTTCTGCTTTCCAACCCCACCCTATTTTATTAAGCTATAATAAGCCTCAGATGAAAACTGTTACCATAGGTGAAGCTTGCTGTAACATATGGTTGATGTAACCAAAGCAAAACATGTTAAATGCATTTTTAAAAATCCCACTTCACTTGTAGAATGTTTTTAAAAGAAATCATTTAGCATGTTTCTGGTTTGCTGATGCATTCCAAATGTTGAGGTATGGATGTGCACACATGCCTTAGGGTCACTTTGTAAGCCCATAAAGAACCACTCTGCCCACCGCAGAATGTGGCTCACAGGATTTGATTGATACAATTTGCAAAAACATAAAGAAGTAACCTGTGGTTTTGTCAACATGGGTAAGGGCAGTGTGCTTCAAACTTGAAAGCTGGCTGGGACTTCTGAGCAGGAAAACGGGGCTACTCAAATACCCTCAACTGAGAAAAGTTTTTCTTTGCTTAGAAGTCAATACTCTTGTACTCCAGTCCTGCTTGGGAGGTGAGTACATGGCCAGTAAGGAGGCAGCTGAGTGATGAAACTAGGTGTGCAGTTCAGTTGGTAGAGTGCTTAGCTACCACACATGAAGCTATGAGTTCAATCCATACCACACAAACTTGGCATTCAGAGGTAATCCTAGTACTTGGTAGGTTGAGGCAAGAACACAGAAAGAAGTTCAAGGTCATCCTCTGCTACATAGTGAGTTCAAGGTCAGCTTTGGGTACCTAAGACTTTGTGTCAAGAAAAACAAAACTTGAGGAGGATGGAGGATAGGGCAGATCAGATCTTCCTCATAGCTGTGGTTGAAAGCGGCCAGCAGTTTGGGTCATGTTTTTCCTTTGTCAATGATTTTCCCCTTGCTAAGATCACAACAGTATGAAGTTCTCATGGCCCATTAGCAAACCGGAATGCTGATGTACAATGTCACCAGTTCCCTAGAGCAGGTGGTCCTGGGGTGACACATGTACCTATAAGTTCTACTGTAAAGATGGCATATTCTTCTTGACCACTTGAGGCAAAGGAAAACTATTGGCCAGCATTTCTAAAACAATGACTCTTTTCAACCAGGTAGATGTCTCCTGTTTAGTGGACACCACGACCACTGTGGTGACTTCAACCTTGTCTGCACACATCACTGTTACAATGTTGAAGCTGGTCAGTGTTTTTATTTCTATTAAAAGGAAATTTTAAATTCCTGAGAAAAAAGAATAAATTTCGAAGTGGAAAGTAACCATTTTAAAAATATAGGAAGTACTCTAAGTAAGCAAATCAATAAAGATAGAACGAATATTAATAGTTGCTTATGGATGGCTTGGGGAGAGAAATGTTGGGATTACAAGGTTTCCTCTTGAGGTAACAAAAGTATTAGAAAAATGTCATGACAAATGCATAATTCTCTATTACTAAAAGTCACCAAATTACACTATCTAAAGGGTAAATGATGTGAGATGTAAATTACATATCACTAAAGCTGTTCTTTAAAAGTCAATATAATTACTTGACTACTAAAGATAAATAAAAGGAATGTTGTTTTTTAACTTTTAATAAAACCACAATCAAATTCAGAATTCTATTTAGACAGATGACAGTTCTCAGGGTTTACCTTCTCTATAAAAACAACAACAAAATGAACCAGCAATGAATTCCCATTTGGATACAGCAAGAATTTTTAAGAGTCTGTAATCAAAAAATAAAAAGGCAGAAAATAACAAGTGTGAAGAAATGGTGACCCTAGAACATTGTTAATGAAAATGCACAGTTGCTTTGGGAAAACATTTAGTCGATCCTCCAAAGCCTAAACCCCTCCCCGCAATGCCTGTCCACACAAAAATATATGCATAAATACAGCAGCATGACTCAAAATATCCAGAAAATAAAAATAATCCAAATGTCCATCAAAAGGTAAATCAGTAAACAAACTATGGTATATGGAGGCAAGGAACAGAACACTGCAACACAGAATAGCCTGAATAATACAATGCTGATGTAACAGAAGGCAGACACAAAAGGCCACATATTTTTGGCTCCATTTGTAAAACTGATCAAAGAAAAGCAAATCTCCAAGACAAAGCTGATTATTAGGTATCTAGACCAGGCTAGGGTAGAAGGGAGTTAGCAGGTTATGGAACGTGACCCCTAATGCATTATTAGTGGTGGTCATGCTATAAGTTCTGAAGTAAACTGTTGAGTCAGTTGAGCAACTGCAGATATATTTAAACACACAGGTTCATATCACTTAAACTGGTCAATTGCATGTGAATATTAACAAAACAATCTATAACATCATCACTAACATTTAACAAAAGTAAATCCACACAATGACTTAGAAGTAATTGTTGTGGTTTGAAGGCTTATCTCTCCTCCCCATACTGAAAACCCACACTTGGAAAACAAACTCTATCTTCAATGCAACGGAGTTGGGATATATGACAATGGACGTGATGAGGTTATAAGGACAGAGCGAATGATTGTCAATTTCTCAGTAGTGTGTCCGTTATGAAAAAAAAAAGAGTTTAAGTTCCTATTGTTCTCTTTTTAATGCTCTTTTCCCCCTTTATCTTCTGTTACAGATGGTAAAAGAAGTAGACATAGACAGCAGCCCCCAGTCCTGGATGTCCTAGCCTCCAGAACTCTGAGCCAGCAATATTTTACTAGATTCAGTCTCAGGTATTATAATAGAGAATTACAAACAGACTAAGACAGTTTTCTTATAAATAAAACATCTCAAATACAGTCAATAAGGTTTGTATAACCGAGAAAATATATTAGGTCTGGCAGGACTGGGTTGTTGAATAATAATTTAAGGAGTTATAAATTCAAGAATCACAGAATTTCTTAGGAAAGTCATCTACTTCCCTTTTCTGCAGGAAGCACAGAACATCATAATTGTCTCTACAAATTTAAGCTCAATGTCTTTGTCTGTATGTGAAGAAGATACTATAACTGTTAGGATTCACTTTGTTATAGCAACTTCCCACTGGATAATGCCCTCAACCCATATTTATGGATTCTTAGCACGAGATAGGCAGTATTCTAAACTGTAAGTACAGAGAAGTAAATAACTTAAGATGACATCCCTGTCCTTTTGAGTTTATATTCTAGAAAACTAAGCTTCCCTACCACACACATTATTGGACTTTATAACAGGATTAAACAGTGTTATGAAAATTTCACCAGGTAAATAGGATAGATAGGTGAGGGGTGGTTAATAAAAGGCTGCTATTAAAACTATGAAAGTGCAGTTCTAAGGGACTCAAGTTTGAAGAGAGGCCAGCATGCAACAAAGAACATTCCACAGTAAGATCACAGAAGCCGCCACAGACCCTCTCTAGGTTCTGGCATTTATACCCTCTCACAAGTTCTTGGAATCAACTACAGCCAAGACAACACAGGACATAAATAACCTCACAACAACAACAACAAAAATCAAAAGAAAACAAGCAAACAAACACACTATCATCATCAACTCCACAACAAAAGGAACTACAATTCATTGCTCATTATTATCTATCAATATCAATGGACTCAACTCTCCTGTAAAAAGACACAGACTAATATAATGGTTGTGGAAACAGGATCCAACATTCTGCTGCATCCAAGAAACACACCTTTGCAACAATGACAGACATTACTTCAGAGTAAAGGTCTGGAAAAGGGTTTTTCAAGCAAACAGACCCAGAAAACAAGCTGGAGTAGCTATCCTAATATCTAATACAATATAGTTTCAACCAAAATTAATCAAAAAAGATGAGGAGGGGCACTTCATGCTCATCAAAGGAAAAATCCACCACGAGGGCATCACAATCCTAAACATCTATGCCCCAAATATGGGAGCACATGCATTTGTAAATGAAACATTATTAAAGCTCAAATCACAAATCAATCCCAACACCTTAATAGTGGGAGACTTCAACACTCCATTCTCACCAAGGGACAGATTATCAAAAGAGAAAATAAATAGAGAAATAATGACACTTACAGAGGTCCTAAATCAAATGGACCTAATAGATGTCTACAGAACTTTTCACCCAAACACAAAAGAGTATACCTTCTAGCACCTTACAGAACCTTCTCCAAAATTGTCAGACATAAAGCAAGACTTAACAGATACAAGAAGATTGAAATAATCACTTGTATCCTATCAGACCACCATGGCCTAAAACTAGACCTCAACAACAACAGAAATAACAAAAAGCCTACACAGACATGGAAACTAAAAAACTCTACTCAAGGACAGCTGGGTCAGGGAAAAAATAAAAATAGAAATTAGAGACTTCCTAAAATTCAATGAAAATGAAGGCACAACTTACCCAAATTTATGGGAAATGATGAAAGCAGTGCTAAGAGGAAAGTTCATAGCACTGAGTGCCTTCAGAAAGAAGTTTGTGACATCTCATGCAAGCAAATCAATGACACAACTGAAAGCCCTAGGAAAAAAAGAACCAGATGCACAAAAGAGGAGCAAATCGTTGGAAATCATCAAACTCAGGGCTGAAATAAATAAATTAGAAACAAATTAAACAATTCAAAGAATCAGTGAAACCAAGAGCTGGTTCTTTGAGAAAGATAGACAAACCCTTTGCCAAACTAACTAAAAGGCAGAGAGAAACTATCCAAATCAATAAAATCAGAAATTAAAAGGGGGACATAATGACAGACATTGGGTAAATTCAAAGAATCATTAGGTCATACTTCAAAAGCCTATATGCCACAAAATTTAAAAATCTAAATGAAATGGACAAGTTCCTTGATAGAGTCCATTTACCAAAGCTAAAACAAGATCAAGTAAATAGATTAAACAGTCCCATATCCCCCAAGGAAATAGAAGCAGTCATCAAAAGTCTCCTTGACAAAAAAACAAAAACAAAACAAACAAACAAACAAAAAAACAAGCAAGCAAAACAACAACAACAAATAAACCAACCCAGGGCCTGATGGTTTCAGTGCAGAATTCTACCAGACCTTTAAAGAAGAGATGATGACAATACTCTTCAAACTATTCCACAAAAACAGAAACAGAAGGAACATTACCAGACTCATTCTATGAGGCCACAGTAATCTTCATACCAACACCACACAAAGACCCAACCAAAAGGAGAATTTCAAACCTATCTCTCTTATGAACATTGATGCAAAAATACTCAATAAAATACAAACCGAATCCAAGAACACATAATAGATATCATCCACCATGACCAAGCAGGCTTCATCCCAGGCATGCAGGGGTGTTTCAATATATGAAAATCCATCAATGTAATCCACCACATAAACAAACAGAAGGAAAAAAAACCCACATGATCATCTCCTTAGATGCCAAAAAAGCATTTGACAAAATCAAACACACATTCATACATTTAGAGAGATCAGGGACACAAGGCACATACCTAAACATTGTAAAGGCAATATACAGCAAGCCTATAGCCAACATCAAACTAAACAGAGAGAAACTTAAATCAATCTCACTGAAATGAGGGACAAAGCAAGGTTGCCCACTCTCTCAGTATCTCTTCAACATTGTACCTGAAGTTCTAGCTAGAGCAATAGGACAACTAAAGGAGATCAAGGGAATAATACACATTGGAAACAAAGAAGTCAAAGTATCACTATTCACAGATGATATGATAGTATACTTGAGTGACCCCAAAAATTCTATCAGAACTCCTTCAGCTGATAAATGCCTTCAGCAAAGTGGCTGGATGCAAAATTAATTCAAAAATATCAGAAGCCCTCCTGTATACAAAAGACAAAAGGGCTGAGAAAGAAATTAGGGAAATAACACCCTTTACAAAAGCCTCAAACAACATAAAGTACTTTAGTGTGACTCTAACCAAGCATGTGAAAGACCTGTTTAAAAAAAAAGAAAAAAAAATTCAAGTCTCTGAAGAAAGAAATTGAAGAAGATATCAGAAGATGGAAAGATCTCTTATGCTCATGGATTGGTAGGATTAACATAGTGAAAATGGCCATCCTACCAAAAGCAGTCTATAGATTCAATGCAATTCCCATCAAAATACTAACACAATTTTTTACAAACCTGGAAAGAATAATTCTCAACTTCTTATGGAAAAACAAAAAAACCCAGAATTGTTTAAAAAAATCCTGTACCATAACAGATTTTTCTGGAGGTATCTCCATCCCTGATCTCAAGCTGTACTTTATTACTGTATAGAATAACAGTAATAAAAACTGCATGGCACTGGAATAGAAACAGAATGGTGGATCAATGGAATTGAATAGAAGACCCAGAAATCTACACCCACACATCTACAAATACTTGGTTTCTGACAAAGAAGCCAAAACCATACAATAGGGAAAAAAATGACAGCATCTTCAACAAATGGTGCAGGTCTAACTGGATGTCTACATGTAGAAAAATGCAAATAGATCCATATTTATCACCCTGTGCTAAACTAAAGTCCAGGTGGATCAAAGACATCAACATAAAACCAGACACACTAAACCTGGTAGAAGAAATAGTGGGAAAGAGCCTTGAACTCATTGGCACAGGAGACAACTTCCTGAACAGAACACCAACAACACAGGCTCTAAGAGCAACAATCAATAAATGAGACCTCATGAAACGGAAAAGAGTCTGTAAAGCAGAGGATACTGTCATCAGAATAAAACGTCAGCCTACATATTGGGAAAGGATCTTCACCAACTCTATGTTTGACAGAGGGCTAATATCCAGACTATATAAATAACTAAAGAAGATAAACAGCAGCAAACCAAGTAATCCAATTCAGAATGGGGTACAGAGTTAAACAGAGAATTCTCAATAGAGGAATACTGAATGGCAGAGAAACACTTAAAGAAATTTTCAGAGTCCTTAGTCATCAGGGAAATGCAAATGAAAACAACCATGAGATTTCATCTTACACCTATCAGAATGGCTAAGATAAAAAATTCAAGTGACAATACATGCTGGAGAGGATGTGGAGAAAGGGGAACCCTCCTCCATTGCTGATGGGAATGTAAACTTGTACAACCACTTTGAAAATCAACCTGGCACTTCCTCAGAAAATTGGGAACAGTGCTACCTTAAGATCCAGCTATATTACTCCTAGGCATATTTCCAAAATATGCTGAACTATACAACAAGGACATTTGCTCAACCATGTTTGTAGCAGCTTTATTCGTAATAGCCAGACTCTGGAAACAACCCAGTTGTCCCTCAATGGAGGAATGGATACATGTGGTACATTTACACAATGAAATACTACTTAGCTATTAAAAAAAA
Organism: Meriones unguiculatus; assembly: GCF_030254825.1. NCBI lineage: Eukaryota > Metazoa > Chordata > Mammalia > Rodentia > Muridae > Meriones > Meriones unguiculatus. Next base: position 84,452,296 of record NC_083353.1, read on the forward strand.
AGGAAACCATGAAATTTTCATGCAAATTGTGGGAACTAGAAAAGATCGTCTTGAGTGAGGTATCCCAGAAGCAGAAAGACACACATGGTATATATTCACTCATAAGTGGATATTAGTCATATATTATAGGTTAAACATACTAAAATCTATAGTCCTAAAGACGCTAAACAAGGAAGACCCTAGGGAAAATGCTTAATCTCCTTATTCTGAAGGGCAAATGCGTAGGCATTGGAAACAGAAGACAGGGAACAGGAGCATAACATTGTCAGCCTCTACTGCTCAAGGTTTTGAAGCAGAGGCTGAGACTCATAGCCAAATTTTGGGCAGAGTTCAGGGAATCTTAGGAAAGAAGGGGGAGATAGAAAGACCTGAAGGGGACAGGAGCTCCAAAAGGAGAGCAACAGAGCCAAAAATCCTGAGCCCTGGTTGTTATCCCAACCAAAAACAATGCATGGAGAGGACCTAAAACCCCTGTTCAGATGTAACCCATAGACTCAGTCTCCAAGTGGGTTCCCTAATAAGGGGAGCAGGGCTTTTCTCTGGCCTGAACTCAGTGACAGGCTCTCTGATCACCTCCCCCTGGGGAGGTGCAGCCTTGCAAGACCACAGAGGAGGACAATACAACTAGTTCTGATGAGACCAGAGCTAAGGTAAAACAGAAGGGGAGGAGGACCTCCCCTATCAATGGATTAGGGGAGGGGCTTAGGGAGAGAGGAGGGAGGGAGGGAGGGAGGGTAGGATTAGGAGGAGACAAGGGAAGAGGACACTGCCTGGATAGGGATACAAACTGAATAAATGATAATAAAAAATAAAAAAAGAATTAAACTATCTGCAACTGGCATAAATCACACCCCTGCTAGAGCATGAGACAATCATAGTTAACGGCCATGGACAAACTGAAGCAGCCCTATATCCCACACCTGGGATTAAGACAAAAACATGTTCATATAACGTAACTGGATTTTTAAAGAAACCAAAACTCTCATTACAGTCTTCTGGCCTCTGTGGGCAGCAGGCACACATGTGATGCATAGACATATATGCAGACAAAACTCCATACACATTAAAAAAAAAAATCTGAGTGGCAGAAGAGATCAGAAAGAAATTAAAAGAAAATAATACTGCTTATAATAGCATCAAAACAACAATAAAACAAAAGCAAAGAAAGCCTTATGTGTACATTTAAACATGGAAGCTAAAGATTTGGACATTGAAAACCACCCACAGCAATGGGAAAAAGAAAACATAGAAGGCACCCAAATTGGACTAGAAGGGGTAAAATTGCCTGTTTGTAGATCCTATGACCTTATATGTAGAAAACTTTGATTCTATTAAAATGGAATAAGAATTAAGTAAAGTTACATTTCTATATATTAATGGCAAACTAACCAAAAGGAAATCAAGAAAATTCCATTTTTCAAAATAAAACTAACCAATTTCATATAGTACCAGGAAAGACCATGAATAGCCAAAATAATCTGAAGCAAAAAGAATAAAGCTTCAGGAGGCTCATATTACTGGAAATCAAGATATATTACAAAGCACAATATTACCCATAAAAACACCGATCAATGAAATAGATGATAGTCCGGAAATAAACCCATAAAATTGGTGGCCAATTGATTCTTGAGAGAGTTTCAAAACACAGGCACATGAGGACAACTCTAACTATACTTAGTGGGTATTTTTCTCAAGTTCTGAGGTGAGGAGGGGGTATTTTTGAGAAGGTGTGGGGGGAACTAAAGGGGAAGATGGGAGGATACAGTCATATTTCATTGTCTCATATATGAAATTCTCAAAACTAAAGAAAAAATAAGATTCAGATGCAAGACTAGAAACTAAAATACCTCTACAGAAAGCAACATGATATTAACCTAGGGAGTAATTTCTTGAATATGACTCTTAAATCACAGGCAACAAAAACAAAAAAAAATAGATAAATAGCATCTGCAGCAAATGAAAAGGCAACTGTGCAGCAAAGAATGTAACGAAAAGAATGAAGAGACAGCCTACAGGGCGAGACAAAGTATTTGAAAAACCACACATCCCACAAGGGGCTAACACCTAAAATGAAGAAGAAACTGCAACTTTCCGACAACTGAAAAATAATCTCATTACAAAACACGAAAGGGCCTGACTAGACATTTCCCCAAAGAACAGCAGAATAGACTGGTGATTATAAATGAACAAGAGACATATGGAAAAAAAATGTTCATCATTAAAGCCACTGTAAGAGATCAACTTACACCTGTTAGATGATGAATAATATAGGTGTTGACAAGGATGTGGAGAGAAAGGAATTCCCGTACACTCCTGGTAAGACTGTAAATTAGCACAACCATGTTGGAAAATGGTGTTGAGGATCCTCAGAAGACTAGAAAAGAATTACCACATAACCCAGTGATCCTGCAACTGGGTATAGACCTAAAGGAACCGAAAATACTGTTCTCCAGAGGTATCCACACTCCATTTTCATGGTAGCATTTTTACAACGGCCACGAAAAAAATGCAACTAGGCCACTTAAAATGGATTTTGAATGTGACATAAACACTCTTAACCTTTAAATAGGCAGAAAATTCTGTCATTTGTAACAATGCAGATAAGCCCAGTGTGCATTATTCTCTGTGAAACATGGCTTTCACAGAGACTCCAATGTCAGAGTCATAGGGTGGCGCTTATGTGGGCATAATTGAGCTCTGGGAAAAAGAGAATAGAATAGTGACTAGCACACGGGGTGGGGGATGGGGATGGATGGGGAAGGAGAGAATAGAATGATTGATAACAGAGGCCGGAGGGAGGGTGCATGAGAGGAGAGATACTGCTCATGGCGGACAGTGTCAGTTACACAGGCACAAGCTCTGCTGTTGTCCTGCCCAGTAGACTGACTGGCTAATAACAACATCTATTGTGTTTCCAAATAATTATCAAAAAGCATCTTAAATATCACCCAGGAATGGCCACGGGTGCTTATAAATGCAGCATCGAGATGGGCAGATCCCAAGAGGCTTCTGGATATCCAGCCTAGATGGGAAGGGGACATGAAGTTCACTGAGCAACTTTCTCAAGGTACTAATGTAGGAAGTGAGAGTTGAAGACACCTGACATCCTCCTCTGGCATGTTCACACATTTGCACACACCCATACACATGTGCCCTCCCAAACACACACACAAAGTGAGGGAGAGGAGAAGGGGAAGGATGAATGGGGGAGGAGTAAAAGGAGAGGAAGGGCAGGAAGAACAGATAAAAGCCACAGCAGGGTGGAAGAAACCCAGCTCAAGAGATTTGCTCTGGGTATCACAAAATAAGCATCTCCCACAGTGGAACGCTTCATAAATTGTGAAAGCGACTTCTTTTATAACACACTCTTTGCCAACTGCCTCTAACATAGTTACATGTTTATTATCGTGTTTTCCGTCTCTACAAAGACCTTGTCTGCACAGATGTTTGTCTGACCTATGAAGTATGACTCCCTCTTCCAATCCCAAATAGCCTGAAAGATCTCTCAAAACTCCTAGAATGTATGAAACATTCACAGCTCAACTGAGCATTTTAGGTAAACAAAATGTAAGCAACGTGCCTAACACTAGCATTAGCCTACAGCTGCTATGTTCTATAAACAGAATCCTCTCAAAATATACTAACTGAACATGCAAATCTCTAATCCCTGAGGAATCTTACATCCAAAATATATACATGCTACTTACTCCTCAATGCCAGTTAATTTACTATCTGCTGACTGTTGGGAGACTATTTATTTGGGGTCAGGCTAAAAAGAAAATCCATGTAGAGATAGATGAATATGATGATCAATAAACAGAAAGTTCAAAGACAGGTGTATACAAGACGCCATGTTCTTGGAGTTGACCCTATATCAGTGTTTCTCAACCTTCCTCATGCTGTGACCCTTTAATGTATTTCCTCAAGTTGCGGTGACCCCAACTATAATTTATATTCATTGCTATTTCATAACTGTAATTTTGCTACTGAATGGTGTCTCAGTTCCTAAGACCATCAGACATACATGTTTTCCAATGTTTGTGGCCCACATGTTGAGAACCACTGCCCTAAAAGGTACATATGACTATCTATCTCCACATGTGCTCTGATCCACCTATCCGTTCTTGGATATAGGAAGCACTCCTTCACCAAACTGCAGTGTTAATGTAATGTGACTGATCATCCAAGGTTAACATGAAACTCCAGACCAGGAGGACCCTAGAACTAGAAATCCCTCTTCTGTACTTAGACAAGAATATAGGAATGTCTACCGAGAGAGAGAGAGAGAGAGAGAGAGAGAGAGTCTGTGTTGGGGAAGGGGCAGAATTGGAAAGATCAACTCCCTTGAATTTTATTTTAGAGACTAATTTGTTCTTGGTGCTGCTTGTGAGTTTTATTTAGTTTTCTTGCTTTTTCTCCTTTCTCTCCTTCAAAGTAGAAGACAAGTTGTAACTGTGAATGCAGTTTCTCCAAGTCTCTTGCTTTTCTTTCCTGGATTAGCTGTCAAGACGTTCTAATCATCCTGAAAAGGGGAGCAAATCCCTTCATCCAAGATAAAATCCACGGCAATATTTTGGAGATCTGGGTGAGCATGGGAAGGAAAGAGAAATGATGACTTTTATCCACTGAGCAAAACTCCTTATAATTAGGTTGGTGGTTTCTATGGTAACGAATAGCTGACTCTTTTATTTGAAATAAAAAATAGCAACACTCCAGCTGTCCTTGCTGTCCAGACCCACCAAAGCAAATGAGAGATTTGATTTCACATTTGCTATGATTGCTGATGACTTTAAACCACGTATTTTACTTGTTGCCAAGTTTTGTGGAGACACTAAGTTCCATTCCTTTGAGAAAGCAGGTGTGAAAAACAAAAGGAAAAAAAAAAAAACCAAACAAAACAACCAAACAAAAAACCAAACCAAAACAAAGCACCTTTTCCCCTCTGCAACAAATATGGTGTTTGCTTCTCTCTTCCTAATTATCATTGTTTTTAAAAATCAAGCTGACTCCTTGAAGAAAACCATGGGTGATGGTTCATCTTAGAAACATCTTACAGTAACACCATCTATCCTCACTGGAGGCTTTACCAGGTGCCAAGTACTGCTATGGGCTTTTCCTGCACCATCTGACAAACGCAGAGCAACCTCAACACGAGCTCGGTTACCATGTCCATTTGGCCATAAGAAGATCTATGAGTTGGCAGGGACACAGGGATGGTAGACTACGCTAATCCATTTTTGTTGTCACTGCATAAGCTACACCAGAAAAATGTCATTTACATATGCAGAACATGCTAGAAATTCTCCCCAATGAAGACTGTCAAACTGAAATGTTCTGAGTTATTTATAAGAAAGGTCACCTTCCGCCTCTCATCCCACGAGGCACCAGGATGCCAATGGTTTCTAGGAATCCTAAATCCTCTCGGGAAGATCAACCTGTCGCCCACAGAGATGACAGTCTGAAAGGCAGAGTCGTTGTCAACATTTACATCATCAAAGAGTTAAAGAGCTCCTGGTATCCAGCCCTGGATGCTGAGAAACTCAGAAGAGTGACATCGTTCAAGGCCATGAACATGAACACCATCACTGATGGTGACAAGTAGGACACACCTGGAAGAAAAACCAGGTTTAACCCGGATAACAGCAATGGACAGTGACTTGGAGAAGAGTGAAGGCCATGTGGAGAATTAGAGGCAAGGGAATAACAGCGTGTCTGAGGAGTCTTGGCTCCAGGATATGGTGGAGGTTGGCGAGAAAAAAAAATCTAAAGAGTTCTGTGACGTGAAGTGACTTGCACGTCTCAATGTTGAGGAAACAGAAGAGAAAACAGCTAGTTCTGGAAGAGAGTTTGCTTCTCTTCCACAGTGGGTAGAACTCTAAATTAAGGTTCAGGGGTAGAGGACTTTTCTACAAGTCTGCATTAGTTCAAAATTTGTATGCACACAACTCTGGGAACAAGCCACCTTGGCTATGAATTATAAGAATAGTCATGGGTTATCTGTTTACAAGGTACTTGCAGCAAGAAGCATGTAAATCCTTTAGAACCAATCAGGGGATGTATTTCCGCAGGACGCTACAGACTCTGTTGTGTGAGGCAGAATCTCTTACTTTACTTAGAACTCACCCATTGGGCTTTACTGGTTGACCAGCAGCCCCAGGGATCTTCTGTCACTACCTCATCAGCACTGTGACTACAAGCTCATGGCACTACATCCAGCTTTTGCCATGGGTTCTGGGATCAAATTTGGGTCCTTATGTTTGCATGGCAAGCACTTTACTAACTGAGCTTCCTCTCTGGCCTCAAGACAACAGTTAAAAGAAACAATTATTCTAATTAATATGTCATCCTGTGTACTGCATTCTGAGTTTTGAGACAATGAAAATGGAATTTCAAATCTGTCTCCCTTGTTTACTAGTCCTGTAGATTCTCGTAAGTTTCCAGGCCCTCTAGGTCTCACTTTTCTCATTTATAAAATGTGGCTACTATGGCACCTCCTGTATTAAACAAGTGTTAGGATTCAATGAGATGCTGTGCCTAGTATTCTCAGCACAGCAGCGGGCTAATAGAGCTGACTGAAGTAGCTAATGGTTATGAACAGGAAGATGTTCATTTGCTCATTCTGTATTGTACTTTGCTTCATGCTAGGCCGCTGATTGGTTCTAAAGGATTTATGTCGCACATAGCAGGCTTTTGTTGTTGTTTCCTCTGGCCTCTGTGCATACACGTGTACAGTAACAGGGAAACAACAACAAAAGCCTGCTATGTGCAATGCACTAGTTTATATCCATGAGTTGATATGGCATGCCACCTGCTTCTTGGTAGTGGAGAACTCACAAAGAAGGGGCTTTGGAAGTGGTAGGACGAGACCTGTATTTTTCTAGCAAAATTCAGTATCATGGAGAAACACGCAAGTGATTCCTTTGTATACTCTCACAGTCTTTTAAAATGGATTTTGCTGATTCTATGTTTCAACTTCCACCTGACCCCTGGGAATGCTGACAAGAGGCTTAGCAAAGGCCAGCCATCTGAGCAAGAGTGGAGCAAATACAGTAGAGAAAGCTGCAGCCTCGCAACACTAAGTTGTAAAGTCATGAGGTTTTGGATACATTCTGTCTAGGTGTTTTAGTAACCCCAAACAACCAAGAATTAAACTGTCATATTCTCTCTCTCTCTCTCTCTCTCTCTCTCTCTCTCTCTCTCTTTCCCCTCACTCTTTCTCTCTTTCTCTTTCTTGGCTAGAAAATAAACTGCCAATAAATAAATTATAAAGATTGGAAAAAATACAAATATTAACACAGGGAAACACAGGAGTTATACACAGAGGTAGGCATGGGACACTCAAAACAATGGGCTAAAATACCAGCGTTTAAATTTCATGTGTACACAGAAAGAAAGAAAGAAAGAAAGAAAGAAAGAAAGAAAGAGAGAGAGAGAGAGAGAGAGAGAGAGAGAGAGAGAGAGGATGGACAATGGAGTGACAACATAAATTATAAAAACGTAGGAGGAAAATACATGGGTAAAGACTTCCTGTTCTGCAGATAAAGTCTCCTGAATAATGCTCACCAAAGTCCACCTGTCTTGGCCATCTGTCTAAACACCCACTCCAATTTCTTTTCCTATGAAAATTCCTTTCCTAAGCAGATAGAGAAATCATAGACATTAAGGCTGATATTTGCCTTTACCGTTTACCAATGAATATGGATATAAATTTCTTTTTACAAAAAAAAAAATCAGCTTTGGAGACAAATCCCTGAGTCTGCAGGAGTCTGAAGGAGTCTGCAGTTTCACTGAATGTCACATAAAATATGCCCCAAATCCTGGGGGCGGGGAAGAATGGTACTTCGTCCCAAGTTATACTGCAAAGCCATAGTATCAAAAACAGCATAGCACTGGACAAAAACAGATGCACAGATCTGTACAACAGAGGACTCAGATAGAAACTCATATAGCCATAGTCACCTGATCTTATAAACAAACAAACAAACAAGTAAATAAAATAAATGGCGGCTTCTTCGGCAAATGATGCTGGGGAGAAAAATGGATGTCCAAATGCAGAGAATGAAACTAGATCCTTATCTCTCACCCTGAGCAAAAAGTTCAAACAAATGAATCAATAGCCTTAACTTAGACCTTAACAATCAATAGCCTTAACAATAGATCTCAAACTGTTAGAGGAAAACATAGATAAAACACATAAATATAGGCTTTCTGTAAACAATGCCATTGCTCCAGAAGTAATAACAACAACTGACAAATGGGATCTTCTGAAATTAAGTCTTCTGAATGGCAAAGGGAACAATCAAATGAAGAGAAAGCCTACAGAATGGGAGAGAATCTTTGTAGATGTGCACAGCTGACAGGTGATTAATATCTGGACTCCATAAAAATACTTACATCAAACACCACAATCAATAAGTGGGTGAACAAATACATGGTTTTCAAACGATTAGGCACAAATATCCCATAAACATAGGAAAAATGTCTACTGTCACTATCAGAGAAATGCAAATTAAATTGTTTGTTTGCTTATTTGTTTGGTTTTTTGTGCATTTTTCTATACTTCCTATATAGTTCAAAGTGAAAATTTTAATATGCCCTGCTGACTTCAGTAGCCATCTAGCTCTTCTGAAAACTAAGGTGTTATGTATGTGCTATATTTCCAGAAAACCATGTTATATTTGGGGTTAGAAAATGTCCTGAAAACTAAGCTGCTTCTGAAATAGTCAAAGATCTGTATGACAAGAACTTCAAGTCTCAGAAGAAAGAAATTGGAGAAGATATCAGAAGATGGAAAGATCTCCCATGCTCATGGTCAGCAGGAGTAACATAGTAAAAATGGCTGTCTTACTAAAGGCAGTCTATAGATTCAATGCAATACCCATCAAAATATCAACACAACTTTTCACAGAGCTCGAAAGAACAATTCTAAACTTCACATGGAAAAACAAAAGTACAAGAATAGCTATAACACTCCTCTACAATAATAGAACTTCTGGAAGTATCTCCATCCCCAACCTCAAGCTATACTACAGAGCAATAGTAATAAAAACGGTATGGTACTGGCATAGAAAGAGGCTGGTTGATCAATGGAATCAAATCAAAGATTCATAAATAAACCCTCACATCTTTGCACACCTGATTTTTGACAAAGGAGCCAAAATCATGCAGTGGAAAAAAAGACAGCCTTCAACTAATGGTGATAGTATAACTAGATATCTACATGTAGAAAAATGCAAAGAGATCCATATTTATCACCCTGCACTAAACTAAAGTCCAAGTAGATCAAAGGCCTCAACATAGAACCAGATACATTAAATCAGAAGAAAGTGGGGAAGAGCCTGGAACATGTTGGCACAGAAGACAGCTTCCTGAACAGTACACCAACAGTACAACCCCAGGCTCTAAGTTCTACCTTTAATTAATGGGACATCTTGAAATTGAAAAGCTTCTGTAAAGCAAAAGACATTATCAATAGAATGAAACAGCAGTCTACAGACTGAAAAAAAGATCTTCACCAATTCTACATCTGACAAAGGGCTAATACTCAGAATATTGAAAGAACTCAAGAAATTAAACACCAACAAACCAAATAGTCCAATTAAAAAAATGTGATAGAGAATTCTCAACAGAGGGATCTTAAATGGTAAAGAGGCACTAAAAGAAATGCTCAATGTCTTTAGCCATCAGGAAAATGCAAATCAAAAAGAATCTGAGATTCCATTTTATACCCATCAGAATGGCTAAGATCAAAAACTCAGGTGAGAATACATGCTGGTGAGGATGTAGAGAAAGAGGAACACTCCTCCATTGCTGGTGGAAGTGCAAACTTGTACAGCCACTTTGGAAATCAATCTGGTGCATTCTCAGAAAACTGGGACTAGCCACACCTCAAGACCCAGCTATATCACTTCTGGGCATACATCCAAAAGATTCTCCACCATACAACAAGGACATTTGCTCAACTATGCTTATAGCAGCTTTGTTCATAATAGCTAGAAACTAGAAACAACCTAGATGTCCCTCAACCAAAGATTGGATAAAGAAATTATGGTACCTTTACACAATGAAATATTTCTCAGCTATTAAAAACAAGGAAATCATGAAATTTACAGGTAAGTGGATGGACTAGAAAGATCATCCTGAGTGAGGTAACAGAGACCCAGAAAGATACACATGGTATATACTCACCTATAAGCAGATTTTAGTCATATAAGACAAGATAGACATACTATAATGTCCAGACCCCAAGAAGATAAGTAAGATAAATAAGGTGGGTATCTTAGGTTTCATGTCAATCCACTAGTTAGGGGAGTAGGGGATAGGAGTTATCTCTGACATAGACTATGTTGCTTGCTTTTTGATCACTTCTCCCTTGATGGGACTAACTTACCAGGCCACAGGGGAGGAAAACAAATTTAGTCCTCATGTGAATAGATGAACTGAGCATCTGGGTAGGGGGGCTTCCCTATTCTGAGGAATAGGGGAGAGGGATGCAGGAGGGAGGAGAAGAGGGAGGGGCCTATGACAGAGATGTAAACTGAATGAATTTGAAAAAGGAAAAAAGAAAGTACAATTAAGAAAGAAAAAAGAAGGAGGGAAGGAAGGAAGGAAGGAAGGAAGGAAGGAAGGAAGGAAGGAAGGAAGGAAGTTAAGTTAGTTTGTTCCAGGTGTATAATAGGAAACTATTACTGGGGTTCTAGAAACATAAAAACTCTTAGAGCTTCATGACCTGAGCTGTAGTGGTTCTCAACCATCCTAATGCTAACAATTCTTTAGTTTAGCTTTCATGTTGTGGTGACCCCCCAGCCATAAAATTATTTCATTACTATTTCACAATGGAACTTTGTTATTGTTATGAATCATAATGTAGATGTCTGATACGTAGGATAGCTGATATGTAACTCCCAAAGGGATTGTGACCCACAGGTTGAGAACCACCACTAGGAGACACTGGGTCTCAGAGAGCCAGGTATACGTCCCTGCTTCATTATCGCTACACATTCCTTTTCTAAAAGGATAGCCTACCCTCGCCTCAGTGGCTAGTCTTAGTCCCTGCTCTGCAATTTTCTGCATAAACTGATACCAAACAACATAGTTTATTGTAGGATTGTTGAGTCCTAATGTTTGATTAGACATAAGATGATCCAGTAGACATTGGAGCAACAAAAACAAAAATCACTCATTGAAGCATGGGAGACAAAAGTTCTGTAAAACAAACACTGTTAATGAGGCTGTAGGGAGATAGCACAAGAGCTTCCATCGTCCAGGCACAATAAAATGGATACAAATGGGAACTCAACAGAGATTGTGACAGGACCTGCACAGGGTCAAACCAGACAAAATCCCAGCACTGAGAAGGGCAAGTGACCACAGTCCCATCCCTAACCCAGAAGCTATTTGTAATTGATACCTGCTGGGTGGGAAAGGAAACATCCGTTTTCTCTACTGGAGTGTTATTGAGTATGTCACTCATACTTCAGGACAGGTTCACGCCCAGGAGCAGGTGAGCAACACAGAACAGATTCTATGTTTTCATGTGTGTGCTTCTTGTTCTGTTTTGGCAAATATATATATATATATATATATATATATATATATATATATATTTGTCTTATTGATTTTCAATTTTTGTGGGTTTTTTTCCTGTTTTCATTCTTTTGTGATTTTATTTTTGAGTGAGAAAGCATGAACTTGAGATAGAGAGGTAGGAAGGAGCTCAGAGGACTGGGAGGGAAAAAATAGAATCAAAATATATTGTATAAAATATTAAATAATAAAAAAATTTTTTGTTTGTTTTTCGAGACAGGGTTTCTCTGTGTAAATCTGGCTGTCCTGAAACTCACTCTGTAGAACAGGCTGGCCTCAAACTCAGAGATCCACCTGTCTTTGCTCCCAAGCACTGCAATTAAAGGCACATGCCAACATGACTGCTTAAAATAGGAAAAACTTATTTTGTTTATTTGTTTTAATTTTGAATTTTTTTTGAGATAAATTCTCTTTATGTAGTCCTAATTGTTTTGGACCTCTCTATGTAGACCAGGCTAGTCTGGAACTTACAGAGGTCCACCTGCCTCTGCTCTCAAGAGCTGAAATTAAAGGTGTTTGGTCCCATGCCCAGCAAAATATAGTTTTTAATTAAAAGTACATTGATAAAATAAACAAAGGCACTTAAAGTTTTGTTTTTGAAAGGATCAAGTAACCAAACTTCAGTGTGAACTGTCACAGATAACACATTAATTAGAATTAACCACTTTTCACGTGCTCTTTAGTCAAATATAGCATATAGCTATCACGACAGACAATGCACACTGTTGCTTCATTTCTATAGTAATAGTCACTGTATCTGCTTTGGGCAGGGTCACTATTCAGGACTGATAAGATATCCAACATGCCTAGAACAGGCAAACAGCATTGCCAATGCTACAAGAAGAATGTTATTAAATTCCTGAGAGCTGGTGAGATGCCTCTGTACACAAGGACTCTTGCTGCCAAGCCTGCTGATCTGAGTTCAAGTTCCCATGTGATCGGAGAACAGACTTTCCTGCAAGTTGTCCTTTGACAGACAGACAGACAGACAGACAGATACACACCTGAATAATAAATACTAAATGGATATAGTGTCTTTAAGATTATTTTATTTTTAAGTGTGTGTGTGTGTGTGTGTGTGTGTGTGTGTGTGTGTGTGCGCGCCCATGCACGAGTACAGGCACCTGTGCCAGCCAGAGGTAGCAGATCCCCCTGGAGCTGGAATTACAGCCAGTTGTGAGCTGTCCGGTATGGGCTTTGAAACTTGAACTCGGCTCCTCTAGAACAATGCAGCCATCTCCCCAGCGCCCACCCCCAGTCATTTTTAAAGTACCCATATCAAATTTATTACTAGGGATTCCAGGGAGCAGGGGAAGCAGCAGAGATGCCTCAGACACAAAGTTTTAGGCATGTCAGAGCATTCAGGGATCAAGAAAAATGAGAATTTCATAAAGTGTTGCTAAAAGATCAAAGGACTAGGTATGCAGGTTAGAGGTGTACTTCCCTGGCATCCAGGGGACTTGAGGTTTAATTCCTAGTAAATTGGTACAAAAAAATGAGTTGATGGTAAAGAAAACAGCAAAAAAATCTTAAGAAGAAATGGGGTTAATCTGCTCCTCTCATTTTCCTTTTCTTCTCTAAAGTCCTAGCTCTGCTCAGGTCCTGCCATCACTTAAGATTAGTCTGGGCCAGGTTTGGTGGTGAATGCCTGTAATCCTAGCACTCAGAGAGACAGAGACAGGCAGACCTCTGTGAGCTCGAGGCCAACCTCTTCTAAAAATTGAGTCCAGGACAGCCAAGGCTAAACAAAGAAACCATGTCTCAAAAAGGAAAGGATTAAAAAGATTAGTTTGTCCAAGCACCTGACTTTTGCTCTTCTGTGGGGGTAGGGGGTAGGGGTTTGGGGGAGATTCCCTACCACAGATCTTCACACTCATGGAAACCAGGCAGTTCTTGGTTACACAGCACTTGACATCACCCTGAGGTGTGACAAAAGAGGCAAGGGTCCAAGAAATGTACCCAAACAATTGCAATGGAAGGCCACTGGGGAGGAAAATGATGTATGTTGTGTATTTCACATGATTAGAACAGTCCTGAAGGCTCCTCCATCCATCAGTCTTCGGACCAGGGAGAGACACTAACTCAGACAAAGCCCCTCCACCAACAGCCAACCCGCTTTTGGGAATGCTGAATTTCATATTCTCGGCCCTTCCCATGGGATCCTTACTCACAATAGGCTGCTCTGAGGGGACCTGCCTCCCCTTCCCTTCTCCTTCATTAACAACAGCAGGGGTCAGATGCTGCAGACTAGCGATCCGCACCAGACAAAGATGATTTAAATGGCAAATGAATACAGTATATGGGCGCAATCAAAATCAGCTCCATGAAGGCCTCACTCCAGGCCCAGAGTATTTTAAAGCATGAGCAGAACTGTCAACAAAGTCTAAAGACAGACAAGTAAAAACAAAACCTACCACCATCGTTGCACTGCTGGGAAAGACAATGTTTTATATTCTTTCTAGCAAAGAACTGTACCTCGGACAGTCAGTGGGATAGAAGCTGTGCTACAGTGGCCTTCTGAGCTATCTGAAGTTCCAACGGAGGAACTGGGTTGTTCTGGAGCTTTGGGGGTCCAGCATGGTCAAAGAGATGCTACATCTGGATCCTCAAAGAGAAGAGCATGTGCCCCCCGGAGAGCTGTTCCTCCTAACAGCCCACCTCTTATGACTCAACTACATTTTCCCACTTGGTGTTGGAAAGTATCTTCTTTCTACTGGTTCAATCTCTGTTGCAACAGAAAACAAAACAAAACAAAAAAAAGAAAGATGGGAGGGAGTGAGGGAGAGTGGAAGAAGAGGGAATGAGTAAAAGAAGGATAAAGGAAGGAGAGAAAAGAAAGGACAGAGGGAGGACAAACCCATACAGCATTCAAGGATGGGTTTCTGCCATATGCTTCCTTGCTCTGTTGGATGCCTTATTTAGAGCATGATTTATCAGCCCATGGAATTTGGGGAGGTGACATCTGTTCTTCTTCAAATGGGAGATGGGACTGATCTAGTGGCTTGCCTTCCCGTTGCAGCTCACCAGAAACAGTAAATCAGAACAGCAGCGCGTCTTGGAAGGACTCCACTTGAAATAGATAAGGGTGTATGATGGTGTGTGTGTGTGTGTGTGTGTGTGTGTGTGTGTGTGTGTGTGTGTTGTATACTCACATGTGTGTAGGGGGGAGTGCTTGTGTGGATGACAGAGGAATGTATCAGGGATGTTCTACTCTAACATTCTCCTGAGACAGGTATCTCAGTGAACCTGGAGCTAGGCTGATCGCCAGCAAGCCCCAGGGATCCTCCTGTCTCTGCCTTCCCACCCCAGTGTTCAAGTTACTGGTATGTCCGCATGCCTGGCTTCTTACATAGGTTCTGGGGATTGAAGTTTCAGTCCTCGTGGTAGCTCACAAGTACTCTTGTCCAGAGAGCCATCTTCCAGCTCCCACCCATCAAGGATTCTCAATCCAGCTGTGAAGCACTTGCCAGCCAATGACTGTGATAAAAGCCAACATCTACTACTTGTCTCAGGATTCAACCAACTCAATCAATTCTTTAAAAACTGTTCTCTCCAGATCTCCAGCCAGCCACACACACACACAAAAACAAAAACAAAAAAAAAACAAACAAAAAAACAAAAAAAAAAAAACCCAATTTACCTTTTGTTGTTGCTGTTGTTATTTTGTTATTTTTGAAAGAAGGTCTCTCACTATGTGGATCTGGTGGGCCTCAAACTCATGGAGATCAACCTGCCTTGGCTTCCTCAGTCAGGAAAGTACATTCCTTCCAACATGAGAACCTGAAGTCTATCCTCACATTTAAAAGCCAGGCTGGAGAGATGGTTCAGAGGTTAAGAACACTGGCTGTTGTGGCAGCTCAGTCTCCAAATGGGCTCCCTAGTAAGGGGAACAGGGGCTGTCTCTGACATGAACTCAGTGGCTGGCTCTTTGATCACCTCCCCCTGAGGTGAGGGCAGCCTTACCAGGCCACAGAGAAAGACTATGAAAGATGGTCTTGATGAGACCTGATAGACTAGGGTCAAATGGAGGGAGAGGAGGTTCTCCCCTGTCAGTGGACTGGGAAGGAGCATGGGAGGAGAAGAGGGAGAATGGGATTGGGAAGGGACGAAGGTAGGGGCTACAGCTGGGATATAAAGTGAATAAATTTTAATAAGTAAAAAACATTTTTTTAAGTAAAAAGGGGACTAAATAAATAAATGCTGTTTCTCCCACCACAAGCTGCCTGTGATCCAGATTCACCACTAGGCTTTCCGGGCAATGGACTGGTATAATAAATTCAAATGTAATTAAAAAACAAAACAAAACAAAACAAAACAAAACAAAACAAAACAAAAACAAAAAAACCACTGGCTGTTCATCCTGAGGTCCTGAGTTCAATTCCCAGTGACCACATGGTGTCTCATAACCATCTATAGTGCGATCTGGTGCCCTCTTCTGGTACGCAGACTGTATAAGCAATAAATGCTGTATAAGTAATAAATAAATAAATCTTAAAAAAAAAAAAGCCAGGCATGGCAGTATGTACTGTAATCCAGTATTTGGTGATGGTTGGTGATAGTGGATATTTACATATGCATAATGTTTTAGGGGATGAGATCCTCATTTGAGATCATTATGTATAATTCTCAGATACCATATATATATTGGCTGAAAGTAATTTTCTTAAACACTGTCAGTTTGACCACATTTTGTCACAAAGTCAGATGTTGGATTTTTCCATCTGTAGCACCATGTTGGTGCTGAAGATAATTTAGATGCTGGAATATTGTAGATGTCAGATATTTGGATTAGCAATCTGCCCTTTCCAACTTATTTCCAACAATTATTTGAGTTTCTCCCCCAAGAGAATAAAGACCATAAATTGCATCCTCCTGAAGCTATGGGAGAACTGAATTGAAGGACTTAGCATGTTAAATGTCAGGGTGTTGGCATCACTAACAGTAAGCGCCATTTCTACTATTTCTGGTTTGTAAAGTCCTACCACATTTCATCATAATATAAAAGTATGTGCTGGGCTCCTTGTACACTGTACTCGGAGCTCTCTCCAGAACATGAGCCAGGCAGAGGGCTAGTCCATTTCCAAATTTCTTCCTTCCCCATCCCCTCACTCACTTTCTTCTTTTCCATCCAGTATTGCCGCCCTTGCACAAAGATTCTGGTGGCCTGTACCTGCTGTTCTCACACTCATCCTCAGGGACCTTCAATGGTGGTTTTGGAAGCATAAAGCAAGTGATGGCCCAGGACCACAAGAGGAAGAGATGGGAATAAACACAGGCCCTTCTGCTTCTTCAAGAAGAACAGACTAAGCCACATTAAACATCACAGGGACTTCTCCCTATTTTGCTTAGTGACAGCTTATATAGGGTGCTGATTTGTGACTAAACAATTAATTATCTGCTTGTTTCTGACTGGATTTAAAGCCCATTCATGGGAGAGAGTGTATGTCTGATTCTATGAATTTGACAAAAAAACCCCATAGTTTCATAAGCCCCAAGGGTGAACCTACCACTATTATTTTGCTAAATGGACACAGTACCAAGCTTCCCTTTAAATATCATCTCTCTACCTATGAGAGTGGTGTGCCTCTCAGACCTCATTAGAGAATGTTCTCTGTGCCATGAATGTCAGTTAACACAGAAACTCATATGCTCATCCACATCTCTATTGCATGCCTTCACCCCAAGTAAGAATCAGAGATCGGGGAAGACCAGAGTGATACAGTGTCTTCTGTACAGTACAGGACCACTGCAGTCATGAACTCATAGTAGCTATCGTTGCCCTCACAAGATTATATAAGCTCAAACCAATCAACATCCCCAGCCTAGAGGGGGCAGGGGCTCACAAACCCGACCAGAGCTGAGAAGATATTGACAACTGATGGCTTCCGGGGGAGAAAGAGTCAGTTTTCTTAAAGAATATGGCCCCTACTAAGTCGACCATGCTTCTGTGGATGGTCCAACACCCATCAGCATATGAACCTCACAACTGGACTGAATGATTGTCCTAGTCTGCTTTTCTTTCTGTCTTGAACACCATGACCACCAGCAACTTGGGGATGAAAGGGTTTACTTGACCTTACAAGTTAGAGTTCACCATGGAGGAAAGCCAGAGCAGGAACTCAAGGCAGGAAATGATGCAGAGACTGGGCAGAAATGCTGTTCACTGGCTTGCTCCTCAGGCAAATGTTTGGCTGACCTTTTTTATACCTCCCAGGACCACCTGCTCAAGAGTGGCATTGCCCACAGTGGGCTGTGACATCTCACATCAATCATTAATCAAGAAAACGCTCCCATGGATGTTCCTCAATAGCCAATCTGCTAAAGGTATTTTCTGAATTGATGTTCCCTCTTCCCAGATGACCCTAGTTTATCAAAAGTTGACAAAAAACAACAACAACAACAACAACTTCACAATCATAGCAAGTAATAAATTTATATTTTAAAAAGAATACATGAAGTTTGGAAATGGTATGGGGATGGGGAATGGATCTCGGAGGAGTTAAGTGGAGAATCTGGGGTGAATATGATCAAAAGGCATTGTATAAATGCATGAAATTCTCAAAGAATTAAAATGCAATATTGTTTCAAGTTTGGGCTGCAGAGATGGTTCAGTGTTTAAAAGCATTTACCGTTCTTCCAGGGAACTCAGGTGTGACTGCTAGTGCCCACATGATGGGTCACAGCTATCTTTAACTCCAATTCCAAGGGACCCAGTGTCCTCCTCCTCCTCCTTCAACTGATGAGCACCAAGCACACACAGGCTACATAGACATGAACTCAGGCAAAACATCTGTGTATATAACATAAAAACTAGAAAACTTAACCCTGGGCAGTTTCCACAGTACAAGCCAATAAAGAAATGACTTCCTAAAGTCACTACGTCCTCCATGGATACACAGATTTCTTTTTGGTAAGGTAGTTGACAAATTAAGTCCTTTTACCTGAAGCCAGGAACAATAATGATTAAATGACTTACAGCTTCAGGACTGTTTGCTAAACAGTCTGCTGTGAAGTTCGGCCACCTCATATACAATCTTCTTTCAAATGTTAATTCACATTTCTGAATTGTGAGTAAGGTAAATATCCCTTTTCATGTTCTCATTTGGGCTGTTTTGGTGATTATCAACTATATTCAATAGCACCCGTTCTGCCCTCAAGTCCTAAGGAGCTATTAAAATATGCCACTGAACAGAAATCAAATACACCTATAGATTTACAGTATTCTTTGTACACAAAAGCGGCACATTCCCACTAAATAGGAAGTAAGAATAGACAGCAAACCAAGAACAGTGGTTCTCAACCTTCCTAATGGTGTGACTTTAATACAGTCCCTCATGTTGTGGTAACACCCAACCATAAAATTATTTCATTGCTACTTCATAACTGTAATTTTGCTACTGTTATGGATCATAATGTAAATATTTTTAGAGCTAGAGCGGTGCCAAAGGGGTCGCGACCCACAGGTTGAGAACCACTGAAGTATACCGTTACCCACACGAAAGCCAAACAGACATCTGATGCTGCCAAGATTCTCAGGACAGAGAGCAGGGTTGCCAAAGAAACCCAATCTCCTAAGGTAGCAATTTGTAAAAGAAGAGTTTCAACTAGCCTCAGAAAGTTCTGTCCAAGCATGTATGTGACCACAAAATGCTACGGTGGACAAAAGGTGGGAGTTGGTGTTGAAACCACCGAAGTAACAACACTAACCACAGAGGCTGGGCGTGGACTCTCGGAGAGCAGCCCACACTGGAAGGTATCGAAGGAGGGCAGGGCCACGTGTAGAAAGACAGCTGGAGAGACGGCTGAGAGGTTACAAGCTCTTTCTGCTCTTCCAGAGGACCCAAGTTCAGTTCCCGGCTCCCATTTGAAGAGGCTCACAAAAAACATGTAATTCCAGCTCTGGGAGATCAGCAGACTTATACACAAATTTTAAAAAATCTTAAAAGTGTTTGACCTGCCAAGGGATAATGGGAGGGAATTCATGCTTAGTATTGTAAACTTTGACATCCAAAAACTACCTTTGGCCAGCAAAGTCATGGGCCCTAGGGGAGAATCTACTACTGCTATTTCCTAAATCAGAATAATTTCTAATTGCATTATAAATACTTATTCTTATACTCTTGGGTTATTTATTCTCCCATTTAGTAGGCTCTGGGCCCAATTAGACAACTGTTGTTGTCCCCAAGATCTAAGTGCCAATGTTGCATCCTTAGAGCATATCTTGCTGTGCTGGTCATTGTTATGGTTTTAGGCTTTACAGGGGTAAAACTTTGGGTTGTTTTTTTATCCCTTGGCATCTTGCACAGCCTCTTCAGATACATGATGCTAGTTTTCCGGCTTCCAGGTCATTTTTTTTTTTTTAAGTTTTAAAAAATTCATGTATATGTTTGTGCATCCATATTGTGCCTATAGCATTTACCCCACATCAAAGAAGCTTCTCTTTTTCAGAAGATGGTAACTACTACAGAGATCCACAACTGGTCAAAATGCAGAGACTACATTTCTGGGGGATGTCCAACTCCAACTGATACATATACAACACAACCACTCCAAGGCTCAGCGGCACCAAACAGCTGGGCTAATCAGCTGGGCTGGATTAGGAGAAAGCAAGCTGAAAGCAGCCCTGAGCTTCTCCTTGTTTCTTGAATTTCTTGACAGCTTACTCAATCTCCAGCTGTCAAGATGTCTCAGCCATGGGGGACTGCACCTTCAAACTGTGAGCCAAAGCAGACTTTTCTTTCCTCGTACTTTTTCAGGTATTTTGTGACATCTATGAGAGAAGTAACTGCTACAGAAGGTAAACAGAAGTTCTCTTCCAAGGTTTCTCTACCGTGAGGACACTTAGAACTTTTGGATTTAAACTGGTTGTCAACGGTTCCCCTTTATCTAGATAGTAGAAGGAATAAAAAAGGAGGGATAATTATTCCTATCAACTCAGAACCTAGCCCTGATTTCATATTGCCTTCTGTTGCCTTCCCAAAAACTTTCTCAAGCAGGAATTATTTTCCCATTTTATAGATAAGAAAAAAGACCAATAAGTAAAACTATGCTTTTTTACTACATACATACATACATACATATGAAGCCATATCTGAACCTCAGATCTCTCCAAATTCACAGTTGTGATAGTTCATTGACTGACAGAAAAGAACGCATGATATGGAAAGAATAAGTGGAAGGGAAAAGCAGGAAAAGCAACTAATGCTGTGTTAAACTGCATTCTATCTATCCAAAACCTGAGGGTAAAATCACACAATGTTTAAGAAGCAAGACCAGGCTTTCCTTTCTGTTACTCCCAACGCAAGGTGCGCTTTGCCCACCAAGTTCTTCTAGGTACACCAGGCTAGGTAGACCTGAACCTTCTCAGAATTCCATAAAGGCCCAAAGTCTGTACCACCTAAGCTAGGTCTCACCATCCTCTGATCATCACCCACCTTTAGTCTTCACCGGCAAGTTAGTATTTCTGTGGCCCTCCAGCCTGTCCTGCATGCAGTAGGGTGCTCCGGGCAGCTGTGTCCTCACCATGATTCCTGTTGGGACTGATTTGCTCCTGGTGTTGTTTCTATTGAAGTAGTTCTATTGAAGTAGATTCTCTTGGCGGGGAGGAGTGAGTGTTTTTTAAGTATAATGCATATTATCAGGATGTAAATTCCATCAGCGTCATCAGCACCAACGACTTACTGTTGGTTCTGTATATAGTACTCCAGGCACTACACTAAATCCTTTGGGCCTGATTCAACAATCCTCATCCCAATCCTATGAAAGAGGGGCTATCCATATTGCTTCTTATGGGAAAATGAGATTGAAAAGATCATAGAACATGTCTAACCATTACAATCACCTCTTTCTCCTCCTACATTCTTCAAAGTACATACATCCTTGTAAGACAAAGCAGCAAACTGACAATATTTAACGACCTATTTCCTTACTTTCTTCCCTCCCTTTTTCTCTTCCTCTCTTCCTCTTCTCTCCCTCCCTTCCTCCTGTGATTTTTCAAGTGTGTTCTAAATGTTTCATAAGTGAAAGAAAAGCCACACTTGCTGCCTGTGTAGGAACCATAATAAAGTGGGAGTTGCCCACACATCAGACAGACACTACGAGGAAAATGAAATAGTCGATAAATGGCTACAGGATCGTGCATCCAGAAGACGGTAGGTCTAGGGGACTCATGAGCAGCGTTCCTGCCAAAGTCCCTAGCACTGGAGCCTCTCACAAACACCCCAGCCTTTACCACGCTCAAAGCAAAGGTAGCACGTCCTTCCTCACAATCCTGCAACCTTGGCAACAGAGTACACTGCAAGTCTGCATCAGTGTCCAAACAATTACGAGCAGCTAAGAGACTCTGCTCAGTAGCAACGTGAGGACCTAGACTCTCACTATCAGAGCAGTTATCAGTGGAGCTCTGCAGAGAAATGCAGTCGCCTTCCTTATTTTCACAGATGATTGTTCATGACACTTACAAGCAGCTTCAAATGAGTACACAGGTTTTATTTCCCTACAGACTTTAAATAGCGATGTCCTGCCATGGGCTGAAAATCTGCTTGGCACTGCTAAGGGCATGTCAGCTTGAAACTACAATACCTTTGAGGTATCAAACATATTTGGGAAATAAAAATTTTTTAAAAAGACATGTTCCAGATGGAAATTTTGGCTACTAGAATATACACTTTTCTCCAAGGCTGGGTATATCAGTTACCTATTACAACAACAATACTGAATATAAGATCTGTGAGTCACTGCTCTCAAGTCTGTTTACAAGGCTCCCTTTTGCAGCTATGCTGGCAGACTTGGAGCCCTAAAAATCTACTTTACAGCCTTTTATGCTATTATTCTCCTGGACCTGACAGCTAATAGCCAGATACTTTTTTTCTCATGGCAGTGGCAAAGTGGAAGATGGCAGCGGATCACATCTACCTTCTCAGTCTTTGCTTGTCTTAAGTTGACTGACATCTCACTGGCCCAGAAGGCCCAGAAGGCCCATGCCCTGCCACCATGCTCCCTGACATGATGGCCATAGACTCACCCTCTGAAACCATAAGAAAGCCCACAATTAAATGACCTCTTTTATTATAAGTTGCCTTGGCCATGGCATCTCTTCACAGCAATAGAAAAGTAACTAAAACAAAATTTGGAACCAGGAGTTGGTGGCCTATGGGGGCCATTTTTATTCAAACCACCACAAGTTCCAAGGAGTAATGTAGAAATAAAAAAAAAAAAAAAGGACTCAGAATTTGGTGCTAGAGAACATTCTCTAATATGAAACAATTATCAGTTATATTAAAAATAATAAACTTAGTGCACATTGATCTAAAAACAAATGCCAAAAGGTTCAAGCACATTTTCTAAGTTCTCTACATAGCATTTATCTATGCAGAGAAGCAAGCTGTTGACAAAATTGCTTTGTGATATCCATTATACCGCATATTATGGACAAAACCATTTCCCAAGTCATCCATTGATTTGGAGATTCCCTGGCATAATCTTCTGCTTGGTGAAGTCGTCACTAGCAAATGATGTCCTTGTAGAATGAGGTCCCTCCAACAGAGGGAAACACATCCTGCTCTTTCAAAGACGTTTCATCCCTAGTCACCAGGGCTCCAGCCTCAGGCACCTTGTTCTAACAAGAACAAATCCAAATGCCATTGTGCATCTTGACCAAAGAGTTGGTATCAGCTTTTTCCACATGACCTAGAGGTAGACACCCAAACCTGGCCTCAGCTAACAATGTCACCCACGCCTCCTACCTCACTCTTTTTCTAAAGTCCCACCTGACACTCTAGACTAGCCAACGCTACACCTTATCTGTGTCCATATGGCTGCCACCTGACCTGTCAAACCATCGTCACTCCCTGCTTTGGTATTGTTGCCAATCAGCACCTTAAAGACAGAACAGCTGTGCAGGGGCCTCATACATAATCTCCAACCCTGAGAATTACTTATTTTTATACCCTCCAGGGATTCCTGTGCTATTTAAATTAATTAATTCATGAAAAGATGTCTTTCAAAACAAACAGTAAATATTGCTTAAAATACATCTTTGGCGACAGACACCTTTTAAAGCCACCGAATTGTTCCCAGTAAAGCAAAGAAAGCAGAAGCATCGTTCCTTCATTCTCTCTTGCTTCCTGTTCACTAGTTTAAAAAACAAAACAAAACAGCCTTTAAAGCATATTTAAAACAGCAAAAATAAATTTTAAAAAGGGCGACTCTGTCAAGCACATACCTCTGAATAGGCAGAATCCAAGTAGTTATCAGGAGAGGGCCCAAAGCAACGATTCATGGTCACTATAGTCCTTATGAACATCTAAGAAGGGCAGCAGCCCCACATGAAGAGCTGTGCTATAAAGCTTTTCACTGGATATGACAGTCCCAAGGTCTCCACTCTGGTTAGCGTGTCCCAAGAGCATCAACAGTTTAACAGTCATATCCTACCCGAGCCAACGCCTTGGAAGCTTGTGTTGCAAAGAGACTCTAAAGTACTCTTATCAGTCAAGGGTTTTCTTTGAAAGACAAACTCAACAAGAGATAGATGTACAGCAAGACAGATGTAGAAAAGCAGACAGAGGAAGGAAAGCAGAGGTACTAATAGTAAGAGATCAGCTCCCACACCTCAGAGGCTGAGAAAGCCAAACCCTACGGTGTGTGTTAGTATCCAAAAAAATGCTGGTACAGGCACTGTCCACACTGAAGGGCCACCAGGCCAAAAGGGCCAATGCTGAGCCAGAAGTGGGGAGACTGAGAAACTGCCTCACACTGTGGTCCCCAGCTTGCTGGGTGACACTCACCTACATTTGGAAGAGCAATCTGCTTTACTGAAGCCTGATGATCTGAAGGTTCATCTCATCCTAGGATACCATCACAGAAAAACCTAGAATGCTGTAAGATCAAGTGTCTGCGCACCTGGTGGCACAGCCAAGTTGACACACAAAACGCTCCATCATGAGCAACCCAGCAGGTTAAAAAAAAAAAAAATTCTGGAGACTTTTACCCAGACAGATTTTCTTGATAGTATGGAGACAATTTCACTAAAAGCAGGTGTGAGCTAGGAGGAATAGAGGGAAGCCGTGGGGAGAAGCCATCAACAGATAATGAGTCATCAGCCCAGCTTCAGCCCCTGATACTCCTTCGCCTGCATCTGAATCTTCCCCAAGTGAGGTTGTCTGGCTAGGGGGGTGGGGGGGTGGAGGAGGGTTACATTCAAAAAGCAATCAGAGAACCAGGACTTCTAACCCTGTGCAAATACACACACACACATATGTACAGTCAAGCTCGTGACTAGGATGGATGTTTTTCTTGGACACGTTTCCCTCTTTTTCGATTTTTTTTTTTCTGTGAATCCTTTGAAGGCTACAGGGCCTCAGGCTGTAGCAGCAGGCTCTCGGTCCCAGTCCTACCCCCATTTTCTCCTTAAGTGATCTCATTCACAGATTTAAATACCATCAATATGCCTGTGCTTCCCAAATTTATGTTTCCCAGCCCAGATCTTCCCTAGCAAACAGCGATTTCATATGGTACAGCTTAATATAGCAACCAGTAGGGGGAAAAAAATTCTCACTCCTACCATCAGCTTTTTCCTCTCTTTTTTAAAATGATGCCTTCTGGTCACGTGATTCGTAAACCCAGAAAACCCATTAAATCTGTACCTATTGCAGTTTATAACCTATGTGAACCAGCTGCAAGGTGACTGTTCTGCTCTTGTTTCTGTTGCTGTGACAAAACATTCTGAAAAAGGGCAACTTAGGGCAAGGAAAGATGCACATGAGAAGTCAGGGCAGGGACTCAACGGCAGCTTGAGACAGACCCCAAGGAGGGACATCGCTTGTTCGTCGGTTCACTGCTTTGTACCCTCTTTCCTCTACAGCCCAGGTTACCTGCCTAGAGAAGGCTCTGCCAACAGTGATCTGGGGCTCCCTACACCAATTAATAAGCAAGACGATTTCTATACACAGTCCATGGGCCAACCTGAGTTAGGCAATTCTTCAACTGAAATTTTCCTCTCAGGTGACTCCAGATCAAGCTGACCATGAAGGACAACTAGGATAGTGGCCAAGGTGTGCCTGTATGTACTATAGAGGCATATAGAGCGTGGCTTTCGCTCTAGCATCCATCTGACTTCCATCAAGTAGCTCCTGGCCCTGGTGCTAGGTTAGAGACGATTGGTCCAAAGTGAAACACTGGCTAGAAACACTCAGATGGTTTTTGATTGATGCCGGGGGTGGGGGGGTGGGGCAAAGGGAGCAGGAGGACTTCCATTTGGTTAAAAAAAAAAAGCCACCACAGTTGCCATGCAAGCATGAGGACCAGAACTTGATCTCCCAAATGTATAAAATAAAATTTAAAAAGCTAAGTGTGTAACACATACTTGTAATACCAGTGTTAGGGAGACAGGCAGATCCCTGGAGCTCACTGACCAGGCAGTTTGTCCTAATCATCAGTAAGCCAGTTCCAAAGGGAGACTCTTAAAAAAAAAACAAGTACCTGAGTTTGACTTCTGTGCTCTGTAGATGAGCAGAGGCTCCTGGGAGCTACCCAGGCTTGCAGAACCAGGGCCGCAGCTCCCTTTGCAACACTCCTAGGGAGCAGAAGCAGGTTACGGCTAAAATCAGACCAGTACTGATAAGCTGAGCCAGCACCAAGCTTCTGACAAGCAATAGGCTCAGCTCAGGGAACTGGGAAAGAGTAACAAAAGCTCTTTGTCAACAACAGCAGCACCTCCACCCAGACACACCCATTTTCCTGTGAAATCCAGCTTCCTTGTGCTGTCCCCAGCGAAGAGGAAATGGGGGTTTCAAAAGCTATTTAATCTGCTCTCCGTTTTAAAACACATGAGCAACGCATAGCACAGAGAGCCACACAGCAAACCTGTCAGTTTCAGGGTCTCCATCTTCCTATGCATGAGGGCAATAGCAAGCAGATCTGCCTTATGGGGGATCCATGCTCATTTAAAGAGTGCATGGAACAGCCTTGGGAGAGTGCCTGGCAGGAGAGAGCAAAACACATGTTTGGGATTCATATCCTTCTTCCAGGCTTGTCTTCTCAAAAGGGGACCGAGAAAGTCTGACAGACTGTAACTGGCGGTGCCATGTTCCAGCGTCCTTCCCATCCCACATATAGAACAAAGCAAATGGGGGTTGCTTCTCTAAAATTAACCCCTTTCTATCTTTGTGCTACAGGAAAAATAAAAAAGACCTAACAGTGATGGCAGGGGACAAGGAGGGAAGGAGGGGGGAATCTCTACTTCAAGAACAAATGGTCTTCTCCAAACAAAAGATGGGCTGAGGGGCAACAAGGGATTTGCCTCGCTTATGAAGCCAGGCTAATTACTTTTCTGTAGGTTTTTCAATTAAATAAGCTCAGGGCCAAGGACACCTTGCCATATGTCGGAGGCTGCCCTCTGCTGTGAGTTTTCATTACTGCAGGAAGTTTGGATGTTCGGATTTTTCAAGTCCAGGAATCTTAGGATTTGTGCCAGTAGAGGACACTGACCTATTCAACTCTGCCCTTTGCCCTCCAAATGGAAAAAAAAAAAAACAAAACAAAAAAACCCTTTGTAACCAAAGGAAGAACTGTTTGGGGAGCATCCCAGACCAGAGGGTGTTGTTATGAAGAGGACTACTCACGCCCCTGATGACTCAGCCTTGAGGCCAGGGGAAGCTCATAGCAACAAAGGCAAGGCAACTTGGGGAGCATCTCTAAGCCTCATGGGCACAGCGAATTCTTGCACAGTACCATGTGCTGACCCTGAGGAAGTCAGCAAAGGGAAGGGTGCTCAAGCGGTCATGGGAGAGTCGTGAGGCACACCCTCTGTCTCTGGAGGTGAGTAAGTCTAGATGAGGCCCGACAGACAAGGGCGAAACTTCACGGCTCCAGCTTGTGTGTATGCAAGATGGGGCCACACACAGCATGTGTGTGTGTAGGTCAGAACAGAGCCTTGTGGACTCAGTTCTTGCCTGTGTTTACATGGGTTCCAGGGCTCCAACTCAGGTTTCCAAGCTTGCATAGCAAGCACCTTTACCCATCACTCCATCTTCCCCTGCCACACAGCAGATTGCTTCTTCTAAGTAATTTCTGTAATGATTGTAATTTTCATGGCAATTATTACAAGTGTTCTATGGCTCTTTCCACATTAATGGATAACACATATAGCCTACAGTTGAAGGAACACAAAGCTGCCAACATGTCAGTTTCAACTCTTGTGGGAAGGAGCTTAAGCGGATGAAATCTCAACTCTACAGCTTGATAATGTTCTCTTTTGGCATGGTGGGGGTTTCAAGACA